>NW_017728886.1:225637629-225671640 GCF_001723895.1 Crocodylus porosus
GGCGAGGGGTAATTAGAAGCAGGGGGCATCATGTGCATCTCCGTGCACACATGCACATGCCTGGTATGCAGCCAGGCAGGGTGGTGGGAACAGCTCTGGAAGCTGCATGCAGGTAAGTCTATGGAGGGTGGGGGGTTGGAGGGCCAGGTCTTGAGGACTGTCTGGGCTCTGTGTGCATGCGTGCGTGCGCGAAGGAGATGGGTGTGTGAGGGGGGTAGGTGCCTGCTAGTATTGAAGAAAACTGTCCGCATGTTGTGGATGCAGCAGGGTGGGGGAGGCAGGGGAGGCACCTGCCTCTCCAGTTGGGGAAGAGGGAAGGAGGGCCCTTTGGAAGCAGCAGAAAGCTGCGTGGCCAGGCTGGTAGAGAAGTTGGGAGACACTGCAGGGTTGTGAGGAAAATGATGCTGTGGGTCAGGAATGAAAGGCACTGGCAGGGTGGCGAAGACGGGATCTGTGGCTTGGGAGTGAGGAGCACAAGGGGGGTGGGGAACTGTGGGTCATGAGTGCAGGGCACAGGAAGTGCCAGGGATTGCACTTTGGGAGTGAAGAGTACCAGCACGAATGGGTTTTGCAGGTTGGGAGTGTGGGGCACCAGCATGGTCTGGGAGGCAGGGTACTGTGGGTCAGGAGTGAGGGGCAACAGTCGGGCTGGGGGAGGCTATAACTTAGGAATGAGGGGCAGGGCAGGGGCATATCACTGCCACCCCCCTCCCCCTGAATCATACTACCCATCCCCTACCCTGCCAAACTGGAAATATGGTAACCCTAAGTAAAAGGAAATACACCCTAAAGACTTTCAATCAAAGATACCGTCGTTTTCTACTGGGATACTGTTGTTTTCTACTGGGATACCGTCTCATTTTTTTTCCTGAAACTCTGATACTGGGAGCTATAGTAATTAACCTATAATAACTCATTTTGGTTCACATATGAAAAAAAGTGAAGGCCAACCGACAGAAGAAATTTGCCTACAGAGAGAGAGAGAGAGGGAGAGAGAGGGAACGAACAGGCACTTTAAATTCCCCATCTGAGTCGCCATGCTGTTTGGATACCCTAGTTACCACAGTTCATTGGCTTTGAATTTCCTTCAGTTCTGCTTTATTTTACTGAAATGTAAAAGCCAAGAGTAGTTCAGTACCAATTACTTACTCAATTGTGTTCCTGTCCACTTTTCCTGTCATATTAATGCCATAGAACTGCTGCATGGCAGCTATCGCGGATTCCATGGTCTCTGCAGAGCGCAACACTGACATTCTGGGGTCAGTTGGTGGAAGATAGCCATACTTCTGTAGCCATACCTGCAGTAACAAGCACAATGTCTGTTAAAAAGGAATTATCATTAAATAAGTTTCTCTAGTAACTAGACTCCATGTCAATCTGATGAAGCTTTTAATTCACCTGACAGAAATCATTTTAGTTAGTTAGTTTGTAGAGAAAAATATTTCTTTGGGGTTTTTACTTTATCTGCTTTATTAAAGATTCTGCTGTATTAAGACTTGTAACACTTTGTACCCTGAAGCTAGATCTCATTATTATCTACAAGTGCCTGCTTCAATTATTTATTTAATGTATTTATTTATTTCACATAGAATTTAAGAACCTACCCCTGGCTTGAGGCACTTCTACAAATTTTTATAGTAGACAAAATAGAATATCTATAATATATGTCAGATATAATTGACTGTACACAGGATATATAATAATATTCACCCGCTATAACAATAAATCCAAAATAGTTCTCACATCCAATGACACTGTTCTTATTTCTTCTCAAACAGCTAGGGAAAACAACCGTTTCCTTGGTACCTACTCATCTCAGGACTAGCAATGTTGACTGTATAGCTATGTTCCAAAGCCATGCTTAGGCAAACTGCATTGCCACCGTTTCACTCCCCAAATAATAAACTTCTTCTAAACCCGTCGTCAACACCATTAAATCAATTTTGCCCTCCCACATGAGTCAAATCAATTCTGCTTCTTTCCCGCTTACCAACAACCCATTGAATAGATTTTAATTCCCAGAACGTTCCTGTTGTCACCCAATAACATATTTTGGGATAGTCTACTCTCCCTATAGATGAATACATCATAATCTTTAATTTATGGTATTTAGGCTCATAACATTCCTGAGAGGTAAAGGCACAGGGGCACAAAGAGCAATTTCACTATACCACATACGCTAATTTCTAGATATCTCCTTGTTCATGAAACCAGAGGCTTTCCTCCATTCCCCTTCCCCATCAATGTATTTGGGATATCCCACCATTGATGAATTTTAGGCTCGTCTCTCAGCTCCCTGTTAATGAATTATGTTTACTTACTAGCTTCATAAGTGATATGAGACTGAAGCCTGGGAATGAAAGAGTAGTTGGGGAATATGTCCCTTGGTAAGCAGAGGGCAGCCACTCTAGAATGACTCCATTCACTTTTGCAAGAGATCACAAATATGTCAGCAATACTTTGTGGTTACCATTGTAAAAGACTTCTGTAATCAGATGCAAAAAGTACAACCACATCTCCTCTCTAATCATGATTTCCTAAATGTTAGCCTACATATTCAACTGAATAAAAATGCACTAGCAATGGTCCCACTGTTTCTTAGTCTGGTCTTTGTTACGCACACCAAGTCACAAGTCTCACAGATGACAATAACTTTATTGTCAATCAACCATGCATTAAAGATGATGATCAGAATCACTCCAAATCCATGACAGTCTGTGCTTTAAGGCTCTGAGGAAACCTTTATGTTAACTATCAGCAGTTCAAATATCCCGACTCAAGCAGGCTTAAAACTGCACCTGGTCTCACAGACTTCCAGTTTCAGCATAGTAACAGGAGTGATGCTATTCTCTACAAGGCAGCATTAGCATATGTCCTGCACACTGTTGCACTGGCACATCATCTTCAAGTACAACTGCCACTCAGTGCAACAACAAAGTTCAATGCAAAAGAAGGGACGATACTGTCAGGTCCCATTTGACTCCAATTTCCACATTCTAGGTCAAAGTTCATTTACTTTGTGTGCTTCTGCTTTACCGCACTCTATACAGCTTCAGGGACGATCAGGCTTCTGAACTTCATGCCTCCCCTACAGTGTATTTTTTAACTATGACTAGCTGGTATAATGGCAGGCAAGGTTGCCTGCCTATGTCCTTAGACCAAAGAGTGTTCTCCAAACTTTTAATGGCAAAGATCAGTTTTTGGTACCCCAGGACCTATTGCCCCGCTTCTGCCTGCCCTGCCCCCAGCTGACCCGTCCCCCCCCCCCACAAGCTACCAGGGCTCTGACCCCACTTACCCAGCCCAGCATGGACAGTGGGGGGATGTGGCTCAGTCCAGCCACATGCATCCTGCCGCTCCCAATCGTCGAGCCTCTGACAGACTGAGGCCCCAGACTGTCAGAGGCCCCACAGTTGACCAGTCAATCAAGATCTACTGGTTGGTGACTACTGCCTTAGACCAACACAGCTACAACCAAAAACTTAGCCAGCATAATGGTTCATCAGGAGCCACTATTGTTTGCATTCTTGGAGTCCCACCCTTAAGAATCTGCAGAGCCAGAGAGGGCTGTAGATGCCATGTGGTTTGGGAGATAAGGAGATGGCTAACATAGTCTCCAGCAGATTAAAAGGCAGAGTGGACAGGTTTTGAAGGGAGAGAGTGCAGCTATCTTGAACAGAAATTGTAAGTTACAGAACGGGGTTAAGTTTTTGTACACCCCAACCAGCTCAGAAGAGAGGGACTGAGAAAAACAAGGATCCACAAAGAGTAAATAATATTCAGGAAGTAAAACTGAAACAAAAGTATGACTAAAAGAAGTCATTCTTGTCAACAGTTGCTTGAGATAGTATTCTTCCACTCCAAGTGCCTCATAATTAGGATACGCACATCCATACAGCCTTCATTAAATCCATCGTCACTCGCTGATGAATGGATGCCATCATCCATTCAGCAGTTGGGTGGCCTCTGGAAACATACCATATTCAGAAAAAAAAAGGCCAAATGCTGGTCTATGGAGGAAATCCTTCGGTGAAACCAAAAATGGGTAAGTACGAAAAATTGCAAAAAATGTAACCAGATGGGGGAATTAAATCAGTTCTGTTCCATATCTGCATTTTAAGATACCTACATCAAAGAAATTACTTCTGCTGGAATTTCCTGATTTTCTTCCCCTATTAGATGGCAATATAGTGCAGGACTTGTCATGGGGAATGGTATTTTCAGAACCTATTTTGTATGCTAGGGAATTCATCTGTCATGAAACAAGAAAATGGTGAAAGCCACTTATCTTACATGACTGGTATTCCAAGGAAAACTGAATAGTGCTGTTAAGTAGTTAACAGTGATGGTCTGCAATAACTCTTTCTTATTTATGAGAATAGTATTAAAACAAGGAAGTATTGTTATCCAAATTATGTTTTCTATGTGTAGATTTCCCATGATACAACAAATCTGTATGCAACTGAAAGGGACTTTGTTCTTATTTTACTCCATCTCTCTCACCCACACACATCCTAATATGTATTAATCTGCATTCACCTAGATTTACTTAGTCTTCACAATAATTTTTGAAATAGGACCTTACGAAGTTTTTGTTTCCATTGCATGTCTGTGCAAACTTTTTATTGTTAGTTTATTAACAGCACTAAACTGTAACAGATTTTGGTGGACATTAAGCTGCTTAAATCATAGGCAATGCATAGGGAGGGCACAGGGGGCACGTGCCCTCGCCAGTCGGGGAGTAGGGGTGCTGAGAGAAGTGCCAGTGGTACTTCTGGTTTTGCCACCAGCATTTTTGAGGTCAGCGACTGGCTGCTGGGGGACCCCTCACTCCGGTCGGCAATAAGCCGCTGGTGCCCCCCCAGACTGAGGAGGCACCAGTTGCCCATGACTTAAACCTCAGCTGAGCTTACTGCATGCAGGCTTTCACTGTATGCCAGGAGGCCCAGGCAGCCAGAGGAAAGTCAATTGAGAGGGGGAGAGGGGGGACTGGTGGGCCTAGGAGCACATTGGCAGGTCAATGGGGTGCTAGCTAGGTGGGGAGAGGGGTGAGGGAAATTTCATAGATCTCATGGATTTCATAGACATTTGGGCTGGAAGGGACCCTGGAGGATCTTCGAGTCCAGCCCCCTGTCCCAGGGACAGGAAGTCAGCAGGGATCATAGGATCCCAGCAAGATAAGCATCCAAATGTGTTTTGAAGGCGTTCAAAGTGGGCGCTTGAACTGCCTCAGGTGGCAGTCTGTTCCAAACCTTGGAGGCTCGGACAGTGTCCAACCTGAACTGGTCACAGTGGAGTTTGTGACCGTTCGATCTTGTCATCCCTTGCGGGGTTCTGGTGATGAGCACCCCTGATAAGCTTAGACACGATAAAGGGTGGATAGTGGGGAGGGAGTGGCAAAAACTCCACAGTCCCAGGACTGTGCTGAGTGGCTGGGCTTCGCAGTCTGGGGCTGCTCTGGGAACACATGCAAATGTTCATTATGTTGAGTTAATCCATTTTAGATTGTGCATGCAGGTGTAAAGATAGTTCCCATCAGATGAGAACTAACCTTAAATCAGGCACACCATTTTTAGGACCACACAAGCCCCATGCATGCACACCAAGCCATTTAGATGGCCCTAAACTTAGGGCAATTTAAAATGTAATGCTTGTACAATATACATCCTGACACACAGTGTGAAATCTTGACCCTGCTTGTGGCTGCAGTAAAGCTTTTAGAGTGTGGACACACACTTCAAGCCCTTTCAAAGTGGGGACATTTAAAAACGGCAGCAGCTGGCAAGTTCTAATTGTTATGTGTGAATGAGCTGAGAAAGATTCAAATGCAGCAAACTGGCTTCAGTTTTAACACTCTTTCATTTAGGGTTAGAGTTGGAGTGGTTTCCTGTATTTGAATCATTCTCCACTCATTCATGCATAACAGTTAGAACCTACCAGCTGCTGCACTTTTTAAACATTCCCATTTTGAAAGGGCTCCAAGTGTTTGCAGGTCTGTACCCTTACAGACTTCAGTGATCCACTACTGCAACCATTATTTTCATGAGCCTGGAAAGCAAAATCCCTCTCAAAAGCAGCATTTTGACATTAGAATGGCACAATGACTTTAAAAAAAACCCCTTGAAATTATTACAATAAAACTATAACAGTCAGTAGATAATTAAGTTATCAGTAAATCCAATACTTTCTAACAGAGACTAGAAAATATAGCACAGCGATCAGTTTTACTGAAAACTAGCATGCGACATAAATTAAAGTATATTGTATTCTATAAACCTGATAATTCAGTAAATCAAAAATCTTAAAAAGCCTGCTTACCATCAGTTTACCAAAACTATTTCATAAACACCCTAGATAACGTACGTACATAATGTTATTATTCAGATATTGTTTGTTCGTCTTGATATCCGATCATGTGTACAAAACTCCTATTTGTACTTAAGTATGACATTTCATAATTTCACAAAGTGCTATTTATTTAATGCATATTAAAATAGCCTAATGTGCATTAAGTATCACTTAAAAAGTATGCTTTTTGGTTAATGTGCATTGAGATAGGCTAAGGCACATTTTCCTAGTACCTCACAAAAGGAGGTACTAAGTTTAATGTGCATTAACTAAGAGCTTGTTAATGCACATATACAAGCACCCTAAGACATTTAGGCAAATCAGAGAGATTTAGGGTCCTAAGTGCCTAAGAGCAAAATGCAGATAGGCTGTTGAGTCCAATTTATGTCCATACTAGGCTTCAACAAATTTAACCCCCTACCCCCCCCCGCCAAAAAAAAAAAAAATCAGATTCCAGGCATATGACTCAAAAAAATGGGATTAAGCATCAAAGTTCCTTTATGGTCAAGTGGGAGGATGAGTTGCAACTGAAAATCTGTGTGTTGAGTGGGAGCCACCTAGAGCTAAAGAACTGGTAACATGATGGTGATGCTGTTCATCTTTCACACTGCAATCTAGTGTGGGTTGTAGACCTCTTTAGCCTGAAGGAATACAAGCCCACTTCACCCATTAGTCTTAGCCACCAGGCTACAGAACAGTCTGGCAGGGTAACTTCCATCCTTCCCGTTCAAGTTGGACCACTATGCATCTACAAATATAGAAGACGTGGCTAAAAAGACATTAAACAATGGGAGGGATGAGAGCTTAACCCTGCAGTCCGATGATTGGAGGGAACTTGAGTTCCGGTTTTATACAAAGACTGTTTAATGTAAAATGCATATCTAGACCAAGGAGATGGGCCAGAATGCTGGTCTCCTCCTTGCATATTTTTCTTTAGACCCAATAATGTTTTGTATTCTTGCCAGTGGCTTTTGTGCTTTGTACTGAACTCAGTGTTGCTGGTGTGCATTACATGTGCCAAGAGCTCACACCTACTATATCAGGCCTCTCTGGGGATTTAGGCAGAATTTAGGTATATAGCTACTCCAAATGGGATACTTCTCTGTGTGCATTGAAGGCTAAGTTTAGGTTCCTCAAGACCTTTGCAGTCCAAACCAAAGATACCTACAATGGGTTTATGGCAAGTGAGTAGGGAGATCCTGGATCACATTTTTTGCTATTTTGGCACCTAAATTCTGCCTAAGTGCCCTTAGTATACCAACCTAGCTATAGCCCTAAGTCACTTCTGAAAATGGCAAGCAGGTTCCTAAGTCACTTGGATGCTTCTGCAAATGTTAGCAGACATCTCTTTTAGGTATACAATATCAGAATTTGTCTTTTGATGACTTTACCTCCTTGTAATGTTGTTATAGTGCTGCATATTGTAAATGGACAGTGGTGTATTTCAACTACAAGTCAATGTGCTGGAGCAAATGCTAACTTTTCAGTGACAGATCAGACTTTATTATAGTTTAGAATAGTATAGGCTAATTTTTTTCTTCTGTTATCTCCATTCCACCAGTCCTACCCTGTTGGAAGCTTCCTCTTTTAAATACACTAAGCAGTTCCAAGAATACTTGGAACATGTCTATTAAATAGAAAGACTTCCCATTTGAACCTTTCTATGGGTAACTTATAGGCTATATATAGAAGAACACTGAACAACGACAATCCAATCAACTGCAGTGCACTCAAACATTGCTGATGGTGTCACATGACATGTTTTTAACTAAAAAGCAGCTACTTAAAACCTTCATTATCCACATCTTTTCCTCATCCATGCTGAATAAATATCCAGAAATTTCAGTTTCTGATAAAGTAAACCTTTTCAAGAATTTTAAAATGCAGTATCTTTTTGATACAGAGTCATGTAAATAAAAAAATAAATGAAAAGTATGTCTTCCTTTTGGTTATGGCATGTTCAGAAGTGCTTTAATGTGATGTTGCATCAATACTGTGTTCCATTTTACTGCAAGTTTATATGCGCTATTGTTGAACAAACTATATTTTGGGAGGCTATCCACCAACTATGCGTTTCATATTCACACCAGAGCCAGCCTCAATTAATGTTGTTGTTTGGTGTTCTACTGCAAAATAACTTATACAGCAGAAGACATCATAGCTTATAAAAATCTCACTATCAAAGGTAATAACTACAGTAATTAACAAATTAATTAAACAGTTCTAAATGATTTGTTCTAGATCAGCAAGATGTGTGATAACTGTGAACATATTTTCTTTAAGAAAGCCTGTACCCTCAGAACTCACTAATCTTTAACTCCTTGAATATGATGAAGAATCAATCCCCTTCTTTGAAACTGTATGGGGATGAGAAAGCTTAAAATGAAACAGCCATTCTCAGAACTTTACAAATAACTATTCTGTCAGCTATTGCAAAGATGTCAAAATAAAGCATTTAGATGAAACAGAGATGAAACCAAATTGCTGACCTGCAAATTCAATTCACAGATGTGTCAACTTTTCCCAAACAGGGAAAGCGATTGTATTCCTGTCCTGTGAATTACTGAAATAAAATATATAGCTACAGGAACCCTTTATACAGTTATAAATGCACACTGTGACAGTCTGGGATTATGTCGGTTAAGAATTCTGTGTTGTTTTATGAATACCATGTATGTTTGTAACCTTTACTATGGATCTCAGGATCCATTTTGTAGCAGGCACTTGACACATAGTTGGCATATTCTGAGTAAGACTACAGTGTAGAGAAGCTCTGGTTAGCTTCAGGTCAGCTATCTGATACTGGAAGCATGCCTCACCCTAGCAACAGGAAACTTACTGGGGGCAATTTAACTTATTCTGCCTGCCAAGAACGGGGTTATCTCTGAGCCTGATGTTGCCACAGGTAGACTGCATCATACAGCAAACTAGTTTAAAGCCAACAGGGGTATCTCTACTCTGCAGTCTAGGATGTAGCCATACCATGTGTTTAGGAAGCTATAATAAAGCCATCAAGGGCTGGCCAAATAGCTCAACTGTAGTGGAACAACTGAGTTTGCAGCCAATAGAGGCTGTTGACATTGAACGACCTAAGTTTGGAAATTCCATAGCAGGAAATCTTGGGAAATAAGGATGAAAGACACCATTTTAAAAGGAAGCTCATTTTCTAAGGAAGACACCATTCCAACCCAAAAAGCAAGAGAGCCAGACCAAAGCAACCAAACAGGCTGCCTGGCTTAATGACTTGGCCTAAAGCCAGAACTCACAAAGACAGTAAGGTCACAACAAGCTAAATGTGTTCAAAACATATAAATATTCTCATAACATCTGCAACTCCAGTGTGGTTTAAAAATTGCCAATACAAATTAGTCACTCTTTTACTAAATATCCTACTTTATTGCTACATAGTCCCTAGTAAGAGTAACAGCAATCAAACAGTCTGGTGGAACTGGGGTTGTAGGGGACATGTTTAGTGTGCTTGGGAAGGCAGTGGTCTTAGAAGCAAGGATCCCACTACCCAAGGAGGATGTCAGACACAGGGTCTGCACATGAGAGTGCAGCTGAGAGATTTGACACTAGGAGCAGTGACCAACAGGGAGCCTGGCTTTCGTTGTTTAAAAATCACAAATTCTCTGATAAAAATCATAGCTTCCCTGACCAAACTCACTCCCCCCCCCCCAAATCCGCACTTTCCCATGATTAAAATGAAATACCACCCTCTCTGTCTATATGTACATACACACACACACATACATATATATATATATATATATATATATAGGTATCAGTTAAACACGTTTTATTCATATATTTACAATTTTAAAGCCATTTGGAAGCCTACAAGTGCCTCAGTCACTATAATAAAATACATTCTAAATATCTATAAATTTTCATGTTTGATTTTGGATTTTTTATCATGGAAAATCAGAGCTCCCCTGCCCCCTTCACTCACCAAGACGTAGGTCTAGCTGCAGCGGACTCCCACCACTGCTTTGTGGCGTTGAGCCGCCCTGATATACTAGTGCGCATGCCATTGCCCCTCACTACCAAGCCACAGCCACACAGCTCTGATGGTGCCCCTCGCCCCCCACTCACAGCCTCTTGGCCCTGCTGCTGTCCCTCACTCCCTCCCCACCCCAGCCCTGCTGGAAGGGATCTTCAGCTGCCAGGGTGACAGGACCCGGGACCCAGTCTACAGCCCCCTTTGCCTTGCAGCAGCTTCTGAGCCCTGGCTGCTTCATGTGGGAGTTGATGGCTACTGCATCAGAGCAGAGCACCGAGCCTGGCTTCCCTTCTTCCATGGGCGGCATGGCCAGAGCATAGCCTGTGCAGGGGGAGGTGCGGGCTGTCCACCGCGGCTCAGTGCTCCCTACCCTGCTGCCCTCCCCTGAGGGCCTCTATGGCCCAGCAGGTGGGACCCAGGACAGTAGGGTAGAGTGGGGCTGGGCAGGGAAACTCGTTGCTGCCACTGATCACTCCGCACTGCCATGGCAAGGCACCCCCTGCCTGCCTGTGCCACTACCACCACCCCCACTGCTGCCAGGTGGGCAGGGGGATAGGGATATGGCAGTGTGGGGCTTGTGGTGGCAAGGAGCTTCCTTATCCTGCTCTGCTGCTCTAGGTCCTGCTCTGGGTCCAGTGAGCAGCCCGCACCCGCCCGTGCCCCATGTACAAGACTGTGAGGCATGTCCCCCTGTTGCAGGGCGCCCTCTAGGGGTGCCGTGACCTCCCCTAATGCCCCTACCTACCATGCCAAATTGGGTCTTGAATGCACCCTCTATCTCGCCCGCCACATCTTGCTGGAATATTATTAATGGGAGGCTGCCTTCCTGCCGTCCTTGGCACAGTGCCTGCCTTGTTGTACCGGGGCTCTGGCCAATTGCCTGCCTGTACCCTCACGGGTGCTCCCTCGCTTCTCTTGCAGCCTTGTTGCCACACTGGGGCCTGCTCGATATAGACGCCCCCTCCCAGGGCCTGCTCCAATATCTAATATAGGCGCCCTCTCCCGGGGGGCCTGCTCCCCGCCCGTGCTCGGGGCTTAGGCAGCCTCAGCCTTACCTGGCCCCAGACCCCTTCTAGGGTCCTATGCCCACTGAGCTTCTCCCGATTGGGGCTCAGGCAGCCTTAGCCTTACCCAGCCCCCAGACCTGCCTCTTCGGGCCTATGCCCCACTGGGGCTTCTGCCTACGCGCAACACTGAGCTCTTCCTGAAGCTGCCTGCACTGGGCCGGGGTCGGGACACCCCAAAACACAGCGCCTCCTGCTGGGCTAGGAACACCCCCACCTTACTGGGGAGCTCCTAATGAGGCCTCCTCCACCCCTACAACCTCGCCCGGTCCTCCGGTTCGTAATTTCATAGACATTTCACAGACATTAGGGCTGGAAGGGACCTCGGGAGATCATCGAGTCCAGCCCCCTGCCTGTAATTATAACTATCAACCCAAAACAGAAACTCAAAGCCCCTCAGCTACAACGTAAATCTTAAGCCAACGTGGCTAACCTTCTCTCATCCCTGTTAGGGTCCTCTCCACCCTGTATCTGCATGCTGAAGCACAACACTACCCTGCTTGCTCTTGCTCCTTAGGCTGCCAGAGAGGAACTGAACTCCAGCCTCAGCATCCTCTGTTTATAAAGGCCAGGCCCTGACCCCTTTCGGTCAGCTGACACAATCAGTTGCTTTAGCAACTCACACCTGTGCTGCCCTATTGAGTGGCAGCTAAGCCCATGTTACCATTATCAGTAGCAGGCACCTTAGTGCCCTGCTACACACCGCCTCCCCCCATGTCCTCCCTGGTAGTTCATGCAGCGGCAGGGACCCAGCCGGCACTGCCCCCAAGATGAGCTGCCTGGAGCCCTGTTCTGGCCTTTGGCTGTGCGTTCCAGCCCCAGGCCCCAAGCCCCACACATCACCCCAGCTCCGCACAAGCTACAGCCCCAGTCCTACCCATCTCCCTCCCTATGGGGGCTGAGCCAATTCACCCTGTGGAACCTCCTTTTCAAGCTGCCTGGTACTCATGTGCATGTGTGGCCCTTGCCTGACTGCCCTTCTCCTGCTCTCCCGAGACCCTCGTAGGCTGAAACTCTGCCAGCCTGCAAAGGGAAACCCTCTGTTTCCTGCATTTTTCTCTTTCAAAGGAGAACAACTGGATTTTTCTCCTCAAAATGAAAAAATCCATGTTTTTCTTCTTAAAATGAGACAATCTGGGTTTTACCATGGTTTTTCAATGGTGTTTTTCTAAGTTTGCCTGTCTGTCACTCTCTAAAAATAATTGTTACAAATAAAAGTAAAGCAGTAAACCATGGGTTGGTTCACTCAGATCCCTGGTGATCAATGGAAAACCCAGATCCTTGGTGATCAAACACTTCCCACACTCAGGGGCACTTGTAAGTTTATAGGGGATTCAGTAGTAGACTCAAGTATAATGGACTGTCTGATTAGAGAGCATGTATGTCATGGTCTGGCTGCAACATATTATGACTCAAAATCATGTCATATCCAGACGTTTCTTTGGGAGATATGATTCTATCTTTTACCACAAGAATGGATTTGTTACTGACTGAAAAATAAGGACCTTGTTCACTAAATGCTCAGGGCAATGTTCTCCACTAGCTAACAGAAATCTCAGGAGAGGCATGGCATGAAGCCAGACCCACAGAACCACCTCCACACATGAAACTAAACAGGCCTAGCAGATGTAAACACTCCCTCATGCAGCATATGTTGAGGGACATAATCCTCCTTATGGCGTAGTCTCCCGAAAGATGAGAGTATTTTTATTAGGTATTGTACTGTATTAAATAAATTGGCCCTATAACTAAGAGGCTGAAAGGTGCAGAGAACTTTTGAAACATCTAGACTTAACTTTCTGAAAATCTACAAAATCTTGCTCAAGTCTAACTTAATCAAAAACATGGAAAAGTCCCTAGAGGGACCAGATATCAAGGTAAACAGTTACAGTTTCCCTCTAAGGGCTGCTGCAATTACCACTGCAATATCACTCCAGACATTTTGTGACACGGTCAAACCAAAGGCAGGAGCTCTTCATTGTGCACAATCCCCCCAGGGTAAAGCAAAGATAAATCTGATGGGCAGGACAATGTGCAATGTGCAAGTGTGCCCTCAGGGAAGCTAATTCCCTAAATTACAGATTCCAGCTGATTTCATTTAAGTAATTTAACACCAAAAATCTGGTCAGAAATGGGACATACACTTCTGAATTTACCTAAGAATAAATCTTTTGCAGTCTCTGTTCCATAACTCTCCACAATGTTTGTCCCAGACGCCTTACTGGTTTAAACTAAACCAGATACCCCCAGCATCCCCGCATGTTCTCTGGGCTGGGTGGGGCTCTCTGCTCCACAGCAAGGCTGGCCCCTCCTCTCCACTCCTACAGCTTGGCAGAGACTTGCAGCCACAGCAGGGTCTGTTGGCTTCCCTGTATCCCCTTATCCACCCCCACGCACCTCTCACTGCTTAAGCAGAGATCCCTTCCTCCCTCCCATAGCACAGATCATAGGCAGCATGTGGTACGCTAGCTAATTCTTTGCAAGGCAGATTAGGGCAGTGTCTGCTTTGGGCTTTCTGGAGGTAATCAGCAGCTCAGATGGTAATGTCCCTGTATTCCTTCCTTCCCAAAAAGCTGTTTAAGAAGAGCTTGTAATGAGAGAGGCTTTGTTTTCTGGTGGGGTGTTAAATGCTGATAATATTGCTGATAAAGGCTGTGTTCGTGGGGGGGGGGGGAATATCTCCTCCCTAATCACAGTGTCCTGCTGGGGCCTGGCCATGCCCATGCTCAGCTCCCTGCAGAAGGGAAGGGAAGGCTGCACTACCAACCTCTGGCTCCTAGTCTGAGTCAGTGAAAGCATATGCCTACATTTCTGGGATGTCTGTCTAGTCACCAAATTGATTTAGCCTAGCCAGGTTAGACTAACTTGCAAAGACTGTATCAATTCCGGCTCAGGCTTTTTGAATATCTGCCCCTAGCCTAAGAGTGAAAGAAATAACATTTCAGAGACTGGTCAAAAGGGGCAGGTACAGACATTACACTTTAACCAGTTTAAGTGATTGGAAACCAGTCTGTACATATAACAGAAGAGAAGTTTGGCACACAGACCGGTTTAAAAATGCTGGAAGCCAGTCTAAGATTTTCTCTCCCCTCCACCGACAAAGGGTGAATGTGCGTTCTGTTCACTACCAATCTAAACTACACCGCTTACAGAAAACAGTGCAACTTGAATTGATTGCTCCTTGATCTTTTTGAATGAACATCTTGTGGTTGTTGAGACATCAGTCTTGTGGAATTAATTTTCTTTGTGCACAAACAAATAAATAAAGTATCAGTAATCCTTAGTGGCTATCAAAAACTATGGAAGGAAAAGAGGAAAAATCGCTTACCTGGTTTGTTTACTGAACATCAGGAAGAAGAACCATGTCTGAAGATATGATTAAGCCCCATGAAGCAGAATTCTTCAAAGGGTTCACCATGTATAGAATTATTAAGTACTGTAGACTAAAGCTCATACATCACTGTCCATTGAACCTCCATGTGGTTTAGAAGAACAAGCTTAAGCATGGGAATCAGCAACTTGTCCTAGTTCTGCTACTGACTCAAGAGACTGTCCTGAGAAGACTACTAAATTTCCCTTTGCATCAGTCTATAGAATGTGGGTCCTATTTATTAGTCTCTTTCCCCCTCGGGTTACAAGGATTTATATAGTAAAACACTCTAAAAATGCTTTTCTATTTTAACAAAGTCTTTAAGTAGCAATTGGAGTTCCATGTGACTCTTTTTTCCTTATTACCCTACAGGAGATTACAGGAAGTTGAGGGGATAAATCCTATCTTGTCATTGCCTTGGAATTAGCATTTCTTTGATGTTGATCCCTTTGCACTCACTCACTTCAAGCCCATTAACTTTAACTCATCTAATTTATCCATTTTAGGCATTATTCCTACTGTGTTCACTATTACAGCATTTGAGGAGACCAGTGTTTATTTTATGACACTCACTCTGATGAAAAGTAGGGGACCAGGCACGAACCAGAAAGTGTGCTGCCTACTTCCTATAGTTAACACTTGCTTCTTCTTCCCCTTCTTTATGTTTGAGTCCACTGTACACAAATTATCAAAAAGATAACAAAAGAACATATATGCCCCCAAAAAGACCACAGATATAAAGTCCAACGATAAAAAGACCACAGATACAAATGCAACAGTATGCTTAGAAGGAGGCTGAAGATGCTAATTAGAAATGCTGCAGAATTCTCATGGCAATCAATCATTTTGAAAAGAGGTAACCATATGGTTTAGCTAGTTAAGTTATGAGAATACAGAATTGCTGCCAATGCCTTTTTAAGAATTACCTTTATTGCCTACATAAGACAAAGAGAAACTACTTACATACTATATGGCAATACAATTAAATTTGAATTGCATGGCTATTTCACATTGTTGCTAAGAGTCGTTGTGCATAGATATGATATAGCATATCACATGATACAATACAATATGATAATACCCTAAAGTATATCAACCAGAACAGTCATTTCTTATATGTCCCAGTAGATGGTTTGGAATTATCTTAATAAAAGTATAGAAACTTTGTTCTAAGATGTTTATGTAGGAAATACATAAATTCATAATGTACCAACAGATGGTATTGCACTACTTTTAAAAGGCTCATGGGAATGTGGTCCATTGTAATAAAATCAAAAGGTCAAGCTGCAAAGTTCCTTTGGGGAAATGACTATTCAAACTATATCTGACATTTGGTATTTGAATCTATTAGATAAAATAACTCTACTGTTACCATTTCCAAGACTAAGTTTACATTAGCAAATTTGATGGGCTGTAGGTTAGAAAGCTGAATTTACCACTTTTTCCTTGTTGTTCTCGTTAGCACTTGTATCCAATTTCCTTTACTACCTAGTTCATTTTTGTTCTAGTTTCTATATCCTTAAGCAAAATTAAATGTTGAATTCTATATTCTTAAAACATATACAAAAATTATGGTATCCTTGAAGTCTGACACTAAGGGATAACTCCCGTTTCACTTTAGTGCCTGAATGGCAGGTACACAGCCATACAACTACAGTTTGGGCACAGCATGCAATTCAGTGCAGCTCACTAGAGCTGGAAAGTTGTGCTGGGAAAGGGAATCATTTAGGTACGTGCACAAGGCCAAGTCCTGAAATTTTATTCAGGCATAAACCATGACTAGAGGGTGTTAGCCACTGGTAGAGAAGGAAGACAACCCTCTCATTTTTTAGCTCAAAAGCCTAGTGGATCAGGTACTTAAAGCAAGAGACTGAAGTTCTAAGCCCTGCTCTCATAAAGATGAGGTTTGAATCTGCATCCTTCCAGAAAAGTGGCCTAACCACCAGGCCACAGGTTTGGCATTACCCAGATCCCTCTCCAAATCTCTTATTGAAGCTGGTCCACCGGGTAGCTAAGAGAAGGAGGTATATGGGGTTGGAAGAAGGAGTATAAGGCAGAGGATAAATATGTCCCTTAGCAAGACAGCTGCTGCTCTGGATGGGAACAGACGCTTGTTCTTCCAGCCTGAAGCACTGTTCCAAATGAGGAAGAAAACATCCCGTGTTGTTTATCCATTTTATCCAATGAATAATAAATATAAGATGCAGCAGGCTGGCTTTAAGTGGAGGCCTGAAGACTAAAACTTAAACACAGTCCCCTTACTCCAATGGAAATACAGGTGAGAAAAAACTATAAAACTATGCATGGGTCAAATTTTGGAGTTTCCACTCTAAGAAGTAGGAGTTAGGGGCCTAGTAGAGAAGTCCGTGTGTATAATCTCCCCAGCTTTTCTTGCAGGAAATCACTAAACCATCTTTGCAAGAAGTACCTGTGCTTATGTCTGGAATCTCTTGGTAACTGATAATTTGCATGTATGTCAGTGACTTGAAAATTTTCCATTTTGTGTCATTCTCCAAAATTCTATTTTTGTTAAAAGGCAAGAATACCAAAATAGAAGGGGAGGGAAAAATGGTGGACTGATGGTAATGAGTAATGTGACAAGGTGATACCTGCAGGGAGTGATGGACATATATTAACTGTTTCAAAGCATGAGATTGTCTCTTATTAGGTCCCCTATGGACTACTGTCACCATTATTTCAGTTTAAAATGTAATAAAACAGTTTTAGGTTTGCTTAGTTCGGGGCCTGATAAGGGGGCATTATTATTAAGAGTCCTTGATGGTTTGTTTTGACAAGAGTTGACAGTGCTCTGCACATAGCAGGATGGTAAGAGGTATGCAGCACCAAGCAGCAGGATTATAGCTTACATTGGCATTTGCAATTTTTTAAAAATTGAGAAATTAGAATGTGAGAAATTCGTTTCTCTTACAGCCAACAGGGGGAAAATCATGTCTTTTTTAACAGCTTAGGCATTATGCTTTCTTCTCTCCACATGCATTGTTTTTCTAGCTCAAGGATTCAGCCAGATTTAAAATGGATGAAAGAGATTAAACAAAAAGAATCTTTTCTTCCTCCACCTAAGAGCCACGATCTTTCACATAATTAAGAAAGATAACATGCAAAACAATGCAACCTAATACATTTTAGAAACTGCATTTGTAATGATTAAACGTAATAGGGTCTTGTAGCAATGTTATTAGCATGCTAATCTTGTAAGCATTATGTTTAAATACTCCAAGCAGCATCTTTCATCTGTGTTAATTCGTGTTCATTTTAAGTGTAAGCTATTTTGATTTGACCTACAATAAGCAAATGATAATATTAAGAAATGGTTGAGCCCTATCTAGCATCTAGGTTATAGCTGCAAATGTGTACAGAGAATTTTACACAGGCCTGAGTTGCAAGTAGACAATTTTGAATGCATGTACACAAGTTGAGCACCCTGTTTATCTGCACAAGTTAAACGTTACTGAATGTTTGTACTCAGAAGTGAGCTGACCCCAAAAATTTACAAATTTGCAATTCTGGCCTTAAGAACAAGCAAGTCTGCTCAGGACAGTCATGACCAAACAATCCTAAGAGTTTTATGGTTTATATAATCTAATTCAGTTTGTTCTTAAATAAATTCTAGGGTGCAAGAATCCCATCACCAGTTTGGTAGTGAATTTAATATTGTAAATGTGAAGTGAATATAAACAGATGCAGAAATTACTTCCTAAGCAGGCTGACTGAGGGCTCATGATGCTGCTTCTAGCTTTGCAAAGTGGAGCCAAGTGAAATTAAGACAACTGATTAGTTTCCCTGCTGTTGTGCTAAGTCCTATAATATGGTTCTTGCTTCATGGGAAAGTTACAAGCAGCAACAAACAATAAAAATGTTCAGGGGAGAAAAATACCCCAAAACTGAGGCTGCGACTTAAGCAGTGGTTTTTCTCCCCTTCCAGCCTCTCCTCCTAGCAGGCTGGGAAGTCAGAGGAAACAGCAATGATGATCCTTCCTACTCACAACAGCCGAGGGACACTGGAAGCAAGACAAAGTACTTTTAGCAAGTCTGCAACTATTGCAAGCTGGGGGTTTTAAAATGATCTGTCATCTATTAATCAGAGGTAGAGGACAAGGTGTAAGGTTATCAGCCTAGCACAAATGTTAACAACCTTGCCCTTTCCAGTAGAGATGGAAATATTTATAGAGCCACTGAACCACTTAATTTCTGCTTTGCACAAACTCCTGCATTATGATTCCTGGGAACTGAAAGGCAGATCTACAGGGTAGTTACAATGAGCCCATTGTGCTATACCAAGTAGACTTCCTCTTAGAAAGCCATGGCCCCAACCATACCACAGGTAAGCTAATTAGCTTATGGAAAGCTATTTAAAACTGTCGCGGAACTGGCTTTGTTGCTTCCAGTTTAAGAGACAGCCCATAGAAAGCTTCATGACATGCTTGAAGGCTCCCCAGTTCAGAGCATATAGGTAAGACTTAAGTTGCCGGAGTAGAGAAACAGTACAGGAGTCATTTCCCCCCCCATTTCCACTATCCAAAAATGGGACACAGACTTATAGGCTTGCCTGAAAGGAAGAAGTCCACAAAAGGATCTCAAGCAAAAGGGATATCCCCCTCGAGTCCAGCAGACATGAGATAGAAACAGGTTTAGTGGTCTCTATTTCCCCTTCCCCAAGCTAACAAACCAGGATCCTGACATTGTCCCTGACTTGTCTCTTTATTTCTCTGGCCTTTTCTAGACTGCCCACTCCCAACTCTTCTCCTTTCTAGACACCTTAATCTATTCCTCTGTCTTTTCATCAGGCAAAGGAGCTTGTCTTCTGGTCATTGCTTCTTACTTCAAATAATGCTTTTCACTTTAAAAAGGCGGAGGCCTTCAATCTTTCTCCAATTGTGGAACTCTTCCTAGAGTACACTCTGAAATAAAACCATTTCTGACAAGCAGCCATTTGAACTGGCTAAAGGATAAACCTGCTTTCAAAACTTGCCCCTTTACCCAAAAATGGCAGATTATACCTTTTAAGCGATATGAGCTTTTATTTGATATTTGGCACACCTAGCTACCACTTAACTAAGCAACAGCATTCATGGCACAGTGATTTGCCTCAACATCAAATGGATTTTGCAGTTGACTGAAAAACAAAGTAAAGTTGAAGCATTTGCTAACTGCAAATGCCATTAAATGCATCTACATGCCGTTTCAGGAATGTTATTCCTATCACAGAAGAGGAGAATTTGCACATTCTGTCCTTCTTTTTTAATAAATAATCATGAAAAATAAATGAATAAATAGCAACGATATGGGGACTGCCGTAACAGATAGTATCAGTAACCTGTTGAATACTGTATTCCATCACTGACAGTGACTAAGTGTCACTAAATCACCCGTGAATCCAGAAATTGCAAAGAAAAAAGTGCCTTAAACTGCTTAGTGGATGATTATGAAACAATCTAGCTGTCTGCGGACATTTTCTCTTACCCCTAAAAGCTAATGGTTGGCCTTTGACCTAAAGCAGGGATATTTTTATCCTATCTAATGCCACCGTAGATGTTGTTAACCATAAAAATATTTATCATTTCTTCTCCCCAACACCCTGTTATATTATGCTCTTGGAATTGGTGTCTTGTGACAATGAGTTACAGTCTATGTACAGACATTCAAAAGAGCCTGAGGGGGGATCGATCTAAGTTACGTGGTTTTCTGTAAGCAGCATAGGTTAGATCAGTAGCAAACAAAACAAGTCTGCCCTTTGATAGCAGGGCACACAGGCTGCCTTCCCTAACTGAGGCCAGCAGTTTGAGGGCACTTCTGCATGTCTCCCAACAGGCCCTGTGGGCTCCCTTGGTTGCCAGAGACTGCCGAGTGCTTGGGCCACCCCAATAGTCTGTTGGGCATAGGTGAGCTCCCCCACCCCCCACTGCATTGTCTGTCAGCCACAGGCATCTGTCAGCAGCAGACAGGCAGCATGGGGCAGGGGGGAGGGAGGAAAGGACAGTGTCTGTGTCCCTGCATGAATCCCATCATGGAGCACCCCAAGATGTACACACAGACCTGATACTGACCCAGGAGAACCCCTGCAAGTGGGCGCAACCCCCCAGAGCCCAATCGGGCCGCAGGGCATGGGTGAGCATTCCTGCACACCCCACACTGCCTATCTGCAACCAACAGATGCCTGTGACTGTCAAACAACGCAGCAGGGGTAAGACAGAAATGTTCACTGGTGCCCAGCAGCCCAGTCAGGCTCTGTGGGGCTGCGCCCACTCGTGGGGGGGCTGACAGAGGCTCCTGGGCTGTGCCAGGTCTGTGTGAATATCATGGGATGCTTTGTGATGGCATTCATGCAGGGTCATAGAAGCCTCCTTTCCCCACCCACACTGCCTGCCTGCGATTAACAGCTGGCTGGAGGCAGAAGGTGGGGCTGCAGGAAGAGACTGCGCTGACTCAGCTCTGTGACAGCTCAGAGGCAGGGCTCACTGGGCGCTTGGCCAGAGCAGCCGAGAACAGGGTGAGTGCCAGCATGCCTCTCTATGACGGGGGCACAAAGGAGCCCGGGATGCTGAAGGCCAGTGACCTAACTTGAATTGATAAGGGAACTAGTACTGAAGTTTGAGGCACAGGTCTAACCTAAATTGATTAAGTTTGAGGGCATATTGACCCAGGTCTATCTTAGACCGGGTTCCACCATTTTTAAAACCGTGCGCTGAACTTCTGTTATGGGTGTAGATGGGTTTCTAATCACTTAGACCACGAAAAGTGTGATGCCTATAACTGGCCAAAAAGAATAGTTATGAACGTGGTAAAAAGAGTGGTTCCTCTTTTTTCCATTTTAAATTCATTACTTCCATTTTTATCCTTACCATTTTTGTGTTATGAAAAAGGGTAAATAGGAAGCAATTTACCATTCATTATTCACAACGAGCTTTCTATTTCCTCTCATGCCTAAACTAAGCTACCACAGTAAAGTGCTTTTCATGGCAGTTTTGCTAAGCCTCTCATCATTTGTACATCCACTTGTAGAACCTTTTCCATTCTATCTCTTTGAGTGGCCAGAACTGAGTACAAGAGAGGAATAACATGTCACTATTCTTTAATATTCTACTCCTTAACAAGTTTCTCCCTGTTTTGACTGCTGCAGCATATTGAACAGATGTTTTCACTGAGCTGTCCAAAACAATGCCCAAGTTTTTCCCTCAGTGGTTACAGTTAATTTAGAAGTCTGCCACATATACAGCAAACTGAAATAATTCTTCCTACGATGTGTTACCCTGAAAACATTGAATTCTACTTACCATCACTAATAAATTAACACCCATCCATGTAGATCAAAGCAATCTGAGCAGAATACTATGTTACTCCATAAATATAGATGGAGTATAGTGCAAAAATCCAAAATAATAAACTACCTTCTTCAGTAAATCCATGAAAACAAACTACAATAACAGTTATTAAGCACTAAACAACTTACAAAGGGTTATATGAGATTCTGCACGACTACAAATCAAGATATTTTTTTCTAAAGTAGTGGTGATCCACCTATGGCCCACAAAACCATGTCATACAGCATGTGGAACTCCCTGCAGATCTGGAATCTTGGCAGCAGGGGACTAGTGGCAGGACCCCAGCTGTGGCAGTGGGGGAGCATTGGCAGCCACTGCAAATTAATTCTGACACTGCTCCAGTGCTGCTGAATTCACAGAACTGTGGGTAGCCTGATGACTGGATGTGGCCTATGCACCAGATCATTCCAGTCTACGGGCTTGGGTTGCTCTATGGCCAAGTATGGCTATATCCAGCAAGTGGGGCTGCACCTATGGACCAGCTTCCCATGCTAATCCTACCTCTTATAACTCATTCATCCTGGAAACCAACCTTGCACCATTTGTTTAGTCCACAGAGCTAGATACATTGTGCACCACTGTTCTAAAAGATATAACTGAATTAAAGCAAGAATGAAGGGAAGTGTTATGACTTGTGTAATACAGGTCAGAGTACGGCTTTATTATTTATGAATCTAATAAAATAGACCTTATGTTGTTTTACTTTCAGGGAGTGAGGTGGTTTGACACCAAGACAACCAGCATTACAGAACTGCATACAATTTTTTTGAAGTGTGTCACAGGCCAGTGCAAGGTCTTTCTCCTGGCACCTTGTTTCAACTGAGCCAGGATAAAATGACTGCTCAGAGTTGGGGATTCCTACAGCAGGAGCCTGTAAGAAAAGGAAGGGCTGGGTCAGAGGAAGAACCTTGAATGGGGTCTCCTTACTGGGCAGAGCAATAGGAGAGGAGATACCTGCATGGAGCCATAGTTTAGTGGCAGTTAGGTGTGCCAAATACCAAATAAAAGCTCATATAGCTTAAAAGGTATAATCTGCCATTTTTGGGTAAAGGGGCAAGTTTTGAAAGACACGTTCTGTAACCTCTACAAACTTAATTGAAATATAATTCTGCATCATGATAAAATATATTTCCTTCTAAATGAACCATTTACTTTGTTTATTTCCATAGATGTCTCCAACAGTTAAAATATCAAGTTCTATATACAGCACTCTTCCTAACAAACCATTTGCACCGAATATTTTCACTTCTAAGTTCTTGTGAAGGCCATAAATCTTTTCAGATTGGGAAAAATAGACTGATTATCTATCATTGTTAGAAACTCTTGGAAAGATTTTTTCCCTAATGCTAATTTTCATGTTCTCCTTTCTTTCTTAAGCTTACAGTGCTAAAAATCACTAGTAGCAGGGAAGCAACTGAATCTCTTCTGAAGAGTTTGCTGACCCTCCTGCCATGAGAAGACTGTGCTGTAAAAATTCAGATCAGATCTAACACTATTCAAATTCGGTAAGGATGGGGCACCTTTAAGATAATACCCCACCATTCTAAAAGGCTTCCAGAATGGCTGTTCTTTGCTTAAAAGGCACAGTGTTCAACTCTGAAATACACAAGCTCAAGTGAAGAACTGAATTATTGCAACAGGAGAAGCTACACTTTAAGGGTAGGCCCCAATTCAACAAAACACATACCTATCCTCTCTAACACAGTTACATAGATCCGTTATGGTAGTATCATAGGTTCATAGAAGTTAGGGTCGGAAGGGACCTCAGTAAATCACTGAGTCTGTCCCCCTGCCCTGGGCAGACAAGGTTCTTTGGGTAAATCTGATATCTTTAATGCATCAACCCAAATAGTTAGAAAAATACTTTTTTGCAAGCTTTCGGGTATACTGACGAACGGTATTTATACCCGAAAGCTTGCAAAGAAGAATTTTTCCAACTATCTGAGTTGGCCTAATAAAAGATATCAGATTTCCTAAAACAATCTTGTCACAATCTTGGGGCTCCGGATGCAAAGTGTGGGGTGCAGCGACAGCTGCCTCACCCCACGCATGTATTGGGAGGACACATGCTCTCCAGGCCTCTGCTGGGGTGCCTGCAGTGGTAAGAGCCCTCCCCGCCTCCGATGAGTCACCCAGGCTCCAACCCTCCCCTGGCCCGGCCCAGCCTGGCTGGGGCCTCACTCACCCCTGCCCCTGCCCCACTCCCTCCCTTACTGTGGGGGTCTCAATCTGCCTCCGTCCGCCAGACTGACCTGCTGGACCAGGGAGCGGGGTGTAGATCCTTTACTTGAAAAACAAGTTCTTTACCTTAAAAAGGCTGGAAACCACTGCCTTATACATACACTCACACCATTTTTAAATCAATGGAATTTAAACAGAATTCTAAGGTTAGCAATATACTTAAGCAGTTTTCTAAATACACACTGATCGCTCATTCAATGTCTCAGGAAACTTTTGGGCCAAAGTTTCAATCTTCTGCAACAAAGAAATTGCACAAGGCAGTTCACATTTCTTACAAAGGTATGCTCCCTGCATTTCTGCATGCGAAAATTAATTACACGTTTAACTCAACTGTATATTTAAATGCAAGAGTCAGCTCATTTTGTGATAATGTACACACTTGTGCACAATTAGAACTACTCAGACCTTTACAAACGTTCCCTTTTCTGTATCATAGTATGGCTTGTCTCCAGAGTTTTCATATTACAAATAGATTTCACGATTTTGCCCTCTACTTAACTCTACATTGTATTATTTTCATAGAATACACACCAGTCTGTCTACTTCTCAGCAAACAAGATTCAATATTAGTAAAATTTCATGAACATTGCAAAATATATTGCATTAATTAGTACATTGTCATAAATAAGTAAAATCAAACTATAGTTGTCAAAATAAATTAAGAAAACACATTTCTGATGACATGTTATTGTTTGTTAGTTTTTAAATTCATAATTTTTTTTCAGTAGGATAAGTCTCAGAAAGTATAAATTAGCGAAGTTCTATTCTTAAAGATTCAACAAGAAATAAATTTATCTCTGGAAGCTAATTCCATAACGATTGCATATAGTAAATAAAGATCTTTCCCCAGCTTTAAACTGGCATAGGAATCCTTAGTTTGCTACAACAGCATAAAACAAAAGAATCTTCAAAGTCATGTCCAAAATTATGAACTAATCCTCCCAAAAAACCTTCTCAATCAAAGCATATCCCTAAATTTATTTTAAAAATACTACTGATTAAATTATTTCTCAATGTCAAAGCAAATTTTAAAAATTGTAGGAAAAAATATTCCAGGAATATGGAATATTTTCTCCCAAGGCTACTAACTATAGAGCTGGCTGAAATTATTCAGATTCCATATTTTTCGATTCCAAATTTTTGATTAGGGGAAAATCTTTAATGAACTGTTTGGGCAGGGAAAGACATTAAAAAAGCCTGAGCCTGAATTGTTCAATCTTCGCAGGTTATTCTAACCTGCCTAGGCTGAACCGGTTGTAACCATCTATACATCTTCTCTGGACTAAAGAAATGCAGGCACATGCCTGCAGTGACTCAGGCTAGAAGCCAGAGGGTGCTAGAGCACAGTGCTGAGCTGAGGGGGAGGGTGGCCAGGCTAACTGCACCTTGTCGTGCATCCACAGATGCATCACGAGCAGGTCCAAGGAGGTGATCCTCCCCCTCTATGCAGCATTGGTCAGGCCACAGTTGGAGTACCGCGTCCAGTTCTGGGTGCTGCACTTCAGGAGGGATGTGGCCAGCATCGAGAGGGTCCAGAGCAGGGCCACTCACATGATCAGGGGGCAGCAAGGCAGGCCCTATGAACAGAGGTTACAGGACCCGAACCTGTTCAGCCTCCATAAGAGAAGGCTGAGAGGGGATCTGGTGGCCGTCTGCAAACTAGCCAAGGGGGACCAGCAGGCTATGGGAGAGTCTCTGTTCCCCTGAGCACTACCAGGAGCAACAAGGAATAACAGACATAAGTTGGCTGAGAGTAGATTCAAGCTAGACATAAGGAGACACTACTTCACAGTCGGCACGGCTAGGATCTGGAACCAACTTCCAAGGGAAGTCGTGCTTGCTCCTACCCTGGGGATCTTCAAAAGAAGGTTAGATAATCACCTAGTCAGGGTCATTTGACCCCAGCATCCTTTCCTGCCCATGGCAGGGGCTGGACTTGATGATCTGCTTAGGTCCCATCCAACCCTACCTACTATGAAACTATGAAAAAGCCCTGAGCAGACATTGTTCTGTTTCCCTCTGTCCTGTCTGCCTTACACAGACACCTCCCAGCATTAGCTAGCATATCACATGCTAGCTAGTGTCCATAATGTGGGAGGGGGAGGGGGGAACCCCTGCTTGAGTGGTCAAGGGGAAGGAGGAGGTAGGGAGAAGCCAGGCAGAGGCTGCCATCTCTGCTGGAGCTTTAGCCAGGGAGCAGAGGGGATGGGCCAGCCCAGCTCTCTGTAGAGCAGAGAGCCCTGCCCAGGGCTGCACTGCAAAGCATCTAGGATGCTGGGGGACCCTAGTTTAAGTTAAATCAGGAAGGGGTCTGGGACAGACATTGCATAAACTGGTTCGACCCCAATCAGTTAAGTCTGATACTACATTCAGTCAGGTTTATCTCAAACCATTTTCAGCCATTTTGAAACTGGTTTATGTGCACTGAACATCTGCTCTGTTACAGGTTTAAACCCATTTATCATCACTTAAACTGGTTTATGTGTAATGTCTGTCTGTCTCTAGCCATGGGGTTTAAGTTAGAAAATGTGCCTGCAGGCCACAGTGACTCATTTGAAAATATGACTACATGACCCTTAATACAGAAACACAGGGGTATTCAGATTAGTAGATTCTTACAAAATGGAAGAAACATTTTAAAAGTGGCCATTACTAAGGCACCCTGACACTGTTTTGCCAGGGGCCTTATGGAATTTTTAACTTTCTTCTGAATCCAGTGTGTACTTCTCACCAGTGGAGTGAGAATGCTGATAAAAATAGGTAGAAAACAGGTCTTTTCGAGCATTGCAATCCTAATCCCCTACTTAATTTTTCAAGAGGCAGAATGCATTGCTTTTCTGGAAGCTAATGAAAGGTATTACGATACACGAATCATTTCCATTGTGATGTACTGTGCACGTGTACAAAGAACATCACTTATGTACTGCTTAAAAGGTTTATTCTAGAAATGCATCAAAGAATCCAGACAGTAATCTGAAAAAAGAATTTTATTTTACATTTATACATATCAGAACTACTTGTTATATCATCAGCCAACATCATGCTATTCTGCTTTAAGTGGAATGAACCACCTGGATGTAGAAGAAAAGGGGTGAGATGGTGTCGTTGACTTCCAGAAGAAGGATTTGGAAAACCAATCGACTGTCAGAGGATTCTAAATAAACAACGTAATGCTCTTTACAGATATCATTGTCATAATTTGATCTACCACTACACAACTGTGATAAGGGCAGATGTGCTTTTGAATTACAGTAGTGGAATGCTTTTGCATGTTCATGTGGTTTTGATTAATTTCATTCAAATTAATATCTTTGTCACTGTAATCGATCTTTATTTTTTTAATTCTGTTTCCAGACTGTTCATTAACTAATACTAGAACTGTGACACAATTGGCATGGAAAGAGAAATGACTGCTGTGCTTAATACATACTGGGTGCATGTACATGTTCATTAATGCACAGTGGTTACTGAGCATTTAATTTAGTACTTGTATAATCAAGTACTAAATAAATGCACAGTAACTGGAGTTACTGCGCATTAGTGCCGGCAAATGCCTTTTTAGTGATGCTACTGCATAGTAGCCTAATATAATACTCCACATAGTATTAGCATCATCTGTGCTGTGATGCACTACTGCACAGTTAGCATCTCATGTAGACATGCCCAGTAGAAAGGGAAAATGTTAGTACTAATTGAACAATTAAATGTGAAGTGCTAATATGCATAACATATGCTATTTCTACAATCTCCTCTCGTGTCTTAGGTAAATAAATCAAGAAATGCATCCCCATATTAATCCCATGACTAACCCAGGGTTTTGCCTAACTGCCATGCAAGTTTGAAAGGGAAGATTCCATGCATATATACCACTTTTCCATGTTTTATATTGACAGGCCTCAGCATCCCCCTCACTTAGCCCACTACCCATTGAAGCCAATAGAAGCAGGTACTATACCATACAAAGTACAAAGACCTTGGACACCTAATTTGGGTTTTATATTTAAATCCTGGAAGTGCACATCTACAATATTAACCTGACTTTGCCTGAGCTAGGGTTACTTTTTAATTGGGCCCTAAATTCTTCAGAGAAGCTTATGCAGATCAAATATGACAGTGCCACCAGAACCTGAATAGAAGAAAATACAGCCAAGTGATGCACCCACCCCCAAGAAAAACTTTTTGTCATCTCCTTTTGACTCTTAAATTGTGATGTTTTGGTACTACCTTCCTTAGTTTTGTAAAGTATCATGCATGTATGTACTGCCATATAAGGGGAAATAAAATGGATTATATGATAGACAAAATTTTGAAAAGTACACAAATGATGTATGTACCTAAGCTCCTCCCTGTTATGTTAGGGGAACAGTGTGTTCATTGCCACACAGTTTGATAGATTTATTACTAGCCTTGCACTAGGCTTGCACAGTGGCAATTTTTCAAGGCAGAAGGATTCATTGTAGAAGATTGGATGTTTAAAGTCAGAAATCTGACACATTAAATCAATGACCATGATCCTCTTTTGTTGGACTGTTTGCTGGTTTAAGTGTGACTGAGCACTGGCTAATATTTGTAAGCCTTTATAAATGAACACTACCTGTTTAAATATTTCAAATGATTATTGGTTCAATTACAAATGTCATGAAAAGGTATTTTTCCAAACAAAAATAATTTCTGGAACCATACAATATTCATTTGACTCCTACTATATGGATGTATTAAAAATACTGTAGATTAGTGAAACACATCCAACTGTTATTACATTGAAAAAAATATGAAGGAGAAACAAGAAAATTCCATATTTCAACTAGGATTACTGATAGTATTCATTTGCACAGTACTGATTAAAATAGTAAACTTTATGAGAGAATGATTCTGCTAAACAGAAAACAGCCTCTAATTTCACAGTGTATTTGCTTCTTAACTTTCATAACTACTAAATTAACTCTCTCTCACTTTGGAAATCCTGTAATGATACTGTGCATTAGATACTGTGGCCTGCTCATTCTCTCTCACAGGTACATTTTTCCTTGGCATTACTTTAAATGTCTTTTGTTTGATGAAATATATTCACATTTCGATTTACTCTGACATTAGGTTTTATTATGGTATATACCTGGGAGTTATTTACTAGATAAAAAATGAAGCAAATTGGCACCAAGGCAGAAGCTTTAAATTTACTTAGGGAACCTCCAGAAGCACAGCTCTTACCAGACATTTTTCTTGCCCTGTTATCAGTGACAAGACCTATAGATTCATGTGACACCTTAAACACTATCATTTTACAGTTACTGATCTCAGCAACAATGGCTTGGTTTTCATTTCAGTATTTCCATCATTACAACAAATCTGCAAATACTTAAGAAAACCAGGAAATCTGTGCTTTGCTATACTTGACTGTCAAAGTCATGTTATTACTATTAGCAATGCCCAACCCCCAGTTGATAACTCTACTTCAATTAACAAAACGAATTGCAATCACATTGGTTTTCACAAAACCTTAAGTTTATGTTGGTTTTTCACTACTCAGCTGTGCAAACAGAATTAAATGCAGACCCAGATGTCTTCCTTTGTGTGTTGCAAATTCCCATACACTTGCACATGAGGAAAGGCTTATGCCTAATGCTCCGAAGTATATTATCTAAACTGGATATTATTAAAATTGGGATTAAAATGGTCTCACCGGATGTTTTTCTTTTGTGAAATCTGGTTGAGAGTGGCACTGACCTAGGCATCAACTTTTATTTTTATGTTGATTAAGATTTCTTTGCTTTGAATATTAGCGAGTGTTTACATAAAACTGTGATAGTTGCCTTGGAAGGATGTTTCTCATTTTACACACTTTTGCTAGCAACATTTTGACTGGCATTGCAATCTGCATTTGTACAGTGCATCATTTTCAGGGGCTTATCTGCAGATAAGAGCAAAAGGCAATGCTTAGATTTTCATGGTATAATTTCCAGTATATACAGTACTGATGTAAAATCAAAGACAGAGGGCTGGTGACAAATCTGACAAAGAATCTCAAAGCAATTCCATCTGTAATGAGAATCTGAAATGTTCAACCTTAGTAAGGACAAGGCAGAGGGACAAGCTTGCTTGCATCTTTAGCAGTGGAATTCAGCTGTCTAGATTAGATGGATATTTTCCTTTAGCTTAACATATCATGAGGTGGCAGAACAACTTGCTAAAACAGTTTTGGTTGGCACAGGCATATTTCTAATAATAATTTTACCTTCACTTCTTTCACCTTCTCCACCCTACTGTCCTAAAATGGTAAGGTTCTTTAACCGTAAAGTCCAATGGGTAAAATATTTTGGAAAGCTGTGGTTCTCCAGTTGTCAGAAAATAAATAAAGGAGAATGAATTACTTGATAGGGAGGTTCCTCAGGCACTGGCCCTACTTCAAAGTTAGAAGTTATTTGTCTTGCTTTGACTGAAATTAAAAGATATATTTTTAAATTGAAAATTCGCCCAGCTGCCATTTGGTACTATCACACTACCATGCAAGCTCGTTCCCTGGTATCTGAATGTATAACCTATGAGACCCTCATCAGCCATTCAGTGACATTGGTTTGGAAAGGCTTCCCCTTTGTGCTGTGATACCCAGGTAGAATTACCATCACTTTAGCTGGCTTGCTCTCAGCGTTGGCTTCTGTTTTTCTCTGACCGCTCACGTAGGTTCCTTGCTGAGATAAAAGACCTCCACCTAACCCAGGAGGTGCACAGTCCTATCAGGGGGAGTGCCCTGCTGGACCTGGTCCTGGCAACAGGTGACAACCTGGTGAGGGGACTGCAGGTGCTTTATCACCTAGGCGACAGCGATCATCGCCTACTGGAATTCAGCATCCAGCGCAGGGTGTCAAGGGCCTGCAGCAAGTCAGTAGTCCTTGACTGCAGGAGGGCTGACTTCAGCAAGTTGAGGAGACTGGTAGGAGAGGCATTGCGGTCCCAGAGAGTAGGGGAACTAGGTGTCCAAGACGAGTGGTCATTCCTTAAGGAGACGATCCTCCAAGCCCAAGGGGTGACAGTCCCAAAGCGAGTCAAAGGGGGCAAGAGTGCTCAAAAGCCCCCTTGTCTTGCCAAAGGCATTCAGGAATGCCTGAAAGCCAAAAAGGAGGTGTACATCCAGTGGAAGGGAAGGGCTACCACCAAAGAGGATTATAGCTCCATCACTTGAGTCTGTAAGGAGGCTAAGGCAGAGACAGAACTAGGGCTAGCAACAAGGATCAAGGACAACAAAAAGTCCTTTCTTAAATACATAGGGAGTAAAAATAAGGCACCAGGCACTGTGGAGCCCCTGCAGGATATACTTGGCAATCTGGTGGCTGCACCAGAAGAAAAATCAGACCTTTTAAAAAAATTCTTTGCCTCCATTTTTCTGTGAAGGGATTGGGACATCTCCCCCCCACCGGATTCAGGACAGACTCCAGAAAGACTCCACCAGGCCTAGGGTCAGGAAGGACTGACTTAGGGAACTTCTGGAGGGGCTGGATGTGTTCAAATCAGCAGGTCCAGGGTGCTGAGGAAATTGGCAGGGGTCATTGCAGGGCCCCATGCACAGCTTTACAAGCACTCGTGGTGCTCTGGCCAGGTGCCAGAAGACTGAAAGAAGGCCAGTGTGGTCCCCATTTTCAAAAAAGGGAGGAGGGAGGACCCAGGCAACTCTAGGCCCATTAGTCTTGCTTCAGTCCTGGGGAAGCTCATTGAGAAAATTATCCAGAAGCACGTCTGTGAGGGACTTCAGGAAGGCCTTTTACACTGTCTCCCACACCATTCTCATGACAAAAGCTAGGTAACTGTGGCATTGATGCCTACACAGTCAGATGGGTTGCAAATTGGCTGAGGGGCTGCACCCAGACAGTGGTGGTGGCTGGGTCATATTCTACCCGGAAGGATGTGGACAGTGGAGTCCCCCAGGGCTCAGTCCTTGGGCCCGTACTGTTCAATTTCTTTATTAGAAACTTGGACGAGGGAGTGAAAAGCACCCTGTTCACATTTGCTGACGGCACCAAGATTTGGGGTGAGGTAGGCATGCTAGAAGGGAGGCAGAGGATACAACTGGACCTGGACACGTTATAGCGGTGGGTGAATGTGAATAGGATGGGATTCAATTGGGCAGAAAGAACCAGCAGCGTACCTATAGGCTGGGGAACTCCCTTCTCGAAAGCACTGCAGCAGAAAGAGATCCTGGAGTCGATATCGATTCTAAAATGAACATGGACCGCCAATGTGAGGATGCGGTCAGGAAAGCCAACCACTTCTTGTCATGTATCCACAGATGCATCATGAGCAAGTCCAAAGAGGTGATCCTCCCCCTCTGTGTGACACTGGTCAGGCCACAGTTGGAGTGCTGTGTCCAGTTCTGGGCGCTGCACTTCAGGAGGGATGGGGCCAGCTTCAAGGTGATCCAAAGGACGGCCACTCACATGATCAGGGGGCAGCAGGGCAGACCCTATGAGGAGAGGCTATGGGACCTGAACCTGTTCAGCCTTCACAAGAGAAGGCTGAGAGGGGACCTAGTGGCCATCTATAAACTTACCAGGGAGGACCAGAGGGGAATGAGTGAGACACTGTTTCCCCCAGCACCTCCCAGAGTAACAAGGAATAATGACCACAAGTTGATTGAGAATAGGTTCAGGCTAGACATCAGGAGGCACTACTTCACAGTCAGGGTGGCCAGGATCTGGAACCAGCTTCCAAGGGAAGTAGTGCTGGCTCCTATCTTAGGGGTCTTTAAAAGGAGGCTGGATAATTACCTAGCTGGGATCATACGAGCTTAAACTTATCAGGGGTCACATAAGCCCAGTATTCATTCCTACCCAGGGCATGGGGTTGGACTTGATGATCTGCTCAGGTCCCTTCCAACCCTACATCTATGAACCTATAAATAGTCCACACAGCTACAGCCACCAGGTAAGAGTCAGGTAATGAAAACATCTTGTTGTTGTTGCTGTTGTTGACAATTTTATAACTCACTCTCTATTTCTCTGAAGTTTAATAAACATACCACCACTCTGTATAGAAAAAAAATCAAGTATTGTGGAAAGGACTGCTAGCACACCATTGCATAAAATTACATAATAAGGCCCAGGACCTTCTCCCACTAAATTCAGAGGCAAAAGCCCTTCAATAGTACAGAAGCAGAATAAAATGGAAGTAGCAAAATCCCACAGATCCCATTCCAGCCACTTGCTATTAATTCCAGGCCACATCTCACAGGAAAAATTACTCCACTCCCCCCAAAGACAGTATTTTTTCTCTTTGGGGGATATTTCTCTTCACCCAGGACAATGATTTCTTCCTTTCTGTATCATCTATTAACACTGAATCAAAGAACATTTTCATTTACCTGCAGCAGTCTCTGCTAAACAAGCTCTATTTTTGCTATCAATACAGGTTGCGATGTAAGTAGATCAAGTCATCTAGAAGTATCATGTTTCCCAGTTCTTGTATACAAAAGTCCAACAGCCTCTCTTTTGCATTTTTAATAACTGTGAAGAACTCACAGATTGCTTTTGCCACATATTTTGAGGTGACAGTTTAAACCCAAAAGCACATTAGCATGTCATTCAGACAACAAATAAAATGCTCAAATGTTTCATATTTTCTAGGGTCGGAAGGGACCTGAGCAGATCATCTAGTCCG
>NW_017728886.1:225672724-225747357 GCF_001723895.1 Crocodylus porosus
AGCATGCAGTCCCCTGCTGGCCCCTCCTGGATGTGTGCCAGCATAATTTTCTCGAACAGCTTGCCTAGGATTGAGGTAAGACTAACCAGCCTATAGTTTCCTGGGTCCTCCTTCCTCCCTTTTTTGAAGATGGGGACCACATTAAACCAGTTTAAGTGATCAGAAACTGGTTTAACCCTGTAACAGAACAGAAATTTAGCACACACAAACCAGTTTCAAAATGGCTGAAACTGGTTTTGGATAAGCCTGGTTGAATGTCAGGGTAGTGCCTTAAAAACAAAGCTGTAATGGTTAAACAACACTGGTCATAAATATGTACAGGAAAGTCACCGTCTAGGTGAAGGAGTGAATAGTGATTTGGCAACCTGAAAAGCATTTTAAATCCTTCAGCTACTTCATTGCTGCTAAATGAGAAGAATATGCATGTCCAGTTTCACCTACTGTACTTTCTTTTTTCAAGGAATGTCCCCTAAACCCTCTACCACATACAAGGTGATGTGCCATTCTACAATATGCCTATCTTAATATTACTTCAGAATATCTAACTCTTGAGTGAAAGGGAAGAAAAAGGGATATGCACAATAAAATAGTAAGTACATTTTACTTCACCAAATCAGGGCTGAATATATAGGCTAGACACAGAAGTTACACATAAACCAGTTTAAGTGATCAGAAAGTGGTTTAACCCTGTAACAGAACAGAAATTTAGCACACATAAACCAGTTTCAAAATGGCTGAAACTGGTTTTGGATAAGCCTGGTTGAATGTAGTATCAGACTTGACTGATTTGGGTCAAACTGGTTTATGAAACTTCTATCCCAGACCCCTTCCTGATTCAAGTAAAATCACAGTCCAGCATCCCAGCATGCTTTTGTAGCCCTGGGCTGTGCTGTGCTGTCTGTTCCAACAGAGAAGGGGAGGGGGAAGGGGAGGCAAGGACTGCCCCCCCCCCCAGCAAACCCCAGCTTGGGTCTGAGGCCAAGGTACCTGGAAGCAGGGAGAGGAAGTGATGAACAACCCTTCAGAGTTCTGGTATTGTGATTCTGGACTGCAAATCCCAGAAAACTTGGGGGCAGCAGGAAGAGGAAGTGAGCATACAGCCCATGCTGGCTATGTGCCAGACAGCTGTGGTCTAGTGCCCCCTGGTTTCTAGCCTGAGCCAGTGCAGGCATGCAGCTGCATTTCTGAATCAAAAGTAAATGTCTGTCAAGTTATTTCTCAGTTTAATCTCTGCAGTTTAGATTAACCTACAAAGACTGAATCGATTTAGCCCTGGACTTTTTGACTGTCTGTACTTAGCCATAACAACACAGCAGTTTTTGGCAAAAATATTTGGAAGCTTGATGAAATTATCTACTTAGTTCTACTTTGTTTCAACATTTCAGCGTACATTAGTTTAGAAAATAGCAAAGTGTTCTGCCACATTCAGAAATCAGTTACATCTTGAGAGCACAGCCCTGCCCTGAAGGGGATAAGGCCTTGTGTTGTTCAAGCAGTAGTTCCAGAGGGGACTGCTCTTCAATATTTATATTACTATGGTGTCCAGATGCTCTAGGACAGGGGTACCAAACTCGCTCATTCTTGCAGGCAAAATATGGATACGGACACAGTGATGAGGTGAATGGTGGCAGTACAGGATTTACTGCAGCCATGTCTCTCCCCTCTATCACTCCCTGCTGCTGACAGGGCTCCCTACCGTGGATTTCACTGGCAGGCCATGCCCCCAAATTCTCAGCTCTTTTGGGAGCCCAATGGCCTAGATGACATAGCTACACAAGCTGGATCAAGCCTGTAAACTGGACATCTGATAATCCTGCTCTAGCAGATGTAAATGGTCATTTCTACATATGACAAAATGCTCAGTCATAAAGAGTTCATAATCCTATTGAAGTACAATGCTTTTCTGATTTTTGAGGGGAAAAAACCCAGCAGTTGCACCATGCCTGTAGAGAGTACAATAATACTTGCTCTCCCATCTTGGATCCAAAGACAAGTCTCCTCTCCACTCCCTTAATGACAGAAGGCAGACAAGATTCTTTGGGTAAATCTGATATCATTTATTAGACCAACTAAAAGAGTTGGAAAAAATTCTTCGTTGCAAGCTTTCGGGTACAAACACCCTTCTTCTTCTGACACAAGACAGAATTAAAGGCCAAGTAAAAAACTGTATAGCTACACTGTCTTTCCTATAATGTTCTTTTCTAGACTGTTCTAATTTGTGGTTGAGAACCAACCCAATGCAAAGCCATGAGAGCTTGAAGTGGTTTTTGCATTTCCACCCCCCCCCTCCCCCAACACTAGTTAGTCCCAGCTGGATATCTAAATTAAAATATCTCTTTTTTCAAGAAACAAATACATCTTTCACTTTCACAAACTAAGAGCTTCCATATGGTATGACTGTCAAAGCAGATCAGCTTCTGACCCAGTTCCAGCTACCTTAACACTACCACTATAACTACACATGCAGAAAAAAAGTCAGAAATGTAACAGGACTGATGAGACTTGAATTTAAATTAGTTTTTAACGTACTTGCAATAATAGTAGGAAACTTTAAACAAGTCATCATTTTATGACTCTTTAAAATATATTAAGTATGCAATTACTTTTTTGAAATATAAGCAAAAACTAAGTCATTTTTTGAGAAGGGCATGTCCATGGCAGAAAATAAAACTTTATGACAGAACCCAACACAGTACAAAGCTAACCACAACATGAACATGAGCTAGCAATTCAATGCTATAGCGAGCAAAGTGAACAACACTGGCATGCATCAATCGATACATCGCAAGCAAGACTAAGGATGTCATCCTCCTGTTCTACTCAGCTTTGGTGAGGCCATGACTGGAGTACTGCATCCAGTTTTGGGCGTCGTACTTCAAGTGGGATGTGGGGAAGCTGGAAAGAGTCCAAAGGAGGGCCACATGAATGACCAGAGTTCTAGAGAACAGACCATATGAGGAGAGGCTGAAGGACATGGGACCGTTCAGCCCGGAAAAGAGAAGTCTCAGGGGAGACTAGGTGGTAGCCTTTAAGTATATAAGGGACAAACATCAGGGGCTAGGAGAACATCTGTTCACCACGGCACCCCAGAGGAAGACTAGGAATAACAGTCATAGACTGAGGGAAGATCACTTCAGATTAGGCATAAAGAGAAACTTCTTTATGGTTCATGTGTCCGTAGTCTGGAGCAGAACCCAAGATGGTACAGTCACCATCCCTGGAGATATTCAAAAGATGACTGGACGCACACCTTGCTGGAGTCATCTGACTTCAGCAGTCTTTCCTGCCTTAGAGCATGGGGGCTGGACCTGATGATCTCATTAAGTCCCTTCCAGCCCCTAACTTCTATGAATCTATGAACTAATAGAGAATTTTGAAAATCCACTGATATTTATAAAGGGTTATAATAGGCAAGAGTGATACAATCTGGAAACAAATAGGAACTAATCTAAAGGAGTCTAAAATCTGACTCAGTCAAACTGAATTCTTCCCCGCTGTTTCAAAATTTGTTCCTCTTTGAGCTCTGGCATTGTTTTATCCTTCTCTGGAATCCCTTAGCTTGGCAATCTCAAATTTTGTTGATTAACTGAGGGCAGATGGGGGGAAAATATTCTTGAGGAATGCCACTTGTTTAGAGAAAGTTCAAAATATCTAGAATATGAGCACAGCAGAAATCTAGGTCCTGCAAGACCTCTCTACTATCATCAAAAGAAAAATGTTTTGGAAATGTGAGTGAGAAATTTTTGAATAAAGTCAGAGGAAGTGAAGGAAGAATGAAGGATGTAGTTGAGCTGGGAGCAAAAATGTAAGACACAGAAGAGGGATGAGAACAGAAAATTGACATCCAAAAGATTCACATGAACTTTGAATGAATTTCCAAATATGTGAGGTTGAATTCAAGTCATTTGCTTAAACTGACACAATAGACACCAACTTATCACTGGAAAAAATAGCAAAGTACTTCTAGGAATGCAAACCAGTATTCAAATCTTTCCCACACTCACTTTCAAGCTTTTAACCTGACAGCAATATGGTGCTTAGATAAGCTGTACAGTGACCACCGCAAGGATAACTCATTTCTTGCAGTCAGCTGACTTCTTTATATGAATTTTCTAGGTTAGCTACTAATATACACTTCATTTTGTTAAATATGTTATTGTCTATCTTGGGACAAAACCCAAACAAACAAAAAGGCTATTTGGGAACTTAAAGCAACAAGAAGGAGAATTCCACACAAGACAGGTGGGACATGGAGGCAGCCTGCTGACCAATTAGAGCTCTGCAAGGAATCGGGAACATATAAGCACTGTCAAATTTTCTACTGTAATCACAAATCCAAAAATTCTGTACTCTACACCAGGACTGTCAAACTCATCTAACCCCTCAGGTCGGATGAGTGACACAGGGCTAGTCCAGAGCCCACAGACTTCCCTCCACTCCCCGACCCCACACACACATGAAGGATTCACCGCACACTGTCCCAGCCAGTCCAGGATCCATACAGCACAAGGCACCCGTTTCAGCCAGTCCAGGACTCACGTTGGATGTGCTGCTGCACGCACTGTGCGCAGCGTGGGTCTCAGACCGGCTAGAGTGGCCAGTGTGTGGTGTGGATCCCAGACTGGCTGGAACAGGTACCATGTGCAAGACAGTCTGGCTGGCACAAGCATCACATGTAGTGTGGGGTCCTAGACCAGCTGGAGCTGGCACCATGTATGATGTGGTACCCGTCCTGGCTGGACTACACCACATATGGCACCTGTTCCAGAACCTGTGTTGTAAGTGGCATCTCCTGAACTGATCAAGAACTGTGCTACACAGCAACCACACCATCTGAAAGTATCCCAGACCAGCTGGAGGAGGTGCCATATGAAGCATGGTTCCTAAAGTGGCTGCAATAGGTACCATGTGTGGTGTGTTCTGGGGCCTGCCCACGCGGCTGTGTTGGCATGTACTGTGGATGGCTTGTGGATCAACTCAGCACCGGAGGCCTGAAGACAAGGCTTTGCAGGCTGGATCTGGTACACAGGCCAGATCTTTGGCACCTCTACTCTACATCAATGTGATCTCATTTCACTCCATGAATTCAGTTTTTAACTCTACACTCACAAATACACCTACTCACTTCTTCACCTCTGGTGCCTTCTTTTTGTATTTTTTTTAACTTATGAGTACGACTAACCTTGAACTACTGTTGAGGCTTCCCCTGTCCTACCATAATGAGCATGGTGTATATACAGCAGAAATCCAGCCAGTGACATAAAAATGATACTACAATTCTTCTCATAAAACTTTAATTTCACTTTTGTTTATTCTCGCTTTACATTTTGTTAAAGCAATGTGCCAAGAATTAACAATAAGACCGGCATCATGTAAACAGTAGACACCATTATGCTCTTATTTACACCAAATTAACTCAGAACTTCCCTAGAATTACTCCTGATTTGCACCACTGTAGTGGAGAAAGGAATCTAAGTCTTTTATCTTTACAATATAAGACTTGCATATGGGATTTGGGTAAACTGGCACCAGGCTTTTTATTTCATTTTTCTATGTTGTATTTAATAACTATTTTAGGAATGGTCAAAAGTGAGTGTCAAATTTGGTTACATATTAACTGTATTTCTACTTTATTGCTAACCATGCAAGCTGACAAAAAGAACAACTTCAAAGAGCCCTCATCTGTCCTACTGAAATGGGTTAGTTTCAATTAAAGATAAAAAAAGCAAAGAAATAAATGATTAAAATCATCTGTATTTCCCCTTTACTGCAGGGTGCACTATTATAAAGCTTTCTGTAATAAGACTTTAGTGCATCACAAATCCAAACAAATAAGTTTAAACATCATCCCAATCCTTAATAAATGAACAATTGCCACCCAAAAAAATGGTTCTATCCTCTTCTGTTATATAAGTATATAAAGCCATAACATTGCATGTCACTACCCAGTGTGTAAGTGTACTGAATGATTAATACAGCTTTGGCACCGAAGAGTTTGCATTCTAAAGACATGAGCCACAAACAACAGAACAGATGCTGATTTGCATGGCTGGCATAGCCAGTTCCTATAAAGGCTAGAGGTTTTTTTGCCTTGATTTCAATATTATCAGCTAGTAAGTAAATCTACCCACCTATGTATGGTTGTCTGTAATTAGGGTTCTCTAGTACCATGGTACCCTCTCCAAATCCCAGTGGTACTGCCTTGGGCAGAAGCAAAGTCTCAACTGAGTTGCACAGGATTTAACAAACAATGGTACTTGGAGCATTTCACATTTTGGAGCACACCAAGACATAAAAGGTAGGCATTTAGAACATCCCATGCTCTTTGTGTGCCAATACAAAGATGGATGAAGGTCCAGAGACAGGACAGGTAACTTCACAGTTCATCATTAAGCGCAATGGGAGGTAAGACAAAGAGAATAAGAGCAGCAGGACTTCCGACTGTCCATAAGTTTACAGGAAGCCTGTAAAAAGTAGGGCAAAATACACCTGTTTGCAGTCTGCAAAAAAAAAAAAAAAAAAAAAAAAAAAGTGGAGCTACCCATAAAAACACAGCAGCACCTCCTGATGTCAAGCTGGAGTGTAACACCCCACAGGGAGCTCTCATCAGGTGTTGTGCTTCATAGGAGCTTGCCCAGAACCCTCCCCCAGTCCAGACACATGTCACTGTTACATCTTAGGCCATCGCTTTGGTAAACAGCTGCCTCTAACAACTTCTCCCTTCAAAAGTACAGGAATAGGTGGTGTGGACAGGACAGAGCTTCAGGCCGGGAAGGGGAATGCAGTGGGCAGAGGTCCATGCCAGAACAGGAGGGAGCAAGGCTGGAGGGGAAAAGACTAGTGGGGCTGGACTGGGTGGAAAAGCAGCATGGTACAGTATGTGGTCAGGAGCAAGAGCAGATACGGGGAATTAATTTGGGCAGAGGGCTGCTTACTGAGTTTTAGCAAGCCACTGAGGGCCGCATGACAGGCAGCCAGGGGCAGTTAATATTCATTTTCTAAATTTTTTAGGGGCCCCACAGACCAGACAGAAAACCCTGCGGGCTACATCTGCCCTGCAGACTGCATTTTGCCCACCCCCAAGCTAGAGTCTGGGGGTGAGCAGAGGACCCCTGGGGGACAGCATAATATAAAGCCACTGCTGAAATCAGATAGGGGTTTTATTTTTTTTTGTTTTTTACTTATACTCCACAAACATTTTACAGAGAACCAAACTTTTTTTTTTTTTTTTTTTTTTTTTTATACTTTGGTTGCTGTTATACTCCTAAATTTGAACCTTTCCCTTATCCCTCACATCCAGGGCCTGGCAAAAGGACTGCATTTACATTATGTAAAATATGCCTCTTAAAAACCAAGAGTCAAAATATTTGCAACATGCCCTTCCTATCAGTTGCTCAGCTCTCTCACAGCAAGTACACATCTCACATCTCTTAAATTAAGAATAAAGAATATTACCTGCTGAATCCTACTCAATTTTGATTTATGTTTCAAACAGAATCCCATTCTTGATTGTTTAGATTGCAGCCCTTTTGGGGCATGTTTGTTCTTTATTCAATGCTTGTACAGTGCCTAGCACACAGTGGGACTTCAACCTCTACTGAGGTCCAGTGACACAATGGTAAAACAACTTAAAAACCTAAATAGTCCAAATTAGAGTTAGATATTTTGGTTGCATCTTTAAATCTGAAGCTATCTGTGTTTTTCTTCATTTAGTGTTCTACCACAACTACGTATGTTATAAAGTTATACCATCCGTCAAGAAAACATGTATCAAATTACATTTTAGGGTCCTGAGTATATGAAGCAGAGCCATACTGAACTCTGACCAACTAAGAATTATAGAGTAATAACTATGTACACAACCATCACTTAATAAGCATTTTAGTAAAATTACTTTGAAGATGCACCATAAAGTACAAAACTCTATCTAATGTATTTTATACGTAACTTTAAAAACAGAAATTTCAGTGTCTCCAAACACTGAGACTAATTATATTTTTTTTAAAAGTGAATGAATCCAAGTGCTTAGGCATGTATCCAGAGCTCCTATTCAGCCTAACGGTTTCCAATGGCATCTGCCAATAAGAAAGATGATGCAGTGAGAACAGGGATGAGCCTGTGGCACTGGAAATCCAGATTCAGGATCCTTGCTCTACCACAGGCTTCCAGTGTTGTTTGGATTGAGTAATTTAGCCGCAGTTTCCCCATCTGTAAACCTAGGATAATAACATTTCCCTACCACACGAGAAAGATGAGGATAAACGCACTAAAGAGCAAGAGGCACTCAAGCATTACTACAATGGGAACTTTCTTAGTAGATGGAGATCTTCAATATCATTATTAAAATGGAAGGTTAATAGAGCCCTCGTCCCAAGGAGCTAGATTGTAAGTACAGGGAAACAACTATACAGTAGCACAGAACAGATGATGTTTGAGTGATCTGATCAATACCTTTAAAGCCTGGAGTTGTTATTGTTTTAAACTCCATATTGTCATTCCACCTTCCTATGATCCCAGCTGACTTCCTGCCCTTCGGGCGGGGAGCTGGACTCGATGATCTTCTGAGGTCCCTTCCAGCCCTATTGTCTATGAAATCTATAGTAGATGTAGGTACAGAACTGATCAAAATGGTTAAAGTACTATTGCTGCATGGATAAATTGCTGTCATTCAAGGCAATGCAGGAGTGTTCTCAACATTAACAGGGCTAAGGAGCCCTACATGACAGCCATCTTCCAAGGTTGCCCAGTTTTAAATGGGTTAACCCAGAGGAAAATTTCTGTTGAGTTTTCTAGCCAATCATTCATCCCTGTCTGTGCCCACTTTCATGAATTTTAAGTGATCCATAAAACAGGCACCTCTTCCTGCCCTTAACCCCTGAAGAAGGCAATGACCATGCTGTTCTGTGAAAAGACCAGGTGAAGTAGCAACTAACTCTTGTTTTTGTGTTGCATAGCACAGGTTGGCATCACCCTTGCGCTCCAAAACTGTAAAATCCCTCTCTTCCCTTTCCTCTGGCCTTGTCCTTTTCACATGCATAAGTATATGGAGCCTTCTAAACTCCTTTTTGCATGGAAAATCTGGAAAACAAAGAGAAGGACAAAATGGGTGGCTAACCGACTGAGGAAAAGTGATGAGGATGCTGGCAATAATGCAGCACCAAAGTACTGTAAGCAGGTCACACACTCAGCTTCCTTACCAAGGGCAGGCAACTCCATCTTCAGGGTTTCCAGTCAGTTTATTTTATATAGAGCACCCCTGCTCCTACAGTAAACAAAACATACAATGAAACAAGGGAGAATCCAAACAACAAACAGGACCAAAACCTGCTGTCAGACCTTGACGGGGAACCTAAACTCTGCGCTTCTTCTTTAGCACTACAGACTTGTCTCTTGCGGCCCTCAAGTATGCAAGAGAGAGATCAGTTTCAGCTGGCTCCCAGCCTTCCAGCCAGGCAGACTATTAACCACTATCTACCTGCCACTGGGTTTCAGCCCTCTGAAGGCTGAGCACCTCCTTACAGATATATGCAAGATAGTTACTTAAAAAGAAAAGAAAAGATGCAGCTATCTGCACAGATGCACAGTCATATTATATACAGTGGTCTGAATACAACAGATATCAAAATCAGCTAATATATAATCAGTCTTATATACAGTAACACGATTTTTTAGGGCTTAAGATTTATTATATTAAATGTGTTGGAGTCAAACAGTAGATTTCAATTTCTGCTATTAGGTTCTTTGCATTTCTAAGTAATGTCAATCTTTGTGTGATGTGCATTTCAGATTCACATCATAGCAGGTATGGAACTGGAAAACACAGATGCCTATTGGTTATTCTAGTTAATGCTAGTGTACACAACGACAAAGTTTGGCCCATCACTTAAAACGAAGCAAAATAAATAAGGTTTTTAAAGGAAACGATACTTTCCCTGTTTTTCACTAGAAATAAAACTATATTGAGATCACTAGGATTTATTTTTAGAGGATATAAGTTTTGTATGTGGTTTATTTCATTATTTACAAAATAATGAATACTTAAATGCTTTCAAATCTAAATTTATAGCATTAGTTTCTGTTGAAAAACAACATTACATGGTAGCTTGATATTCATTTTCCAGAACCATTAAAGTGTTACAAGCAGGAAATAAAGTATTAAGAAGAAATTGTCACTGTTTTGCAAGAAATAAACAAAGCCTTTTGCAGAATCACTTTAACTGTTACCAACAGAAAATTCCTTTTAAAGAACAATAAGCTTTCAAGGATCAGCTATCAACCACGTAAGAACAAATTAAGCAGACTATAATGTAGCACTGCTGTATCTCCTTAAACAAAATGCCATTCATTTCTGCAATCAAGCTTCCTTTTTTCTTTTGTTTTTTCTCACCTTTGGAGTAGCATATCCAAATGGGGATTCTATTGGGTCTGGAAATTCATTTCAACAATCAGGGAAACAAATACATCAATTGAAACTTTCATATATCCTTCAAAAGGTCCTGGAAAAAGCCAGAATGTTCATCTAACAGCTTCTATGGTGACTGTGATCTTTGCAGAAGTTAAGCTTTCAGAAGAAAGAAGCAGCATAAACTGAAGCACATCAAAGCAATTCAGGGACCATGATGTATCATGGAAAATGCAGTTTGGGAAGAAAGGGTGACAGCAGATGTCAAAATGTTGTTAATTCTGTGGGGTGACATTTGCAATTTTCAATTAACTGTAATATGAAATTCTTCAATATTATGCTGCTTGCCATCACAGAACAGCTTATAAATAAATAAAACAGAAGCTCCTAAGATGACAGACTCCCTATTTTCAAAATAATAGAGAGAGTAACCCCACAAAAAAAACACGCAAGCATTTGTGGGTCTCTACATATTTCAGTGTAAAAAGTTTAACCAAGCTTCAGGAAAAGTGCTTATATGGACTAAATGGGGCTGTCTAGCAAATGAGTCAACTTGAGCAAATTTACAACCTCTATTTTGTCCTGTGTATTGCTAAGCTTCTTTGCCACAAACTATTATGCTAAATGCCATGTTTGCAGGGAACATCAAGAGGTCATCTATTCTAGCTCTGTTTTGTGGCAGAAAAAGTATACTTAGACCATGCTCAAAACATTTCTTTCAAATGTGGTCTTGAAACTTCAATATATGATATTTCACAACCTCCTTAACTAGCCATTTCCAGTGTCTAGCTATCCTGTATTTTGAATTAAGTCATGTATTTTTTGTCCTTTCCCCCCCATAAAGAGAACATTTGATCTCTGTCCCTTTTGTAACATAAGCCACGACAAAAGTGGCACCTTATACACTAACTTGTTCAGAAATGCATACATTTTCATAGGCAGCCGCCTATTTTGTCAGATCTATGAAACAACTTTTATGTATTGGAAGACTGCTATTACGTGCCCCTTTGGTCTTCTTTTCTAAACTAATCATACCCAATTTCTTCAAGTTTTCCTCATAGGTTATATGTTCCAAAAATTCTTTCCATTTTTCTGGTTCTCTAGTTATCCAACTTGTTCATAACTTTTAAAAGTGTGGTGCCAACACTGGACACGGTAGTTCATATATGAGGCCTCACCAGCACTGAATAGTATGGAATAATTACCTCTCCTGTATTACATATACCACTCTTCTTTATGCGTGCTGTATTCAAGTCTGCCTTTAATTCAGCAGAATCACATTGTTGACATCATAACCCACAGATCTTTTTCTGCAGTATTGCTACAAGCCAATATTGCAAAAAATGGATCTGGAGGCTACTGTGCATCACAAAACTCACTAGCCAGATATTACCCAATATTGTAATTATGCATTTGTGCTAAGTGAACTACTTTGCATTTGTCATTATTGAATTTCTTTATATTGGTTTCTTAATAGTTATCTAATTTATCACGATCATTTTGATTTTGAATCCTATCTTCAATAGCCCTCAGAACTTCTTGAAAACTACCCATCATCCACTAATTTTATAAGGGCATGCCCTACTCTGACATCTCAGTCATTAATGAAAACACTGAATGGAATAAGGTCCTTGCAGAGACCTGTGGGTATACTTTAAGGGCACTTACACATATGCGGGGAGTCTGCTCCGAGGCACTGGACATCCAGCGCATCAGAGCAGACTCAATTAATCAAGTCTGTTCAAGCACATAAATTGATGTGTGCTGGCAACATTGCGCGTCATGTGCATCAGTGGCACAGCACGCACTAGTGCTGAGAAAATGGTAGTAGTGTGCTTTGAACTAAAACACCACCATATTCTCAGCACTGACACGCACTGCGCCACTGATACATCTGATTCCAATGCAGCGCTGGGCACTTTTAATTAACACAGCTCATTAATTAAAAGCACCTGGCATTTCACTGGGAGCATACGTAAAAATACCCTAAATGTCTGCCGAGGAGACATTTTGATGGTTTACAGTAAACAACCAGTAACAACTTGCTGGGTTAGGTTTTGACTGCTCTTGTATCTACCTATAGTAAGTTTATCAAGGACGTATTTCCTTAGTTTGCTTATGAAATGTTATATGTGGCAGCATCAAAAGTCTTAATACTGTAAATATATCACACGTGCATTCCCCATCCAAGTGGCTCAGTTATCTTGTCATAGAAGGAAATTAGATTTGACTGACATGATTTGTTTTTAACTTATCCCCTAAAAGCTTCCAAAATGATTATTTAATAGTTTGCTCTTTTTTGAGGAGATAGGGAAGATACTGAAGTTAGGCTGACTGTTTTTAATGCCCTGTGGCCTCCTCCTTTCTGTTTCAAAAGACAGGTACTATATTTACCTTTTTACAGTCCTCCAGGACCTGCCCCATCCGTCACAAATTCTCAATAATTGCTAGTGATACAGAGATTACTTCAGTTAGTTCCATAACTGCTGTACAGTGAATTTAAATGAGGCCTAGCTGACTAGAACACATGTAACTTGCCTTAATAATCTTTATAACCTGTCATTTCCCTATTCTAACCTGCCATCATAACTACTTTTTTAAATTAATTTTGTTAAGTAGTAAGGTAACCTTCTTCTGAATACTGAAGCAAAAAAGTTGAATATTCAGCCTCTTCTGTGTCATCACTTATTTGCTCTCCTTTCCTATAAAGCAATGGACCTGTACTTTTCTTTGTCTTCCTTTTACTTTTAAAGCAAGCATTAGCAACCATTTTGCCACTGTGGGCTGCTGCTTATGACCCAACCCCTGACACAGGCCACAGCACTGCACCCCCTAGCAATCAGCAAATGTTACAATAAAAAAGGGCAGACATTAGGACCCCAGGTATGGTGCCTCTTATGTACTAGGGAGGAAAAGCTGAACACAGCAGGTGCAAAACTTCCCCTGCTGATGAAGATGAAGACGATGCATGCTGCCAATTCCCCAAGCTACTGCAGACTGGATCCAGTTTCTTCATGGGCCAGATGCTGTTGCCAACCTCCATTTTAACAAATTTAAAAACTTCAGGTTTTTTTGCATTTCTGTCTTTTGCTTGCTGTAACCCATTTAATACTACAACCCTTCTGATTTAATCTATACATTTGCTTTGTGTCATTGCTTCGTATTCATCCTCAACCATGTATTTTTGTTCATACCTTTTTTCTAATATTCAATTTTTTTCATGACATTAACGAGCTCTTGATGCAGCCATACCACACTTTCTAGATTTCCTTTCATGTACATCAGGTCAACTTTCCATTTTGCTTTTAACTGTCAGCTCTCCTGCATACATACATTTACCCCTTATATTATCCCCCAAAAGATCTTAGTGATTCCAAAAGATTTCTGAAGTCTACTTTCTTGAAGTCCATTATCTTTATTCTGCTAGCTTCACACCTTCATTCCTTAGAATTGTGAACTGCAGTTTCAGGATCATTCTCACCCAAGCTGCTTTTCACCTATAGATTTTCAACCAACTCTTCCTCATTATGCAGACTCCCTCTAGGGCAGGGGTGGGCAAAATGCGGCCCGCAGGCCAGATGAGGCCCACCAGGCCATTCTGTCTGGCCTGTGGAGCCCCTAAAACATTTAGAAAATTAATATCTATCTGCTTCTGGCTGCCTGTCATGCGGCCCTCAGTGGCTTGCCAGAACTCAGTAAGCGGCCCTCTGCCTGATATAATTGCTCACCCCTGTTCTAGGGCTAGACACAGAAGCCACACATAAACCAGTTCAAGTGATCAGAAACTGGTTTAAATCAGTAACAGAACATAAGCTCAGTGCACATAAACTGGTATCAAAGTGGCTGAAACTGGTTTAAGATAAATCTACTTGAATGTAGTATCAGATTTAACTGATTCACATTAAACCACTTTATGAAACTTTTGTCCCAGACACCTTACTGGTTAAAGTTAAATCGGAGACCCCCGGCATCCCAGCACTTTGTAGTCCTGAGCTGGGCTGGGCTGTCTGCTCCAGAGTGCAGGGCTAGTCCTACCTGGAGCAGGGGAAGTGGGGGACAAGCCTGGTTGAGGATGCATCCCAGTCTATGAGGAGGGGCTGCCTTCCACCAGGTAAACCCTGTACTGGGACTGAAGTGGGGGGGAAAGGGTTAAACACCCCTTCCCCCACTCAAACCTACTGCTGCCTGTGACCATGGACTACAAATCCCAGAGGCACCTGAAAGCAGGAAGAGGAAATGATGAGCAAACCTAGTGTCCGACTGCTGTGATTTTGGACTGCAAATCCCAGAGATCTTGGGGGCAGCAGGAAGTGGAAGCAAATGCACAGTCCATGCTAGCTACATGCCGGAGAGCTGTGTTCTAGCCGCCCCCCACCAAGCTTCTGGCCTGGGCCACTACAGACATGTGGCTGCATTTCCTGAATCAAAGGTAAATATCTGTTCACTTTTGTTTCAATTTAATTTGTGAAGCTTAGATTAACCTGTAAAGACTGAATAAATTTAGCCTTTGGCTTTTTGACTGTCTGTACTTAGCCCACCTGACCTCAGTGCATTTCAAGAACTTGTTGGACCTTGTGTATCCCATTACATTGCTATTTCAACAGATAACAAGGTAATTTCATAGATTTCATAGACATTTGGGCTGGAAGGGACCCCAGAGGAGCACTGAGTCTAGCCCCCTGCCCCAGGGGCAGGAAGTCAGCAGGGATCATAAGATCCCACCAAGATAAGCATCCAAATGTATCTTGAAGGCGTTCAGAGTGGGTGCTTGAACCACCTCCGGCGGCAGTCTATTCCAAAACTTGGGGGCTCGGACAGCGAAGAAGTTCTTTCTTATGTCCATCCTAAATCGGTCGCAGCGGAGTTTGTGACCATTCGATCTTGTCATCTCTTGGGGCGCTCTGGTGAACAGACATTCCCCCAGATCCTGAGGCACACCCCTGATTAAATTTATAGGTGACCACCACATCACCCCTGAGCCTGCACTTTTCCAGGTTGAAGAGCCCCATGGCTCTCAGCCTCTCATCATAAGCTCTGTTTTCCTGACCTCTGATCATATGTGTGGCTCTTCTCTGGACCCTCTCAAGCTTCTCCACATCCTTTTTGAATTGTGGAGCCCAAAACTGGATGCAGTACTCCATCTGCGGCCTCAGCAAGACGGAATACAAGGGGAGAATGACATCCCAGTATTTATTTGAGAAGCATATATGGATGCAAGCCAGCATTTTGCTCGCTTTACTAGCCGCAGCATCACACTGAAGGCTCATGTTCATTTTGCGGTCAGTCATGACCCCCAAGTCCCTTTCATCTGTAGTGCTAACCAGCGTAGCACTGCCAAGCCTATAAGCACGGTGCAGGTGGAGAACCATCCTCGTCTGCCCATTTCCTGAGCCTGTCAAGATCTGCCTGGATCACCCTCCTGTCCTCAGGTGTGGATGCTTTGCCCCAAAGTTTGGTGTCGTAGGCAAACTTGGCCAGTCCACTTCTGACACCAATGTCCACATCATTGATGAAGATATTAAATAGTATAGGCCCCAAGACAGAGCCTTGAGGAACCCCGCTGATCACAGCGCACCAAGATGATTGGCTCCCATTGACCACCACCCTCTGGGTCCTACCATGGAGCCAATTCCCCAGCCATTTTGAGGTCGAGGCCACAGTTAGCCAGTTTAGCCAAGAGGTGATTGTGGGATACCAGATCAAAGGCTTTTTTAAAGTCAAGATATACAACGTCAATCTCTTCCCCCTAGTCCAGGTGATAAGTCACCTGGTCATAAAAGGAAATGAGATTGGTCAGGCAAGACCTACCCACAACAAACCCATGCTGGGTATCCCTCAGGGTATTGCCTTCCGCTAGTCTGTTAAGGATGGCCTCTTTGATAATCTTTTCTAGGACCTTCCCCAGGATAGAAGTCAGGCTGATGGGCCTCTAGTTAGTCGAATCTACTTTCCTCCCTTTCTTGAAGATAGGCACCACATTGGCCCTCTTCCAATCATCAGGCACTTCACCAGAGCACCAGGAGCTCTCAAAGATCCGTGCCGGGGCCTAAGCTATGATGTTTGCCAGCTTATTATTAACCCCCCATCCCCATTATCATATGATTCTGTCCTTGGGTTTGTTTTATTTGTTGGTCCAACAAACAAATAAAGCCTCACCTACATCATCTTTGGAATCTGTTACAGACCTGTTAATGGGTCCCAAACAGCACCCTAGGTTTTTCCTTTATCTTCATCAAGTCTGCCTCTCTCCTCTTAGTGGACTTCAGAATAACCATATACATGCTTGATATATAATGCAACACTTCCGTCTATTTCAATATTCCAGTAACATTATTTATCCAAAAAGACCTCAGATTCCGAGGGTTAGTTTTAGTTGTATACTAAAATTTCAGTTCATCCTGTTTATGCCCCATATTCCTGGCATTTTGTATAGACATCTCATGCATGTGGCAGTTTGCACTACCTGCAGTTTGCACTGCTTGTTCTTTTATGACCCTCTAGTAATTTCCCACCACAGGTTCCAGCCTAATGACCCACCATGCCATACAAGGGGGGGGTGGGAAAGCTCCTTGTCTTGGATTTGAGTACAAGGCAGCAAGCGGGCAAGGGCTGCTGCAGAAATGTATAATTTCTCCATGAATAGAATCTAATTGAGGGATGACTGTGAAAGGATAAATAAAGTACCTGTCTTTTGAAAAAGAAAAGGAGGCCCCAGGGTATTGTAGAACAGTCAGCCTAACTTCCCATCTTAAATTCAGAGTCGTCTTGGATATGGATAAATATGACATTTTAAAGAACTCCTTGCAAGGGGGGAGTTCAGTATATTCCCTCCCCAAGAGGTAATGGCAAAATTTTACATCAGAAAGGCAGCAAAGTGAGTCCTCTGCTTATGAAAGCTTACACTATATGTCTCCAATTTATTTGGTCTATGAAAGTGCAAGTTTACCTTGCCTTCTGTGTGGTAAATATAATATCACATAAGAAAATATTTTATTTATAAAGGGTGGGGAGGATCATCATAAATGCTACTAACGAGCATATCCCAAGCAAATTAAAGAACATAAAATTAAACTTAAGGTATGGATATACAAACAAGTTAGGGGAAGTAAGCTATGATGTGCACTTATAAAGTATTGGCTACTTTGCAGCAATGGGCTGTATACATGATCTTATTCTATGGTAAATGCAAGGTGGTTTAATGATCCTGGCCTCTGACCAAATTGTGATAGGAATCTTACTTAGGTTTTATTTTGCAGCATCAGGAGGAGAAAATTAAGAATCACACAGGCTATAATGAAAGTGAAATAACCTACCTTGCCTTCACCAGGGGGTAAAGACATGTACATTGGGCAGTTACTGGAGAACAGCTGACACACTAAGTTTACACCCTACCTTCCCTCAAAGTAACTTGTTCACTAGTGCAGATAGAATTTCTAGTACTGCGTTTGCTGTTTTAGAGTTCAACCTTCCTTCAGTTATTATTACGTCAGTGCTGCAGGTAGCTAGCTGCAGAATGTCAAGTGCCTTGCTGCTGCCTTAAAGTGCAAGGTATTAAGTGAACAGCTGTCAATCATGTCCCTTGACCCAGTTGTGACAAGAATCTTAATTAAGTTTTCTACAGTAGCAGGAGAATGTTATGCATTGCAAAGGTTACAGTGAAAAAGCATGCCCTACTTTCTTACCAAACTAACTAAAAATATTACAATAAAATGACCACTCTGAAATACAACTAACAGTAGAATTTTTAGGGTCAAACCCCTTCTGCCTGAGTCAGTATGATCATCCCAAATGGCTACTTTGTCTGTAGCAGAAAATGTAACAGAACAACATGCATGACAGAGTTTCCAACCTACTGCATTGCACAAAGTTTTCACCCCAAATCGTAGAATACCTTCAATAAGCCAGTGGAACTGTGGGAAGAAAGAACAGATTCTTATATATGTGGAAACATAACTAGACATCAATTTCTGGAGTGAGTGATCAGTGCATTGTGAGACAATAATAAAAGAGCTACATCACTTAATTTAACCTAGAATTATGATGTCCCCACAGTGGTATTTCACTAATGTAGCTCTTACTGTTGTAAAAACTGCATAAACATTTCTCACTCTGTGTGTGCATGCACATGTGTATAAAAGCAAAAAATTGTTCTAGTTACTTCCAGAGCAAGTGCACCTAAGTAAAGGCTAAGTGAAAACCGAGGCCCCTTCTGCATGTTATATCTATTATGCAATTACCTTGTGAATTGCACAATAATCTTAGACTGGCTACACATGCAAACTAACTATGGCACCTTAACAAGGTCTAACCAACTATAAAGTTATTGCTCAAAAATGTGTAATAATTTATAGCTAGTTTGTAGCCAGGTTTAATTTACACGTGGAGGCAGTCTGTGTCTGGGAGATCATAGCTACCGTGATCCCCCAACCGTTTGGAAACACAACATACCCACAAAGCTGGGAGATCCCAGCTCCTGCCATCTCCCAGCTGGAGAAGCCCTCCACACAGTGACTGGAAGACTACAGCTGCTGCTATCTCCTAACCATTGCGATCTCCCAGACACAGGATACTCCACACATCCCAGGACTCGGAGACTGCAGTAGCCCCCGAGTTGTGCGTGAGACTCTTGGCCCTGCTTGTGAGTAGTCAGTCCCCATGGCTGGGAGCCCTCAGTAGAAGGGGCTCTCAGCTGTGGGAGCCTGCTTCATACCAATGCAGGGGGAGCCCAGGATCAGGATCCCCTTGCACTGGCAATAAAGCGTGATGGGATCTAATGCATGACCCCATAATCACACCTCCTGCCACATGTGTGGATCACACATTAGATGCTATGGCGCCTTTACCCATGGGAACATGTAGAGAAGGCCTCAGTCAGGAATTCAGGATTTCATTTTTCTAAATTCAAAATTCAAAAATACTTACTAGATAAGTAATGTCAATGGCAATGAATCACAGGATATTATTCTGCTTCTGCTGTATATATGCTGATATAAACCACACATTTACTGAAAATGCTGAACCTATGACAACTATCACAATTGCTATATTTCCTTTATATCAAATGTTCAATGTATATTTAAATATTTCATCTGATGGATGTTCTTGCAGTAGTACAGCATTCTCTCAGTGTTGAACTGCTTCTGTGCTCAATTATCAATAAGGGAATAGCATAATAAGGTAAGCTATAATGTTAAGCACTTGTTTCTCTTACTCTGTCACTGAAAAATGGTCAGCAATTTAGCCATCTCACCACAGTATAAACATTTACAGAAGTGCCAATCACCATGGCTTCTAAGTGCTGAAAAATAATTATAATTTGCCCAGGAGTGGTAAATTCTAATCTCTGTCCTCGTCTTGGTTCTGTCATAAACTGTTCTTACTTAAAGTCCTCACAGGTCATTTCGGTCTTGCACACTAACCTGAAAATGAGAAAGGCTCTTCCTTATGTATCCAAATCTTAGGCCTGCTCTTAACATGGAACTACTTTCTGATCACTTGAGTCTGGGTTCCTTTACTTTAGGGGTAGGCAAATGCAGCCCAGGGACCAGATGCGACCCACCAGGTCATTCTATCCAGGCCGTGGGGCCCCTAAAAAAATTTACATTAATTGGCCCTGGGCTCCCTGTCATATGGCCCTCAATGGCTTGGCAAAACTCAGTAAGTGGCCCTCTGTTCAAAATAATTGCCCACCCCTGCCTTACATGCATCACGGAAGGAGAAGGCAGTGAGTGATATTAGAGATAATGTAGACTTACATTATAAAGTGTTTGCAGAGAAGTACAAAGACCTTAAACAGGATCAGTTTAAGTAGAAGCAGCAATGTGACTGCCTACCATGAAGACTTTAAAGATTTATTTAACATGTTATATGATTTTCAAAGGGGAAATCTGCCTCTAAATTTGGGGTGGCACAAAATACGTACTCCAAGAGGGATGAACAAACAGGAAACAAATGTTCACTAGTTAAACCATTTAATATTGAGTGATAAACTGAGCTACAAAAGGGCAAATGTGAACTGAGAAAGGAAGAAGGAGCAGTGAAGAAGTAGCCACTTGAGTGATGCTTTCAGAGTCTCTCAGAAGCCGATCAGAAAAATCAGCTATGACACAACACAAGAATTCATGACATCTTTGACATTCAGAAACACTCTGGTCTGAGTACTCAGGAGGATGAAAGCAAACTCTATCCCCAGTCTCCTGAAAACAAGAGAAAGCTTCTATCAGAAGGTTTGTTCATTCCAACAGATATTACAGTGTATAGGAAATGGACACCATTTTAATATTCTAATTTACTGAGAAATCCATGTCTTGAAGACAAATTGTAGTTGCCAACCTAAGAAAAAGAAGGGAGTGGAGTGCAATGTAGTCTGGGGAAACCAGTGACGGGACAAAAAAGTGTGCAATTTCATACCTTTTTCAGGGAAAAGCCATTTTAAACCAAGAAAGCAAATATGGGGGCCAGGTATCTGGGGAAAATTGAACTTTAAGTTAAAAAAAAAAAAGGTCTTGGTGATCTTTTTCTTCAGTATTCTACATTAGCCAAGTCACTGAAAAGAAGCCTCCCACTCCGCCATTAGAACGAAATAAAGTCTTATCTTTGATTATGAATAAATGAGGTAGAAACTCAATAACTGTTCTCAGTTGGCTCCATACATTGAAGGAAACTTGTTCAGAATTATCCTAAGTGGCTAGAGAAACTTACAAGAAGATCATTAAGACAATGGATACATTTGCCAGAATTTTCTTGGATTTTGTCAAAACCAGAGGGTGCATTTACATGAGATCCATTCTGATCTCCTGGCAGCTGGCACAGCTCTCCCCTGCCCCTTGGAATGTGGGACCAGACCCCATGCCTGCTGCTAGCCCCAGGCAGGCACCTGGGGGAACCTGGAGCTCCCACCGGATGCTGCAGGGAGGCAGAGCAGACCAGGAGCAGCCTTGGACTGAACTGCTCCCGACTGGAAAAAAATTGCTCCTGATGGGCTCATGTTTAGATGTGTGCAAGGCTACAATTTAAAGTGCCTGAATTTTCTGCACAAAAAATTTAGGAACATTAACTGCACCTGTACACATGCACAGTAAGGATTTTAGATGAGCCACATCCCAATATAATAGAAAACAGATTAAACAACATTTGTATCAACAGGCCAGAAATTTCTGAAAAGCAATCCTGATTGTTATCTTTGAGGCAGCATTATTGACCTTGAACTAAGTTGCACCAACGTTCTTAAATTTTCATCTTATTAACTGGAATCAGTCCTCAGATTTTTCTGTACTAGGGAAAACTGACTAATAAAATCTTGTTAGGTTGTGTGTTAGGATGGCTTCAGTCTATGAACCAACTATTTAAGTAACCAGATCCAGAAATTGAGAATAATGAGAGCCAGAGAGCACATGAAGGCAAAGGGGTTTGAACTGAATTAAGAAGCCCAAAAATTAGGTGGCTATAAACTGAAATGGCTTTCTGTAGAACCAGATCTTCTCTGTAATAGGTAATCAGTTTTTATGGCCTGTGGCTTTACTTCATGCATGTGGCACAGTGAGGGAAAAAAAATCATTTGTATTTTACACATTATTAAATTATTAAAAGTTAGGCTTCCCTTTATTCTGTCACTAGTTTATGTACCTGTTTTACTTTAAAGATATAAATAGGCTGTTGGAGTCAATGGGACTGCTCTCATGTATTAACATAAACACATGCATTAGAGTTCACAAAACATGGACTGGCTGGGTTTAAAAGCACTGCTGATGAAGTGAATAGCTGTGCCTATCACTCTGAGACATCAATTATTTCTTTGTTGCACAATTTCCCCAAGGTTTATATTTGTTTAATTCTCAGATTAATTTGCACCTTAGTGTTTGTCAAAGTAGAAGAGTTATTTTTAGTAATTTAGTTTAGCTTTTTTCATGTTCTCATATAAATAAGCAGAAAGATGCCATCAGAGCACTATGTGAAAAATACCTGTCTTCTCCAAAATTCCTCACAATACACCTGATAAGATACTACAAAAAAATAAAATATTCTAAAGAAAAAATAAATCCTGTCCTGTTTATTTGACATGGATAAAATTAATATAAAATGATAAATAAGTATAAGTCTGCAGGCTTTAAACTTCACACTCAAACAGGACCCAGCACCAACCAATAGATATCAATAACTCCTAGTAAACATCTAGGAGTTAATTATACTAATTTCACACACTAATGATTTTGCAGTGCACCTAAAAGAGCCTACAGCCCTTTTAATGAAATGTAAAGAAAAGTATGCTTTATTTTTAGTAAGAATTAATTTGAATGTTGTATAACTTCTGTTTATGACACCTTGCACCTGTGAAGATATATGATTTCAGTCCTTATTCAGTATGGCAGCTGTTAACACCATCCTTTCGCTGTTTTACCCAGATTTAGGAAACTACAAAATTTCAGGTCAAACAGGCTCTAGATCAAAAAGAAGAGACAGGATCAATTCTCATTTTCTAAATGGAAAAAGTCCATTGTGTCAACAAGGCCACCCTTAATTATGGATCCATCAGCAGCCTATCAGAAACAAGTTAGAAAAATGCTTGCAGCCTATCTACTGATCCTACTCCAAAAAACTACTCATTGCTAAAAAGATTTTGCCTCTGACAAATTAAGATAAGTCATAACATAGCCAACCATAATCTGCTCCTGAAAACGTGCCAATCGATACCTTTAGATTGAAGAAAATAATCCACTTTTTCAAGATTCTGCTACTCCTGGAGTCCCCACTTTTTTCCCCATTGAAGTTATGGGAACTTTTGTACATATTTCAAAGAGAATATGAAAAGGTTCTTTTTGGGTATGGTTAAAGGTTACCTTTAAACTGTTCAACCCATGATAAGTACCTTCTAAACATGTTAAAGTTATGCCACTCCAGGTGAGGGTTATTTTTTACCTGTTTTACCCAGGTCATTCCAGGGTATTGTTAGTCAGCTCCAGGAGATGAAATACACTGTTTTCATTCTTCTAGCATCCCAGGATGCACCATTCCTAGCGCTTCCTACTCCTTGACTCTATGGGCAAACTTTCAAGTATCTTCAACTCTACTGTCCAGTGGACTGTGCTGACCCCAAGCCAACATCCCTTCCCACCCCAGAGGGTGGTACGCCAGCATAACCTGACCACTCTGAGACTCCAGGTGTAGTTCACACGTTTGCTACTTGCTCTAGCACCTCTGTACAAACAGCAACAGCAGTCCATGCAGCTGCACCAAGCTCCAAAAAGACAATAAGCCAGAGAATGGAAACTATTCTCAGTTGCCCTGGTACGGCATACACGCAGTGAGCCTGCTGGGTCTCGGCTCTGCCCTGTGTGGGATGCAAGCGGTGAGCTTGCGGGGCCTCAGTTCTGCCCTGGTATGAGTACTAGCCCAACCACTCCCCAAACCCATGCCCCTGCCAACCCAATACCAATTCAGTGAAACATGCAAACCTTTGATCCTTTTAAAAACAAACAAACAACATTTTCATGCATTTATTTTTACTTCACCACCCCCCGCCTGTTTACTTCAGGTTTTTTTTCAAGCCTTTTCCCCTCCCACCCACAGCTCCAGCTGGCTATGTAGTAAGGAAAGCCACAGTCCCTCCAACTTCTCCACCTACATACCACCTCCCCATCCTTTCCCACCCCAGAGGAGGGAGAGAGTCCTGGCTTCTGTCCATACCACTGCTTGCCAGGTTCTCTAGTGTCAAGTCACAGTTCTGCAGGTCTGAGATGACATTAAGCCTTACCATAACTGTGACTGCTCTGAAGCTATTCTAACTTCCTGATGACATAATATTCCACAGATTTAAAATGTTGTAAAGATAACCTGTAATAGCACCTTGAACACATTACTCCCCTCCAACTGAAATTTGGGACCATGCTGGCCTGCAGTGGTACTAACCAGTGATCAGCTTCCATTTGCAAGTCATCTGTCATATATGGGATGTCTGTAGTACACAGGGAGTGCAGAGCCCCTCTGTGATTTGATACCACCTAGCAGGCAAACTTTCACTATTAACACTACATCTGGGGCTTTGCATACAAGGGTCAAGTTCATCTTCCAATTTGCTCCATTTTTATATACAACAGATTCACATGAACCCACTTGCAGACTAGCTATGAACTAACTATAATCATTCTCAGTCTTAGGACATGCAAACATTATAAAATCAGCACCAGCTCTTTCTGGGTCTTTTCTGTGGGTACTAAAAGAAGGAACTGGGACATGGACAATGCCAGTAGAGAAGAGAAAATGAAGCCTTATGCAGGGCCAATACTGCCTGCAGACATCTGGGAACTTTCATCCCTCTGGATTGCCTGGATATATGGCACTGGGAAGTCTCATTTCCTTCCCGCGCTATAGCTGCCCAAATTCCTCTTGCAAAAAAAGGGTGATTTCCAACATTTTCAGTCACATTGCCAGGCGATTCTTCAACAAAGAAAAGAAAAAAAATCTGGCCATTAGGTCCTGGATCATGTGGTTTTAATGTTATAATGTACACAAAATAATTGCTTATGAGACAACTGACATTTTTCCTGTAATACACAAATAGTCATCCCCCTTTTTTTTTTTCTTTTGGAGTTGGCCTTTTGGCAAGCTGTGATGCGAACCCTGTGTTGCATATAATGAAATTCCTGTCAATGTAATAAATGAAAGAGAACTGATGTCCAAAAAAGCCAATAAAGATATTATTTAAATACGTAAACAAGTCTTAAATATTATGGCCCATTTTTTTTCTTCAGTTATTTGCCACAGACTAACATACTATCTGGCAATCAAACTAAAAATCATTATTATTTTAAGGGTTTGCACTTCTCTCCAGCCTGGTTGAGTATCACACAGACTTCCTTCATTTATTAAATTTTCTATAGGGAATTAGACTTTTAAAGGAATCTTAATGTGGAATTTAAATCTTGTCAGCTCACACGAGCCTTTAGGATAGCATTAGGAACTCAATCCCAGTCCTACTAAATACAGTAAGTTATGACACACTGTCTCCAGAATTAAACTTTTCATCCATAAACATCACCCTACTTCACCAAAGAAGGTAAATTTCATTTATCTTCATTTTTCAAATGGAAAAACAGGGAAAGAGAAGTGAAGTTATGGGTTCTGGTCTCATGGCAGGTCAAGAACAAAGTCAGAAAGAAAACAAAGCTCTCCTGAGTCCAGTACTTTCCTTATGGGTCCAAGCTGTCTCACTATAAAATTACTGAACTTTTTATAACGCTACTCCAAGAAGCTAGCTGACATAAGAGTACCATTTAAATTTGTATGTGTGTGTCAGTGCGCGCACGCGTGTGTGTGTACCCCAGTGAAAGAGGTTTTTAAAATACAAAATAGCCCTAGTAAATCTGACACATAAAAGTCCTGAATTAAATCTATTGCAGCAGCATCCTGTTTCAAATTCTGGCCTTGTTTAATTACAGCTGAGGGTAAACATCTCCCTTGCCTGTAGGTAGCAAGAGACATTGACATGTATGACCTACAAAAATTCAAGGTCTTAAAACATGCCAAGTAAAATCTATCATCACCTAATTCAAAAACACTCCAGTGACTTTAACTGATTGTTTAAAACCTTTCAAGATTAGAATTTGCTTTTTCCCCATGGTCGAATGAAAGAAAAAGTCTACATAGCTGTAATACCTCAACAGCAGTAATCTCTGTTTTAAAGATATACAGTCAACTTGAAATAGTCTGTTTCAGAATGTGGGTACACATATTGAACCTGTCCACAATTCCAATAGCAATTTCTGTAGTTTTACAACAATTTCCTGTTATAATAAGGGTTTTTTTTCCCCCTGTTACAGCATGAAATACTCAGGCAAACAGTGGAAACTAATATATTAGCACTATTTTGAAAGATAGCTAACACACCAGGATGGTGCTTCATGTGGAAAATTATAATAGTTCTGTAGCATTGAATCTCTAGCCCCACGTTTGTAGAAACTCTGAGGCAGGAAGCAGCCTGTAACAGGGAACCCTAGCCCTGTTACTAGGAGACAGGGTGGTCCCTTTAAATCCAGAACCTTCCAGTCACGGTCAGCTGGTCAAGTAGAGGTTAAGGCTCAAGCCCTGCCAGCCGGTCAGGTGACAGGAAGAAGGAGGCCAGGACCCTAAAAAAGGCACAAGGAGAAAGCCAGAGCAGCAGCAGGGAGGGGGACTCCCAATGACCATGGTGCCATGGCTGCAGTCTCTGTAGGAAGACTATGCCATGCTGTAAGCCATCCTCATGATCATCTAAAGTAAGCAGGCATGTTGCCTCTCTTGTTTCTGTATTATCATTTTTCCATCCTTATATGGCCATAGAAGCCTATGTTTTGTGTTGGATGTTAAAACTGGTGGTTTGGGTGATGCTCGTTGGGAAGGAGAAGGCCTCATTGGGGCCCACTGCAGTGTAGGGACCCCAGCACCCAAGAGGGCGCAATATTTGGCGGTGAGCAGACCCCAGCACCACAGAGGGTGCAAGAGCCCAAGTTAGTTGTTTGGTTTTTTTTGAGAGGTAGAGCCTGGGAGTCAAACTCTGATTAGTGGGGTTTTTGACTGACAAGCCTAGCTAGAGAGAGAAGGGGTAAGCCCACAGCAGCTGAGACCTCAACATAAAGAGGAATTTACAGATACCATCTGCGAGGCTTGGGCTGCGGTATAGGGGAGGAACGAAGCCACAGATAGTGCCCCCTGGCATCAGGGCATACAGTGGGCAGCCTCCTGCTCAATTAACAACAATTATTTAACAACAAGACATGGCAGGAGAGAAGGCAGGCAGTTGGCCCATAACAGGCGGGTATGGCCACCAGTAGATGGACCCCAAGTAAGCCCCTGTTATACAGCCATACACAGAAAGCCTGCTGAAGTGGGCTGTACCTATAATTGTTGATCATAGCAACACTAGTTTCATCAGCTATTATTAAATGTAACATTAAGTGCAGCAAGAACCTAACTGCATCCACTGAAGAGGACCAAGCCATATTGACAGGGGGAAAAAAGACTGCCACAGAGAAAAGTGCTCCCCGCCCCCCCCATGTCCAATACATTATTCATTCTTCTTTACCTTAGTAAGTCATCATCCTGCATCACTATGGGAACAAAATGCTACTGACACCTAGGCATGCAAAGGTATTACCCTAAATACATTTAGGGTATTTTTTCTCTCCAGGATAGTCTATTTAGAAGACAAGTGGTCAAACTTAACTAGTAAACAATTTACAAATCTTTTGCAAATACTCATTACCTTGCATAAAACTATAAAACACATCTAAATACAGCATCCTGCTCTAAGAGAAGCCCAGAGTTGATGTTCCACTATTCTGATGTGGCTGATAACATGGCCAATAAATGCCCCATGCATGCACACAGCCACGGCACACACATGAGCAGGGGCATAGCCTGACAGATTGGAGAACAGTGTTGGGAAGGGGTGGAGTGAGGGAAGGGGCATGGTTAGGGCAGATTAGGGCCCCTGTGATGAGGGAGTGGGGCAAGGGGCTGTTCAGTTGGGGTGGGGCGGGTGCAGGAAAGAGCCACGGGTTGATCATCCCAGGAGGGCAGCTCCTGCTGCTCCACGCACCCCACGAATCATGGGGGGGTGTGCCCCCAGACTTGCATGCAGGGTGGGGCAAGGTGGGGCAGGCTACTGCTGTGGGCTGAGGCTGTGCTGGGCTCTTCCCAGCAGGGGTGTTGGGCTGGGCTGCGCTTGGGGCACACAGTGGCAGCGCTGGAAGAGAGGCTACTAGGAGGGTGGCAGTAAATTTTGGGGTGGCTACAGCCCTCCCCCAGAGCCCCCTTCCAGTGCTGCTGCTGTGCGCCCTGAGAGCAGCCCAGCCCAGCCACCCCCACTGGGAAGAGCTTGGCCTCAGCTCACGGCAGCAGCCTGCCCGGCCCTGCCTGATGCACAGATCCAGGGGCACACACCTGCCATGCCTTCCCGGGGCGTGCACAGGACAGGAGCCCTCCCCGCACATGAGCTGCTCAGAGCTTTGTTCCATGCCCCACCCTGCCCCAGCTAAGCAGCACCTGCCCCAGCTCCACTCCCTCCCTCACCACAGAGGCCTTGACCTGCCCACCCCAACACATCCCTTCCCTCTGTCCACCCCTTCCCCCACACCAGAATTACCAACCTGACACTGGTTTCCAAGCTACCTGCCTGCATATCAGAATCAGATCAGCGTCGGCCAATATGGCTCCTTAAAAAACTGGTCATCGGTAATGGCCCAAAAAATCTCTATTGGTGCACCCCTAAAATCTAAATGAATTAATTCCTGTGAATACAACTGATTGACTAAATATTAAATACATTTCCTTTCTAAATAGTAAACTAGAAGCCTTTTAAATCAAACCAGCATCATCTTGTTTTTCTCCTAATGCAAATGGATAAAATGAAAGCCTCAATATATTTTTCTTTACGTTCCTAAGACTGAGTAATTCTGCTTTACAGTGTTTACTGACCTGTACACATTTTAAATTGGTTTAACTTCCTGGTGTAACTTTCTTATTTAGATGTTGAAACTTGGTAATATATCACAACCGGGTCCCAGTGGATTCCAGTCTGCTGTGCTGGGATCAAACTACTGAGCTAAATACAGACAGTCAAAAAGCCTGAGGTTGAATTGGTTCAGTCTTTGCAGGTTAGTCTAATCTGCAAAGATTGAACCACTAAGCAAATGAACAGACATTCGCTTTTGATTCAGGAAATGCAGCCACATACTTGCAGTGGCTCAGGCCAAAAGCCGGGGGTGCTAGAGCATAGCTCTCTGGCACATAGACAGCATGGGCTGTGCATTAACTTCCTCTTCCTGCTGCCCCCAAGGTCTCTGGGATTTGCAGTCCAGACTTGCATCAGCAGGACTCTGCAGGGTTGCTTATTACTTCCTCTTCCTGCTTCCAGATGCCTCTGGGATTTGTAGTCCTTAGTAAAGCCAGCACTAAGCAGGGCACAGCAGCTCTGTTCTTGGGGAAAGGAAGTGTAACCCCCTTCTCTGACCCCAGGCCCCAGCAGGGGTTTGCTTGGGGGGGAGGGCAGGGCACTGAGTCAGCTCTTTCACTGCTCCAGCTAGGGAACAGAAGGGTGGAGCCAGCCCTGCTCCTTGGATCAGACAGCACAGCCCAGGGTTGCAAAATGCTGGGGGACTCTGATTTAACTTGAACCAGGAAGGGATCAAAAGTTTCATATACAGGTTTGACCTAAATCAGTTAAGTCTGATACTACAACCAGGTTTATCTTAAACCAATTTCAGCCATTTTAAACCAATTTCAGCCATTTTGAAACTGGTTTATGTGCAATGAACTTTTATTCTGTTACAGATTTAAACCAGTTTCTGATCACTTAAACTGGTTTATATGTAATTTCTGTCCCTAGCCCTAAAGTTCACATGCTACTAAGCAACCTGGATTTAAGTAATGACTCAGTGTTCCTAGTTTTGCATCTCAAGCACACTCCCTACATCCAGAGCCTAGGTCTGACATGCTTTCTGGGCAACAAGACCCTGCCTTCTGGCCAGTAAGAACTTGGGGCCAGTCCCTCCATTGTTAAAGATATTCCTCCCAGAAAACTCAAGGCTGTGGGAGCTCTGGTCTATTATTAATTCCTCCAGGGACAAAACAGCAGTTCAGAAGAGAGAAAGAGGCTCAGCAAACAGATTTCCTGAATACAGACAGACTTACTCTTAGAAAACACAGAAGAGTTGTAGATCCAAAAGAAACAACACACTCCTAAATGCAACCCCACTTTCCAAATGGTTCAAGTCATTTAATATCTCCTACCTCCGCTCTCTTTAGCTACCTTTCTGATTCCCTTTGCTTGAAACACCCTTTGCTCCTTTAAAACATCCTATGACACTTTTTCAGAGAATCCTACTGTGCCATTTGGAAAGTTCTGTGCCCCAATACCCAACAGCCCAACCAGTAAAACCGTCACTGCTCCTAAAGGAAAGCATTATCTCAGCTTCGATAGGCCTTGGTTGCTCAGACACAGTTTTCCAGACCTAATGCTAAAATAAAGTGTCAGGCTGCTACTCAAAAATGAATGCTTAAAGCCACGCTAAAGATTAAATTCAAAATAGAGATTGAAATACTACAGTTATTCACCAAAATGTGGAATTCACACAGACATATCCACCAATCAATCAAAAACATATTTTTTTTCTGCAGCACAATAAAACAGGCTAGTTCTTAAACTGGTGAGAGCAGTCAGCTCTTGAGGTTAGTTCCACTCTGAGAAGTGTCCTTCTGGAAACAGCACCATAGGGTTCAATGTTTATCATGTTTCAATGACTTTTCTCATCTTACAAGTGAAATAAATGGTTTTGCTAACCTCCAGCAGCCTTGAAAACTCAGTATGGGATCGGATCCAAAAGGCAAGCTGCTTTTTTTCTAATATTTGTCCCAGTAATCCCCATTTACATGCATATAACATAGATCCAGGTAATGTACAACTAGGGCATGGATAACATTTCTGCCTCAATTTCCTTATCTGTAAAATAAGTTTATGCTGTTTAACTGGCTACTGTTCACAGCATGGCAAAATATATTAAAATTTACCCCTAATTCTCTAGAATCCAAACAGCTACTAAACTCCGATATCCATTTTATTTCAATAATTCTTTTTAACATTAGTCCAGACCTCCATACAGGCATTTGGATTCCAGTTCTCCTCAAGAAGGAGACTGGAAAAGACCTGAAAATTCCTGTCTTTAATGGCAAGGCAATGTCATTTGGGAGAACCCCCCAAAAAATCTCAATGGCCCTCCACAAACTCTTCATGATCACCATAAACAAGAGATAGGTATGTCTAGATTAGGGGAAAAGGGGGAAAACAGGGTACACATTTTGTTCATGGGTACATCAAAATTGCTGAGGGAGTCTCACTCCAAAAAGTTAATTATTAATGTCTGCTCATGAAACTCTATATCAGCTTTGTCAATTGTATTGAAATTATCTATAGACAAATAATACACAATGAAGGAAGGGGTCTTGCCTTTATATCTTATTTTGAGTATTGCCTATCACAAAGGGGAGACAGGATAGCTTAAACAGTATAAAGATATAAACATTTAAGTAGTTCCCAGCACCTCCATTTTGTATTTCCACTTAACAATTTATTTAATCAATTTTATATTTGATAAAAATAATAAAACATAATAAAAAAATTTCAATAAGCAGATCAACCATTTGTTTGACATTTGTAAGGGCAAAATATCAGTTTTTTTATCATGGAGTTTGGTTAGAACACCTAATCATTTTGACTGCATAAAAGATCCCCTACCTTATGCAGTCAGAGGTTAAATTTTTCATTACCTAATCAAATAACTGCATTCTGCAGTCTCTGGCTGTGTAATTAAAGGTACACCGCTAAGCTGTCATGTCCAGGGTCAACAACTGAAAAATCAATAATTTAAGTAATAAGCTCTCTGTTCAGTATTCCTAAAGCCATCCTTTGGTTTTGAAGTGTTTTTCAACAGGCTGATGTCTAATTGAAAAAAAAAAAAAGTCATATCTTGTCTTGGCAAACCTTTTCAGAAATATAAATCAGAACACAGGCTTTAAATATATCAGTATAAACATGGGTGGTAAGATTCCATAAAGGTGTAATCATGAATATTGTTCAATTATGAGTATTACTTAAAATTGCTTCAACATTTTAAGCTTTGGTATTCTTTGAAAATTTAAACAATCTTAGTCAGACCTTAAATTAAATATAATATTCATTAACTATATCTTAACAATCCCCAGAGATGCATATACTTCAGGCTTAATTTATCCTGTTCAATAAGGCCTTGATTCAGCCAGGCATTTAAACGCTAAGCATCTGAGTAGTCCTACTGAAGTCAATGGGACTATTCACATGCATAAAAGTTAGACCTGTATTTATGTTCCTTGCTGAATCTGGGAATCACTCTCACAAAGAGCCAGATTCTACAGTTCTTTCTTAGCCAAGATTCCAGATGAATTTGAGAGAATTTTGCCTGAAGAAACACTGAGAAAAACTTAAATATTTGTTCTTTTTGCTTCTCAGGGAACAGCCCAAGGATAATATAATGACATATTATATTTTCTGTAATGACAAGGAGATCTTTGTGATGTACTAAATTTTGGGATGCAGCAAATATACAAAATACAGAAAAACATCAAAAAAAAAACCTTTGTTCATTTCTTCAACAATTGTTACCCATAAATGCTCTATAGCATTTTTAATAAACTAATACAGACATCTTAGGTGAAAAATGAGATAACCCTATTACACTTTGTGTGCAAGGTCTTTGATTCAGACCATTGGAAACTAATGAGGTTCTAGTGCATATCAAAAAGCCACAATTCCCACATGTTTGATAACTACTTATCAAAGAATTTGTATTACCAAAAGGATACACCCATAAGCTTCCAAAGGCAGACAAGGTTCTTTGGGTAAATCTGATATCTTTTATAGGACCAATTCTTCTATTTTAGACCAACTATTTGAATTGGTCTAATTAAAGATACCCAAATAACCTTGTCTGCCTATGTCCTTAGACCAAGACAGCTGCAACCTATACCCCTGTAGGGTTCCAAAGAAAATCCTTTCAATTTTATTTAAAGAGGATGAGTATAAGCCTTCATTGTTTTCCATTAATTACAAAGCTGTTAAATCCAGAAGTTACAATCTTATGAAACCCAATGTCTAATAAGTACCACACACCTGACTCTGCTTAAACTTTCCATATGGCCTTAGAGGCTAAATACAGACAGCCAAAAAGCCAGAGGCTGAATTGATTCAGTCTTTGCAGGTTAGTCTAAGCTACAGAGTTTGAACTGATAAGCAAATGAACGTTTTTGAGCATTTTTGATTCAGGAAATGCAGCCACATGCCTGCAGTGGCTCAAGCCAGAAGCCAGGGGACGCTAGAGCATGGCTTCCAGCCAGTCCCAAAGGGGAAGAAAGAGAAAAAGCCCTGCTGGAGTGGTGGGGGCATGGCCAGGCCCTAGCCCGTGCACTACCTAGGCAGGGGGTATGGAAAGTAGTAGCATTCAATTCATAAATGCTTGAACAATATAGTTCCTGCTCTGAAAAACTATAAACTGAAGAGCTATAAAAACAGCCTGGGCTGTGTGTTCGCTTACTCTTCCTCCTGCCCCTAACGTCCCTGGGATTTGCAGTCCACATCAGAGCAGCAGGACTCAAGGTTCCTTATCCATTCCTCTTCTTGCTTCTAGGTGCCTCTGGGATTTGTAGTCCACAGTTGCAGCCAGCACTAATTAAGCCAACAAGCCAGGGCAGCTCTGTACTTGGGTGAAGGTGAGTTTAACTCCCCCACTCCTGGCCCCAAACCCCAGATGGGGTTTGGCTTGCGGGGGGGCAATAAGCTGGCCAGTGAGCCAGCCCTCACTGCCTCCGGTAGGAAGCAGAGGGGCAGGGCCAGCCATGCTCTCTGGTGCAGACAGCATAACCCAGCCCAGGACTGAAAAGCATGCTGGGATGCTAGGAGACTGTGAGTTAACTTAAACCAGGAAGGAGTCTGGGATAGAAGTTTTGAAAACCAGTTTGACTTAAATCAGCTAAGTCTGATACTACATTCAGCCAAGTTTATCTTAAACCAGTTTCAGCCATTTTAAAACTGGTTTATGTGCACTGAAATGATGTTCTGTTGCAGGTTTAAACCAGTTTCTGATCACTTGCATTGGTTTATGTGCAATTTCTGTCCCTAACCAGAGGGATCAAACACTGAGCTTTATTTTATTCACATTAGATGGAATAATATAGGCCATGTAAACTGATCATTTAACTGGGGGGAGGGAAGGTTGGACATAGAACTAAAATATCATTTTATCCAGGTAAATTTAAATTAGAGAGGAGTAAGCATATTTTGTACCCTACTTGAAAGTGCAAAGATATTCATAGAAGCGTAACTAACTCTCTCCTTCCAACACACCTGTGCGGGGCCATCAGACAGAAAGAAAAGAATACAAAAGCAAGTCAGGAAGGGTGAAACCATAGCGTTGCATTAAAGATGAAATGTAGCAACTTTAAAATTTTTCAAAATTCACATTCAACATTTCTTTTATAAAACACATGGGACAAATGGAGAAGGAACGAGGGAGAAATTATTACTTAGTGTTATTTAAACAATAAAAACTTGATATAGTTGGAATAAAATTTACTTTCCAATTGAAAAGAGGATTACAGTATAAAAACATAAGTTATAGTCATAGAAGAATAAGTTATTAGGATAGACTATATTCGGAGGTGCATTTACATGACTATAATATCTGAATGTATATGGACCTCCTACCTCGGTGCTGTACTCAGTGGAAGGTCTGGACATGCTTCATAGGAACACTGCTACATTAATTAGTTGAAGAACATGAATAGTGCAAAGTAGACTGGTCAAAATACCAGAAAATGTATGATAGTGAACAGTCCTTTGAGGAGAGAAATAGGCTGCCTGTATGATTTAACACGTTTTTCATCACCAATTTTGCTATTCCTGCAGATTTGCTGGTTTCCTGTGGGGACCTACAAAGGCATTGCAGCTGAGTGTACAGAGACAGAGACAGAGAGACAGAGAGAGGAACTAGGAATTAAGTCTCTAAACAAAAATGTTTCTTTAAATCAGGGGTGTCATTGATGTGGCCTGTGAGCCAGATCTGGCCCAGAGAGTTCCTTTTTCTGGCCTCCAGTGCTGCCCCTGAGTCTTGTATATAGCTAATTCAAACTACACACACCAGAGAAGGCCCACCCAGAGTGCGCTAGATTTACACTACTTTTGCTCATTCCAACTGGTTGGGGACTATACCACATTGGCATCAGCTCTGGATAGTCAGAAACAAGAGCCACAGGGGGTGCCCACTCCAGCCAGTCCAAGACACAACCTTCATGCAGCACAGGGCAGTACTGGATCTCCAGAGTGAGTCCTACATCTGGCATGAAGGGGGTCTGTGGACCAAATGGGCCAGCCCAGTGCTGTGGACCTGGCTCATGGATTGATCCCATTCCACTCATCTAGCCCATGGGACGAGATAAGTTTGACATCCTCCACCCTTTAAATCCTCTCTGAGTGGATAGGTTCAAGTGAAGCTCTATGTCCTCATGAGCCTCAAGTGTTTTCCTGTATGATAAATAGTTTTCAGTAAGCAACTAGAGATTCTGAACTAAGAGTGTGTGGCTTCTTTTCAGTTCTGGTTAGATATATATATATCTATATCTATATCTATATCTAGAGAGAAAGAGAGAGAGAGAGAGAGAAGCTAGTGTAAACTTTCAGTTCCTTGATTTTTATGAAGGGTACAAAGGATACTCATTCATTTGAATTATTTTAGGTTCAGACTTTCAAAAGGAACTGGGGAGCAAAGTACTAAGAGGGCATATCTACACACCCTATTAGCATACAGCAGTAAACTCCGGTACATACAGTGTCAGAATTTATTGCTTCTGGGCACGCCATTTGTAAGTGTGCTTGGGATTGCATCACATTGAGCTGAGTCAGAGGAGTCCCAACCTGCCAGCCTGGGACTGCTTTGACCTGGCTCAACATGCTGCACAGGGGCTGGCTGGGCATGAGAATGTTCTTGTGCAGGGTTAGCCAGCAGGCAGCCCCACACTGAAGAACCCTTCCTTGTGCCCCAGCTAGCCACAATAATGTGTACACATGTGCAGTTCCACACGAAAAGACTCCACAGCAGGATACCCTGCTTCAGAGTTTATTAGTTTCCTGCAGCATAATAGGGCTGCACTTGTAGATGTATGTTATTTACTGCAGAGCTACTTAGTCTACTCTGCAGTAAATGGCTCATGAAGGTGCACCAGTGAGAATCAGTAAGTGCTGGACATCAAACTCCTTCAATGCATTTGAAAAATCTCAACCTTAGGACTGATTAGGTTACTGAACAAAATTTGATCATGGTAAGAAAAAATGTGAAAGGAAATGGCTATCAAAAAGGGATTTGAAGAAAAAAACTATGACTGCATAACATAACATAGCATTAGGCAGCAAAGACACAACTTGAGAAGGAGAGAAGAAGCTGTGCTGCTGAAATAAAATCTGCCCTCTTTTGTTCTTTATGGTTAAGCACATGGTCAATACTATTTTATCCTTCCTACTGCATCATCTGCAATATTATTCTAGTTGTCACATTTCATATTTGTTTTCCTTTCCATCTGCAAAACATTGATTTTTCTTCTTATGCCTAAAATGGAGTTGAAATTTACATGTCTGTATTTGTTTTACAACAAAAACTACTTCAGCTTATGCAAGTTTTAGACATTCCAATATGTCTTTGCCTGTACACTAGCATCATCGATTTTGATACCAGCATAGCTCTAGGAACAGTGATTGCTTTTTAACTGTTCCTGCATAGTTAAGAGAAGACCTAAAAATATTCTTGTGAGTTCCACAGAAATAATGGTTTAAGAAAAAACTTGCAAACATAATACACTGAAAATAAAACCATGAGCCCAAACAAAAGGACTCTGAAGAACTTAACTCCGAAAGAAGATAACACTTATAAAGTAGGTCTGATTTGAGAATTACAATCAGAGATGTGGGTTTTCAGGAAAATTCTGAATTGGAAAATTTTCCAATGCCCTAAATAGAGCGTGATTTGATTTACCATGTTTATTTGACTTATATTTTGTAAACCAAAATAAAAAAGTACCCTCAGGTTAACTGTATGTCCCAGTAGCCACAAGTATTTGCGGGTAGGTCTTGCTTGACCACTTTTATCTCCTTTTTCAAACAGGTGACCTATCACCTGGACAAGGGAGGGGAGATTGACATCATATATCTTCAAAAAGCCTTCGATCTGGTATCCCATGATCACCTCTTGGCAAAACTGGCCAACTACGGCCTCGGGTCCACCACGATCCGCTGGCTGGGAAATTGGCTCTGTGATCAGACCCAGAAGGTGGTAGTTGACGGAAATCAATTGTCATGGTGCCCTGTGACCAGTGGGGTCCCCCAAGGCTCAGTCCTTGAATCCATATTGTTCAACATCTTAATTAATGATGTGGACATTGGAGTCAAAAGTGGACTGGCCAAGTTTGCCAATGACACCAAACTCTGGGGTAAAGCATCTACACCTGATGACAGGCGGGTGATCCAGGCTGACCGTGACAGGCTCAAGAAGTGGGTGGATGAGAACCTGATGGTGTTTAACACCAAAAAATGCAAGGTTCTCCACCTTGGGAGGAAAAACCTGCAGCATCCTTATAGGCTCAGCAGTGCTACACTGGTTAACACTACGGATAAAAGGGATTTGGGGGTCATGATTGACCACAAGATGAATATGAGCCTTCAGTGTGATGCTACGGCTAGTAAAGCAAGCAAAACGCTGGCTTGCATCCATAGAAGCTGCTCAAGCAAATCCCGGGACGTCATTCTCCCACTGTACTCGGCCTTGGTGAGGCCGCAGCTGGAGTACTGTGTCCAGTTTTGGGCTCTGCAATTCAAAAAGGACGTGGAGAAGCTTGAGAGAGACCAGAGAAGAGCCACATGTATGATCAGAGGTCAGGAAAACAGACCTTACGACGACAAGCTGAGAGCTATGGGACTCTTTAGCCTGGAAAAGGGCAGGCTCAGGGGTGATCTGATGGCCACCTATAAGTTTATCAGGGGTGTTCACCAGGATCTGGGGGGATGATTGTTCACCAGCGCCCCAAAGGATGACAAGGTCGAACAGTTATAAACTCCAGCAAGACTGTTTCAGGCTGGACATAAGGAAGAATTTTTTCACTGTCCGAGCCCCCAAGGTCTGGAATAGCCTGCCACCAGAGGTGGTTCATGCACCTACATTGAACTCCTTCAACAGACATTTGGATGCTTATCTTGCTGGGATCCTATGACCCCAGCAGACTTCCTGCCCCTTGGGCAGGTGACTGGACTCCATGATTTTCTGAGGTCCCTTCCAGCCCTAATGTCTATGAAATCTATGAAATTTGAAATGTAATATTTGATTAGGAAAAAAATTAAATACAGTACACTTAACGTGGTTTAAATGTTATATTCAAACAAATTCAAAGCTTTATGTGGAAAGAAATTATTTTTATTGGAATACTTGTAAAAAAGTAAAGACAATACACAATAGCATGTACTTCACTTACATTGTTTGTTTAAATTTACGGAAAAAAATGAAGGCACAGAAAACTGTTGATACGCGAATTTTAGCACACAAAGAACCATACATGATACGCCATGCTTTGGTTTTGATTTGGAATAGCCAATTAGGTAAATTCATAACTTGATTTTTGGTTTGCATTATTATGTGAGTGTTTTTACCCTCCAGTTTCAGTAAAACATAGATGTACCGTCTCTCACACTTCCTAGGTATAATTACCTGAAAAACATTCATTACAACTTTTTAAAACTGCTAAGTCTGCTTACTATTGTATTGGCCTCCGTTCATTGTTACTAATGAATTTTATGAAACAATGACTTTCTAGAAATGGAAAATTTCCCATGGAAAAATAAAGCAATGGAAAATTTTCCACCCCACATCTCTGATTACAATACCTTATTTTAAAACAAATACTGGACTAAACTATCAGGTATGAGTATGAAAAATTACAGCTTCTGAGGATCTAAGAGCATCTTCCATTTCCTGCAGTGTACACAATGTACTATATGCTGTACAGACATAGAAAAGGCATAGTCTGTGCCCCAGAGTGCCAATAGTTTACAAAGACAGAGGGAAGAGAGTTGGAAATGTGGGGGAGGGAGTACCTAAGGTTGCCAAAGTGATGACTGGTCACATCCTAATAATACTAATGTTAGTTACAAAACATTATTTTTTTTATTTTGCAATATTTAGATACCATTACAAGTATTCCTACAGCCACACTGTTAGAGTTTAAGTACACGCATTGAAGAAGCCCAAGGTGGAAATGCTCTAGTTTTCATGCTTTGCTCTAAACACCCACAGTTAGGTCAGGAGAAAGCAAAACACACCTTGCTCTTGTCAGGGGGGCAGTGGGGACTGAGCCCAGCAGGTGCAGGGTAGAGGGACTCTCACGTGCCTCCCCATGTGCCCCTCAAGCTCCTTCAGGCTACTGAAGGCTCCCAAGTGGAGCCAAATGGCTGAACCACCCAACTGGCTGTGCCACACATACAGGGAAACCAGGCATCCTGAACCCACACACACACAAACAGAACCCAGGCATCTGGGACAAACACACACACGCGCGCGCGCACACACGCATCTGAGGCACAACTGGGCCACTGATTTCAGCATGGCTCTGATATGGACGATGCCCACCTCTTGCACAACTCCCCATTCCCCAGGGTGATGGCGAGTGGATATTACGCTTCTGGGATCCCCGATTTTATCATCAGCACAGTCACTGTCCCCCCCAAATCTTTGCCAAGGGCTTGGCCTTCCCCCTCCTCCCCTGACTCATGAGGCCCTATCGGGCAGCTGGAGTGCTAGAAGGAGCACTTGGACTATGGACCAGAGAGCATATGCAGTACACGGATGGGGAAGAGAGTAAACCTCCTGCTGATGTGTGTGGCCCTGGCCCTGGGCTTGCACCATAGCAAACTGTCCAGATCTGTGAAGCCTTAACCAACTGCCTCCCCATGTCACCAGGAGGCCTCCCTTAATTAGTAGGGTCAAATGACTTTGAGTGCCCCCACCCTAGCACTGGGCTGAGGGTCTCCTGCCCCAGGCTTCTCTGCCCTACATCATGGGCAGCACTGCCCACAACCCAGGCTGCCTGGGCACCATTCCCCTTCCCTACTCTCTCCTCAACCCCTCCCAGGTGCACAGACCTGGCTGTGGGGGAATGCAGTGCGAGGAAAGGATATGCCTTGGTTTAAAATGTTGTGGTTGCCAAACTCTTCCTCTGTTTAATAAAGAAACCCTGTTGACTGCCCATATCTCAGCCTGATCCATCCTCACAATTGATACAGAACAGCAAACCCTTGGAGGGGGTAGCGTCAGGGGAGAGGGTTGACAATGGGGCAACAGAACCTAGAAAGGGATCTGGAGTCAGGGGAACACCCAGGCCTTGAATTAAACAAACATGAAAACTTGGAGGGGAGGCACGGTGTAAGGGACTTTTGACTTGGCACTCTACTTTATAGGGCTCTGGAGTCAAGACCAGCATCTGCGCCATGTAAGAGCTGGATAGCTGCATAACCCAATGTATATCTGAAACAGCCACAGGCCAGGAGGTATCACTGCAGTGGGTGCTGAAGTCTGCTGGCCCTCCCCCATCCCTTGGCTTCCATGGCCATGTCTCCCCCTTTGAGGATCTAGACCCCACATCAACACCTGGGGCTTATGTCAGGCAGTTGGCCCAAGCCAGAGGGCTGACTATTCTTTCCAAGGCTGCACCACCGAGTGGGACCTGGGCCACAAGTGGGACCACAGGGAGTGGAAGAGCTCCCCCCGCAGGTCTCCTGGTATGGGTAAACAAGCTGGTGCCTCTGGGCTCTGCTGCAAAAGCTGCCATGGCCTACCCATGGGTGCCCTGCACCCCTTTGTGACTGGCCTGGGCCTGCTTGGGAATGGTTCAGGAATATGTACATTAACTCCCTATCCTGGTGCTGTGAATCTCTCAGCTTCACTGTGCTGTGGGGTGTCTCCTCCAAACAGATGGAGGCCATCTGGAGTTCCCAGTCTCGCGACTTGGCAGCCTACATGTAAGCACCCCCAGCCTGTTCATTTCTCCTGTATATGACCTGATTCACTCCCTCTGCTGGTCTCAAAGCTCCTGGCAACAGGAGTCCATGGTGTACGGCCTGAGCTCAGGGCCTGCAACCACAGCTTGTAATGTCTCTTCATTTATCTGGCATCTGATCTCATACATCTTTCATTTGCTCAGCAGGTGTTCAGCCACCCGTCCTGGACTCCCCATGTTGTCCACCACAAGCTGACCTTCCACACACACATACGTGCAGTATCTGCACACACGGGGGAGGGGCTACTTAGCTTGCAAGAATTTGGCAGGGGGGAGGAAGGTCCAGATCTGGGATGGGCCCTCAATCACAGGAGGGAAGTTAGGGGTTGTCCTAAGGGATCAATACAGTGAGCACTTGCACCATGAGAATCAGAATCAGCTGGTGCCCATTGGATTTCACCCATGGATCCAGGGCCAGGCAGAGGCCTGGGCGAACCGGGTGCTCACCCAGAACCCAGACAGAAAGGGGGCCCCAAAATGGTGAAAATAATTATTATTATTATTATCATCATCATCTCTGGCAAAGAGGCACTGATACTAAAAGTTTGCCTGGGGCCACCAGGAGTCTAGGTACAGTGCTGCCTAGATCAGACCAGGCAGAAGGGGGGGAAGTGCTGTTGGGCTGCTTCCCAGTGCTGAGTGCCTGAGATAACAGTTCCCACACGGGAAACCTTCCATCACGTGTCCATTTCCAGGAGTGGGAGGGAGAGAGGTCTGAGGGTTTTTTGGCATCATTTCTTCAGTGATTATGAGTCATATCTTCTATCCCTGACCTGGTGGTGGTCTCTGCCAAAACTGTTGTTTACCCTTTTGCCTGCTGAACTCAATAAATGCTATCCATGTCTTTCCGTAAGTACTTTGGGGGGGAGGGGAGCTGTTTACACTCAAGCACTTGAGGTATCTGTGCTTAGGCTTGAATCCCTCACAAAGTGCAGCATGGCCCAACAGAAATTTCAAGGTGTCAGTTAGGCAGATTTATGATCCCACTGAAGGGGACGTGCTCTCTTAAGTGACTAAGGGGGAGAGAGAGGAGGGGGAGGGATACCTTGTCTGTGCTCCAGGCATCAGAAGAGTAAGGCAGGTGTGAGGGGAAAACAGGGTGATTCACCCTACCCTTACACCCCAGCAATCCCCTCTCTGGCCCTAACCCCTTTGTGGGCTTGTCAGTCATAATGGCCTAAGACAGGGCTATGACCACAGGGTAGCCTGTGGCAGCCTCGGCTCCCCTTTCTGCCCCCTTCTTCCACCTGTTTTCCTCCCCCAGGACTCCACATTTCCTCCAGGACCCGAGTCCCTTTTACAATCACATGGAGCCAAGGCAAACTTTACCATCATGAGTTACACGCTGTCCTCATACATGGCCTGACTCATCAAAACAAATGTCAGGAGGAGTGGTGGCAGGTCTTGTGGGTCGTGCCAGCACAAGTTGCTGCGGTGGTACTGGAGAGCCTGGTATGCACTCTACACCTCTGGGAGGACTGCAAAGATGTGTGATCGGAGTTACTCCAGAACAGCCATAGCCCCAGTGTAGGGAATGGTGTCCCGGGGTCTCCCTGTGCCTCCTCCTCTGGGGGAACTGCTCTAGAGCACCCCTGGTCCCATGGGCATGGGGGGTAGTTTCTGCTCTGTTCTTGGTGAAGAAATTGGACAGGTCCTTATAGAAGGGTATGCTCTGCCTGTGGCCCAAAGCCATTTCTAGCATCAAGCATGCAATAATAATGACTCCTCATTACTGTGGTCTTGGCAAGGCACTGTTCCCAGTCTCTCTTGTGGCCCCATGCATGCATCTGCTGGGCAAGAAATCTCCAATATGATGAAGACATCTCCGATTCAATGCCCAATAGTCTCCTCACCCCAGATTGCACTGAGATCTCTTATTTCCCCAAAGTGCTGCTTACATTCCTGGGCCTGGCTGCTGGCTGGCAGATGGGGCAGGCTCATCCATGGTCTGGCTGTAAGGGGATGGATGGAAGGATGAATGCAAGCAGTGGCAAACACATCAGGGTGCAGTTTGTAGTTTGTGGTTCTCACACACCTCAGAACCTTGGGGCTCCTGCTCCCACAACACCTGCCCTCTAGTGCTCAGGTCACCTCCACAATCTCAAAGTGTCCAAGGGCTTTTAGCTGATGCCCCATGATTCTAGCAATCTCAAGCACCCTGCCTAGGGTGTAATAAATAGTGCAATGAACCTGGGGGGGCGGGTGGTAGTAGGACGTTAAGTCTGTCACGCAGTCCTCCAGTCATATGCAAGTTATTGAAATGTAGTAATACTTTAAGACCATGTAATACTTTAAGACCATGGATCCTTGAATTTACACCCCTAAGACTTTGCTTCCTGATTTAAAACTACACACATAACTGGCTCTTATTCCTGGTTTTTTTTTTGGGGGGGGGGGGGTTGTTTTTTGTTTTTTTTGTTTTTTTTTTTTTTTAAAACAGGTATATAGAGCTCAGCAACTTCATCTGATAAGCCTTGGTTGGCTTCATCTATCCCTGAATGTGCTGTCTCCTCTCTCTCCTTTCCCCCAAAATGTAGAATTTTTGAATATTTGCAACTACTCTTAATGATTACCCAGATGGGATATGACTTTCCCCATCTCAGGCAATTTCTCTAATTCATTACTAGGAGACAAAACAAGAGATGGCTAGAGAAGTACCTTATAGAAAAAACAGTACAGTGCAAAGACCCTGCCCCACTCCAGTTGAAATCAAGGGAAAATTACCCCAATTTCACATTTAAGTATTACTACATTTCAGTAACCTGCATTTGACTAAAGGACTGTGTGACAAACTTAACACCCCACCCCTCACCCCCGAGTTCACCACACTAGCCAATAGACCACTTCAGAAAACACACAATGGGCATGTTGTTGTCCTTAGTACAAACAAACAATTCTTTTGCAAACCTTCAAACAATTTCTTGGTAAAGAGTATATTGTCCTCCCTGCACGTAGCAGCTCCGCTGCCTGTCCTGCAGAAACACACTGCCGCCTACTGACCAGTAATGTTAGGGCAACTAGGCAATTAAAAACGTACTGATGGAATATTGACATAGTGCCAAATACCTAGTGATGTTAAGTCAACCTTTGCCTCCAATCACAAGGACTTCAGGAGGGTGACACCATTTGCCCCGGGCTTTCAAATTCTGTATGGATTTTAGGGAATCTACTGGGTTCACAAAGGGAAATAAACGTATTGCTTCTTTTGCAGGCAGCAAATTAGGAAGCTGGGGAAAGAGTTTCCTTTCCTCCCAATAAAGAATCCACAGTCTTCTGTGATTTTATATATATATATTACACACACACACACACACACACACACATATATATATATCAGATTATATATGCATATAAGTGGTGTTTCATTTCAATCCTGGAAAAATGTGAATTTGGGGTTACATTTTGAACTGAAATAGGGGATTTTTTTTAAATCAGAGAAATCCAGGATCCCTGGTAATGACACAAATGGGGTAACCATTGTGTCCACGTTTGAGATTCAAACCTAAAATATCAGGTATCCATTTATAGCTGGATCATCTGACGGGAATTCCACAGAAGGGCATAGAAAGGTGGAAACTCATGCCTTCGGTGCTTTACCAAGGTGCCTCAACCATTACACCACTGAGCCCTATCAGGAAACCATCTTTCTGCCTAATTTACCCACTATTCTCTTAGTGGCTTTAACTGAAGATAAAGCTGTCTTTCAAATCTCTTGTTCTATGGAAACTGTGTGGAAACACGAAGAAGGCATAAGTTTATAAAAGGTTGTGCAAAGAATCTAAAAGGTTCAGAAATGTAATAAAATCTTCTCAGCAATTTACTTGTTCCACTGGGAACCTGGAGTTGACTCAAACGATTTCATTTGTCCTAGTGATGCAGTTTCCAGCATTTACTGAACTTGAGTCCATTTTTAAACTATATGTACTTGACTCAGTGGTCAGTTACAGATAGAAAAGTATATCCTTTTCAAATGGTAAATCTTACAGTAATAGCCTTAGCAACCCGGTATTGTAGGTTTAAACTTCTTGAGTAGCTCATCAGCCAGAGTTTAGCCCAGTCAAGTTAAATTAAGGTCAGAGGTTCAACTATAGCTGCCTTTAAGCTGATGAGTTCTGGAATAAGAGGAGCTACTTCTATATTGCTGTAACATGGCTGGAGATTGTGTAAAGAAAAAAGGATGTTATCATTTTAGCTTCTTTCAGTCTACAGCAAAGGTTATGAAAATAGCTTCTCATTCCACTGAAAATTCATCTCAAAAGAAATTTGCCTGTTCTGAGATTTAATTCCATATCAGTCTTCTAATTTACCAATGGCATGTATGTTGCAACAACTACTTTTAGGGTTGTTACTCCATAATTTTGACCAACTCCTAGAGGTCTTCATCCCTAGATTGATTGTACATTAACACCTGAAACTGGTTTTAAGCACTCATTACGCAGTTTAAAGTTTCACCATGCCAGGGCAAGATTATCTTTGGTCTGTGCTATCCAGTTCATGTTACACTAAGTAGGGGTGGAGACTTATTTTGGCTGAAGGGCTGCTTAATAAGTTTTGGTGAACTGTCAAGGCCCACAAGAGTAGCCCTGCCCCTTGATAGGTGCCCCATCCCCGGTTGCCATTTTGGGATTAGAAGACATACCCGCTAACCACTGATCTTTGCCACTGGAAGTCCCTCCCCAGATGTACTCCTTTTTGGGAGGAAGGGGGGTTGCCATCTTGAAACCAGAAAAAAACAAATCATACACTAAAAATCAAACATCTACTATAACATATTTTATTTTTAAAAATATTTTTGGTCTTGATTTATGTGAGTTTGTGTAATGTATCTAGAGGCAATTGTATAATAGCTCAAAATAAAGTCTTACTCCTGTATATTGTGTGGAGAGGGTGTGAGGGGTACCTGGGGTGTGGTTGGGGGCTGGGTTTTTGTGTGTGGGTGGGTGTGAGATTTGTGGAGGAGTGCCAGGAGGATCTGTGTGTGTGAGTATGGTGGGGTGTGGGGTGGATATGTAGAGGGCTCCCCATATACCACCCCCCATGGTGCACAACCCCCACTGCCAGCAACATCAGCAACAGGTGGGCCCTCGGAGCACTCATGGGCTACAGCTCTGTCCAAGTCCAAGAAGCTGCACATGGCAGCAGTGAACAGAGTCAGGCTGGTGAGCTCCGTGGCACAGGGCTCCCCACAGTTTGCATGCAACTCCTGGGATTTAGCCAGGGCAGCTGGGGTTAGGGCCAAACTGGTCCATCTCCATCACATGGGGTTCCCCACCATTCTTAGCCAAGTCCAAGGAGCTGCATGTGAGCCACAGGGAGCCCCATGTAATGGACTAGGGCCAGCTCCACACTCCTGGCAATCCAGACCTCCAAATCAGCATGTGGGACCAGGGTGGGGCAGGCTGCTGCTGTGGCCTGGAGCTGGGGCTGCGCTTGGCTCTTCCCGGTGGGGACTGGGCCAGGCTGTGCTCAGGGCAGGTGGTGGTGGCAGTGCTGGGCTGCAGCCACCCCCAAATTCGCCGTATCCCCCAATCCCCTCTTCCAGCACCTGCCCCAGCCCTACTGCAAGCCCCACTCCCTCCTTCACCACGGGGGCCTCGTTCTGCCCCCCCATGCCTCTTCCCTTCCACCACAACAGACTTACCAACCGGACGCAGCTCTCCAAGCTGCCTGGCTGTGCTCCTTGCTGCCTAAGCGCTGCACTGCAGCTGCACGCATGCACGGGGCATTTATTGGCCACATCAGGCAAAAAAAGCTGATTTCCAGTACAGTCAATTTTCTTTATAACAGTGCCAATCTGATATCTAATTGATGTGACGGTGTACCACTATCCAACACCTCAGCTCCTGGCCACAGAAGCAGGCTGAGAAAGGTTAACTTGCCTGTCCAGCCACCACTGCTGCTTCTGTCTAAGCTTTGTGGCTGAGCCCACACAGAAAAAGTAGGGGTGCACCAATATAGCTTTTTGGGGCCGATACCAGTGGTCAATTATTAACAAGCCATGTCATCTGATACTGATCCAATTGCTGAGATGCAGCCCAGCAGCTTGGAGAGCAGCATCCGGCTAGTAAATCTGTTGGGGGTGAAGAAGCAGGAGCAGGGAAGGGAAGTGGGCCCTCTCTCACCAGGCCTTCCCATGCCAGCACCCCTGGCTATTTGCACTTGGGAGGGAGCTCCTGCTAATGCCAGCCTGGGCTGTTTTCAGCATCCAGCATCACAAGTCTTCAGGTCTCTCTGCTGCCACATTTTTTACAGTGCCCCTGGCTCCTCCAGCACCCCTGGCTCCTCCTGCGCTCTGCCCCCAGCTGCACTCCCCCCACAACTGCACCTGGTGCCCTACTCACCTCCAGGCTCTTCCCCTGCTTTGGAGGCCTGCCCTGCCCCTTCTGCAATGGGCGCAGCAGATCAAGACCCCCATGGTGAGGGATGAGCAGGGGTGGGGGTAGGGCAGGTGCTGCCCAGCCAGGGCAGGGCGCAGAATGGCGACAAGAGCAGGTTGTCTAGGGTCATTGGGGTGGGAGGGAGGAGCAACACCCACCATTGCACACGCTCCTGTGGCAGGCTTAGGGGGCATGTGCCTCCCAGATCTGCATGCTGGGCGAGGCTGAGGAGCTGCTGCAGGCTGGAGCCAGGGGCGGCACCAAGCTTATCTTGGTGGGGGTGGGACGGGGCCAAAGCTGTGCTCAGGTCAGGTGGTGGCAGCACTGGGAGCAGAGAGTACAGAGGGAGCAGCCCACGCTGCTGGGAAGAGCCTGGCACCACCCCCAGCCCCAGCCCACATTGGCAGCCTGCCCTCATCCCGTGTGCAAATCCAGGGGGCATGATTGCTGTGGTTCCACACATGCATGTGCATTTGTTAGCAGCATTATCAGCCAAATCAGCGAAAAAAAGTGTATTGCCAATAATGTCAATTTTCTTTTCATCAGTACTGATATGATATAGATCAATGTATCAGTGTACCTCTACCAAAAAGTGGTAGTCCCACAGCTGCAGCTGGCCAGGCAAGTTAACTCTTTCCTGCCTGCTCCCCTGGGACAGGCAGCCAGGCAGCTACAAGTACATGGGGGTGTATCTCCCCCAGGGAGAATCCCAAGGGATGGGGGGAGCTCCAGGGGGAGGGTTAAAGTGGGGGAGCCCAGAATGGGAAGCAGGGGATGCCTACCTTTCAGTCTTCTGGGCCTCTGCTGACCTGAACACATGACTGCTTCAAACTCAGCCTAGCACTAACATCCATTAATGTTTATGCAGCTTATAGTGTAACAAGGCCCTAAGAGGTTTACTTTGTCCACTAATTTCTCTCACACAATGGCTTCAGCTATTCTGTCACAGTTACATGAGGCAACTGCAGAAGATACAACATCCCAAATTATCATCAAAATTTCATCGTTGTGAAAGCTTTTGCAAAAGGAGAATGAAAGAGGTAGCTAATTGAAGCTAAAGACATGAAAGAATGAAATAGCGAGAAATAGGAAGGATAATATGTGACGTGGCAAAAAGGGATCACAGAACACAATGGGAAGGAAATTTGGATATGCACAGGGCAAATGAAGGCAAAAGAACAGAACAGATAGGAGAATAGCTGTGATAACAGAGGGTGGGATGTCCCAGGAGGGCAAAGATTCTCTTAAAAAAAAAGCAGTAAGTTGAGAAAGCATGTGGGGAGAGACGGGGTGGGGGGGAAATGGAAAGCAGGAAATAAAAGGAGAACTACATTTCAACTCTGACTCTCTGGTAGAAAAGTAAAAGTTCCAAGCCTTTGGCTGGAGAGAATACAAAACCCCTTTCCCAGATCTTTGACACGAAAGATTTACATTTTCAACCTTCACTGACAAATATGTCGGTTGACTTCCGTTGGCATATTAAGGGAGCTAAAGGAGAACGCTAGTAATTAGAGAGGGAGGTAGAACCAAAATTATATCCACTGCTCTAGGAAATAACCACCCTTCTCACAGGCAAAAATTTGTTCCCATTGCAAGAAGTGCCACCTAAAGTACACTTCAAAACTTAGCAATTTAATTTAACTATACAGTAATAATTGCATGTTAAAGTAACTGATAAAAAACAACTCCTAAAAATTGTAATAGTGTTTGAGAATGATTTGGTATGTTTTCCCCTTCCAGAAACCTCAGCAGGCCTGGGACATATTACAAAGCAGAATACCTGTCATTTTTTATGTGATGAAAGAAATTAAGCAAAACCCTATTTCTTTTAAATGACAAGGTTAATTAAATAGTATTTTCCTCCCTCACCAGCCATGGCCATGAGAATGAGAGATGTTTATAGAAGACAGAAAGACATTTAGGGCTTTGTAAACTATCCAAAGCAGATAGCTCATCATAACTTTTTGACAATGTGCTCAAGCCATTACAATTATCAGGGTGTTGGAAAAAAGCAAATTCAGCAAAACCAAGAATATTTTAAGCAAACTATTTTTGGTTCCATACTTACAAAATCCTGACTAGTAATCATATTCTGAACAATCAAAAATGAACACGGACAGTTAATTCTGGAAGACTCAAACAATCAAACAGAGAAGAGCTATCCAACAGGATTAAATAAAATTCTGCAGCTGCAGTCATTTATATTGTGCTAGTATAGGACTTTCAAGATACAGACATAGGAAATGAAAAGTGCAGTAACACTCGAACATAAAAGCTCAATACACAATCAGAGTGTGGAATGAAAATACACTATTTAGAAACAGACACTGTTATTTTCTGCTGCTAAAACTCACATACATTTTAGATCTTAATGGATATATATGAAAAAAAAATAGCTCAGAGTCTCTTAATGAGAGATTTTCCCCAAATCAATAAGTAATCCGACCAGCTAAAATAATAATACATTTTAAATAAAGGATTACTCAGGTTATGCTAGCCAGCTTTTACATTCACTCAAAGAAATATAAAATACAGAAGGCAGTGTCAGCTAAGAGTTTAGCTTACCACAGGCCATGTGGAAGGATGTCCCAATAGATTCTGCATCTTGTACTGGCATGGTATCTGCTGTACATAGTAACACTTTATCTGATGTAATAAGGCCTTCTGCTCTCAGCCACTTTAAGTCATAAAACAAATGATTAAGTGATTTCACCATAAGCAACTTCATGATGCATTGAAAGGGTGGGATGAATATAATGGACTTACTGCAAAACATGCCAGTTGCCTTGTAATACAATGCATCAGGAGGTATCTTTGAAGAAATCCTTTTGCTGCAAGTATATAGTATTTTACCAGTTTCAGAGTCTTTTAAAATTTGTCAACTGGTTTGGTGAGTGCAGACTTATGAAACATGTTATGCTATATTTTCTGTTTATAACAAGCACCCATTACCCAACCTATGTTTTACTCCAATTAAAACATAGTTAAAATCACTGCAACTCCATGCTGTGGTGATATCCAAACTCATCTCTAAAATTGCTTCTGTTTTTAAGATGGAATAATGTAAAATATCCCCAAAATATTCCCAGTCTGCTCATAAACACTGCCCTCCTTCACAACAAGCTTTCATTAAACAAAATCCACGAGAGAGAGAAAGATGGGCTTTGAAGATAATCACGCCCAGGCCACAAAATGCAATGAAGAGATTTCGTTTTCCAAAATAACCCTTCAGTGGTTCAATTGTACCCCACCATTCTTCCCGCAAAATGCACATTACCAGTAATTTTAGTGGAAGTGTTGCAAATGATAGCCACTACTGGGAGAACCCAGTGAGAAAAAATTGACCTTCATCCATGTCTCTAGTTCAGTTAGCCACCAGATAAGGTACCAACCAAATGAAACAAAGCCAAACATCTGAATTCCTGTTCAGTGTCTCAATAAATCAGTAAACTTCAAAACAGAACGTGCAACAAGGACTTGCATATATGACTTTATTAATGGCTAACATAAAAAGATGGTGATATCAGCAATTACTGACAGAGTTGTCCAAGGGCTGAACAATACTGAATCAATGAAATCTGTCCTCTGCCTCTATGAAACTCCATAACAAACTCAAATGAGCATATTCCCTGACAGCAGCCAAGGGACAGACTATAAACAGGGAGTGGGTCGTCGGGCCTCTGGGGCTTCTTTTGGTCCACACAATCCACCTTCAGATCTGAGCTGAGGGGCTTGACATTTATCCCACCTCCTTTCCTGTTGCTGAATAACGACAAAATAGAAAATTGGGGGGAGGGGGCAAAGGGAGAGTTGGGAAGCAGCACTAACTCCTTGGATGCTGGCCCACATTGCCACAGTAGCTCTGGTAACCATGGCAACAAGCCCCACAGGCCAGATCCAGAGGTGGATCATCCAGACCTTAAGAAGCCTCATGGATCAGACAACTTACCAAGGTTATATACTTGATGCTCCTGCAATACAAGATCTATATCTTACTAAACCTAACCGAACATTTTAAGGGTTTGTTTGGAATGTCACGTGTTCTCTGTCCTTTTCTGATAAATGAGAACACCATTTGGATCGGGTTGTCCAACATTTCCACCAAATGTTTGTATGAAATAAGACCAGAATAGTAGGAGTAAAATGGATTGCCCAGAATACCAAAAAGTCAGACTTCGTACTGTTTTTTCTCAGGTTATCTTTGGCCCCAACCCTCTTCAGTCGCTCAGCAAGTCCCTCCGCTCAGACAATATTTCACAGACTCAGAGAATCATAGACTATTAGGGTTGGAAGGGACCTTAGGAGGTCATCTAGTCCAATCCCCTGCTCAAGGAAGGACCATCCCTAACTAGGTCACCCCAGCCAAGGCTTTATCTAGCCAGGTCTTAAAAACCTCCAAGTATGGAGATCTACAACTTCTCTAGCTAAGCTGATCCAGTCCTTTACTACCTTCCTAGTAAGAAAGTTCTCCCTATTAAATGAACTAAACTTCCCTTGCTGCAACTTGAAACCATTGATCTTTGTTCTGCCATCTGCCACCACTGAGAAGTCTAGCTCTATCCTCTTTGTAAACACCCTTTACATCTAAAATGACAGTAAGTCAGTGCGGGAGGATTCTTTTCAGAACTCTTTCTGTGTAAACCTACAAAAATCAATGGTCTCCTTTGACTGGACAAAAAGGGATCCTAATTCTCAAATCCTCTGTGAATCACGAAACCAAAATGAAAAACGGAAGTTCCATTGTTCCATTGCAAGGAACCCGGCCTAAAATAATCACATTTAGACATGAAAAGCAAGACCCACAAAACCTATCTAATTACACACACACACACACACTTTAACCAGAAGGTTGTCAAGGTTTAATCTAATAAGGACTTGGATTTACTGCGATCTTTCTTCCATTAACTATACAATTTCCTTCTATTGTCAATAAAGGATCCAACGCAACTAAACAGGATAGGTATTAAAATGCTCTTCTCCAAACTGATCATCAGCTCACTGGGCTAGGTTTTAAACCCAGCTGTAGCATAAAACCAGAGTACCTACACTGGTTACAACAGAAGAATTCTAAGGCTAAGTACATACAGTCAAAAAGCCTGAGGCAGAATTGATCCAATCTTTGCAGGTTTCTCTAAACTGCATAGATTGAACTGATAATGAACATAATTCAGGTTTACTCTTCAGCTGGAAAAGGCAGACAGATGCCTGCAGTGGCCCAGACCAGAAGGCAGGGGGCGGTGGAGCACACATAACAGCCTGCTAGTCCTTGCTGAGCCCAGCCGAGCTGGACACATCCTAATGGGCTGCCCAGCATGTGCCTCCAACCCTTTCCTGTCCTCCTGTGGGGGAGGAGGGTTCCCCTCATCCTGGTGCTGCCGCCCCCCCCCAACCAGGCATCTCCGTACACTGGAGGAGCCCCAGCCCTCAAAGGGTTTCCCAGGCCAGGGTGAGGAAACCCCCATGAAGCATGAGGCTCCCCCCACCTGGGTGATGGCCAGCTGGGGTAGGGAGGGAAACAGCAACGAGAACTCCTCTGCCCCATTGCCGCTGTGGGTCAGAGACTTGCAGGGGATAGAACTGAACAGTTGGGCTGGGGCTGCAATAGGGGGGCTCTGCCCCACAGGGCTGACAGGTGCAGGAAGGATGGAGGGTAGGGAGCAGAGACTCTGCTGCCTCCGCTCTGTGACAGCTGTGGAGCGGGGCTGGATGAGAAGCACTAACAGAAGCTAGCCTGCCCACCTTCTGGGGGGGTGCGGTTAGTGGGATGTTGAGAAGCATCCTGGGATGCCAAGGAACTGTGAAGTAACTTGACTTGGGAGGGAATCTATGACAGAAGTTTGATAGACCAGTAACCTAAACCAATTAAATCTGATCCCTTCTGGTCTTTCTTAAACTGGGTTTGGACATTTTGATACCAGTTTATGCATATTGAACTTCTGTTCTGTTACAGGTTTAGATTAGTTTCTGATCCTTATACCAGTTGGTGTGTAATTTCTGTCCGTTGCTTGAGTGTATCCTAGTATGACCCTATGTTTAGTATTGCTTAAGAAAAAATAGGGATTTATGACTGTATTCACTGCTAGCTTTCCCTTTAGAAAATTAGAATCATAGAAAAATCATAGAAAATTAGGGTTGGAAGGGACCAGGAGGTCATCTAGTCCAACCTCCTGCTCAAAGCAGGACCATCCCCAACTAGATCATTCTACCCAAGGTGTTGTCTAGCCAGGTCTTAAAAGACTCCAAGGATGGAGATTGCACAATCTCTCTGGGTAACCTGTTCTCCAGTGCTTTACTACCTTCCTAGTGAGAGAGTTTTTCCTAATATCTACCCTAAATTTCCCTTGCTGCAAAAAAGACCATGTTCCTTGTTTTGTCCCCTGCCACCACTGAGAACGGTCTAGCTCCATCCTCTTTGAAACCACCCTACATGTAGTTAAAGGCTGCTATTCAATCCCTCTCAGTCTTCTCTTCTCCAGACTAAAGAAGCCCATTCCCTCAGCTTCTCTCAATGGTCATGTGCTCCAGCGCTAATCATTTTCAGTGCCCTCTGCTAGACTTTCTCCAATTTGTACATGGCCTTGCTGTATTGGGGGGACCCAAAACTGGACATGGTACTCCAGATGTGGCCTCATCAGTGCCACACAGGGAAAAATCACTTCCCTAGATTTACTGGCAACATTCTTATTAATGCAACACAGTATGCCATTAGCCTGTATGCTAGTGGTGCTGCATTTACCTCAGACCCCCTACTAACACACACCAAGATACCCTACGGACCTTGATGCTGCAGAAAACTGAACTGCTCCACAATTCGTTCCCAGTGAATTATGGGAGAACATGCATGTTCTATTAATGCACAGTCGAAACACAGGGAGATCCTTGAGGATTAGGAGCCCTAGAGTGATGTAACCTGAGTCATCCCTGCACAAAGGCAGATACCAGCCAACAGGAAAGTGAAACCTGGGCTCTACCTCACATCCTTAACCTGGGTGGGAAGCACCACAAATTATGTGCAATGCGTTTTTCTGGGTGTGACTGAGAAGGTCATTCATCAGTAACAGTCCAGTAGGAGGCAGGGGCAGCTGAAAAGTGAACCCACGCTGAACACCAAGCAAAATACAGCAACTCAAGATTTTCAAATGTACATTGTGTGAGGACCACAGAGGATGAAGGAAGATGAGGAGGAGCTCTATAAGGAGAGGGCTGGGGAAGTCATGAAGCGGAAGAGAATCAGCAAAGCTTTGTACATGCCTGAGAAACCCTCCTGCATTCATAGACCACTGTCATGGAGAAGAATGATATGAACAGGGAACCAAAAGAGAGCTGGGGAAAAGCTCAGGCCCATACTGAGGCCAATGAGGTCTTAGCAAAACTGAACCTCCTCCCCCTGGAAGTTCAGATAAAATTGCTTATAGATTTTTTTTTTCAGAGATACAGAAACAGGAGCCATGGTGACTCTAGACAGTCTTTCAATTCATTTATCAAACTGCTTGCAATTCAGATTTGAACACGGGTAAAACAATTACAAAGTCTGAATGGATATGTTAAGTAATGAACAACACATTTTAACAAAGTAATTTTTTCTTTTTTAAAATGAGCGTAGATCAATTGACTATTGTCAATTCTTTTGCAGTAAAATAACAGGATATGCTTTGCACATGGGAAAAATGGAAGCTTTGCCTGATTAAGGACTGCATAGGAACTGCAGAATGAAGTCACATGCTTTTGTCCATTAACCTTTCTTTAAAATAAGGGAAAAGATTTCAAAATGCCGTTTGATTTCCTGGAGTAGCTTCATTAATTTTTACAAAATTTTCTTTTCAGGAAGAATTAATGAATACATGCATTTAATTCTGCTTTGTTCTTTTCATCAGTTTCTCTCTCTCACTGAGATTTTTTTCCAGCTGTCAAAATGTCAACTATTCAAGACATGACCTAAAATTTCATGAGCTCAACTATCCCTGCAAATTGTGCATGGAACAGAAGCAGATTTTTTATCTTAGCCCTATGATTGGAATTAAGTATTTACAGGATCTAACCCTAAGCCAATACACATAACTGACATATTTTTGCCATAAAAATATTTTTAAACCTTTGTCTTCTTTGATTGACAAGTCTAAACATTTTATATCACATCTCCCCCTACACAAACATAAAGCTCTGACTTGTTCATAAGCAGCTGGATGGATTATTAGTGTGTTTGTATGCGTGTTATTCTTCGTATACAGACCATAGACCTAACTAGCATACAAAATATCCCTGTTACCAACAAAAACAGAATATGCTATCTCTACATAGCATGATTAAAATACTGAACCCACTCATTCAATTTCCAGTGGAAATGGAGTGAAATACATCTCCATTTCTGGAAATAATTTCCAAAGAAGGAACCTAATGTAACCTCTGAGACTAAACTTTGCAGACCGTCCTTCAGTAGTGACCAATATCTCAGTCAGAGACATACTGCATTGACAAACAGAAGATGTTGCACCACAAGGCTGCCTCATACATAACACAAAGAAGTGGTACAAGACCAAAATATGTGGGCAGCTGAAGTGCACAACAAATTAATTTCTAAAATATATCAGATAGGTATTCAAAATATCACAGAATTTATAACCCAGAAGATTCAGATGGCCAACATCATAAATAATTTACAAATATATATAAAAAAAATCCTGTGGCTTGTGATACAGTCAAAGACCTTCCCTTGTTTGTTTTTAAGTTCTACTATACAGCCACTACTACAGACTGTTAAGGCGTGATGACAAAGTGGTTGAAGTGTCTTTCTACAGCTCCAGAAACATAATGTGTAAGGTCTGGTTTACACTCATGCCAAAAAGCTACCTTCTGAGCTGGGGACAGAAGATATACATAACAAGGAGACATAGGGGGCATGTGCCCCCAGGTCTGTGGGCAGGATGAGGGTGGGCTGCCCGCTGCATCCTCAGGGCCAGAAGCTGAACTAACTTCTTCCTGGCACAGAGGGTGAGCTGGGGCTGCGCTCAGGCCAGGTAGGGTGGGGGCGGCATTGGGAGGGGGGCTACAGTGAATTTTGGGGTGGGTATAGCCCCCTCGTAGACCGTACTCCCAGCACCACAACAGTCCACCCTGCCCTGCCCCAGCTGTGGAGCACCTGCTCCAGCCCCAGCTCCACTCCTTCACTCACCGCAGGGGACTCGATCTGCCCCACAATGCCCCTTCCCTCTCAACAGACTTACCAGCCAGGCTGCATATTGGCAATCAGACTGGTATCAGGCAATATGGCTGGTCAATAATCGCCCATCAGTATCAGCCCAAAAAATCTGTACCAGTGCACCCCTATATATTACATATGAATATCTGAACTTGCAAAGGAAAAAAAACCTATATATTTTACTCTGTTTTGGAAACCAGCATGTGATCATGTCATTACAGGCTGCACTGTATTAAGCATTTACAAGAGAAGCAAGATTTGTGAAGTGAGATGTATCCTTTTTTTTGGATGAATTTTTGTAGTTAGAAGAGACAAGCAACAGAGTTTTGAAGCTTCAAGTGCCCTTCACTGGGTCACCTAGGAAACAGAAGTGACCTGATAAAGAGTACTCAAAGGCCAAAAGCTCTTCCAGTTACATATGTTCATCCAAAAGTGATATCATCTCATATAACAAAAGCCTTTTCTGTCATATCCCTTGACACCACTGCTACATTCATGAAATGCCAAATTTACTGACAGCACTCACTTTATTATTCCCTCACTAATGCAAACTAAACTGTGCACCCATCTTTGACCATGAGGGATTGCCAAAGCAGCAGCCGCATTCATTCCAGACTCTTTTTTTTTTACTTCCAAAATAAAACCTCACAGAAATTCTATATAGTGAAAAAAGTGGGCTTTTCTGGCTTGTCATAGATAGTCACAGCGTGCTTTCAAATCCCTGCTGTAGGATCCAAATGAAAGAGTTTCTCTTTTCCCTTCCTTGGGAATTCTACAGAAGATTAAGTAGTGCAACCATAAAAAAAATCTAAAGAAAGAAAAATGTCTCTCTCTCATTCAGATCAAAATCATAAATAATTAAAAATACTGTATGGTGATTTCAAGCAAAATCCATTTTGCTTGAATCACCCACCATAAGCCAATTATGCTCAGCCTACAGCTTCAGAAGCCATGTCATCTGGCCCATAGGTCCAGAAATTTGGTGGCAGGTAAACAGTAGCAGCATTAATCAGGCCTATAGACTGACTCTGTGCCAATCACCTGGCCCATGTGGCTGGATGGTCTGGGCACCGCTACACCAATTTACCTGAACTTACTACAGCACTCACAACACTCGTGTCTGTTGCACAACCATCCTAATGACTTATAGATTTTTTTTTAAATATTTGAGTGGCTATAATCTTTTTGTGCATTTCTCACCATTCCTTCTAAAAATAGAACTGAAAAAAAACCTTCATTTTTCAACATCAAAACCATCTTCCAACAACTGAATGCTATGGCTGGTTAGCAGTATGATGTAATCAAGGAATCCTCATTCTGTTCTAATTGGCCATGCTATTTTCCTAAACTAACCTGTAGATAAATGTGTAGTGGAACATTTCATTCCAGTGGTTGTAAAATATGATGTAGTATACACATATTGGTGAAGCCACGAGGTACACACAATCATCTATTAGTGTTAAGGCACGCACTGCATTAACTAATTGTTTCCTAGAGTTCTTCATAAAATATAAGTGCTTTATAAGTTACCATTAATAAAAGAACAGTAACACATTTTCTTTATTCCTTCAGCTACTACTAACTTTAAAGGGACTAAACATGATCTTTTCATAACACATTTTATAGAGCATGTCTACACATCTCCCTACAGCACCTCCTTTGTTACTGCGCCATAATTTAGTACTTCCTTTTAGAAGCGCTAAAGGACAGCGCAATAATAGCCTGTACTGTGCCATACACACTGCACACAGTTATTTTTAGCTGCTGCGTCTCCATAGCAACATGCGATAACAAGGGAGTACATTGCTACAGGGACGTAGCTGTGGAGTCACAATTTGTGACCACTGGCACTACATCACCACAGCACATTGCTATGGCAACACAGCATTACGTGTAGATGCGCCCATAGTGTGCTTTCCTAGCAAACCAAGCCAAAGTCACATATAGACAGAAAACACGATATTTTCAAAATAAGCAAATCACATTATACCGAACTCCGAACTGAGCCTCTGAAATGGATCCCTAATCCACATTTTCAAAACAGAATGAGAGTCCACCTGCCCATTGGTCTAAGCTTAGAAATAATAAAGCAGAAGGTAACAATGGCCTCTTCTCTGCCACCCCTGACTGCTGCCTCCGCCAATCGGCCCCTGAGCGGGGCGAGCAGAATAAGCCCCCTCCATACCCCTTTGCCAGATGCCAGAGAGAGGTGGAAAAACATCCCCATGTACCCCCGTCACCTAAGTGGCTATGCTGGCCAGCCTCTGGCTGTGCCCCTTCCCCTGGAGAGGTGAGGAGACAGAGACCATGAGGGGGGAAGCAGCCCCTGTCACGGTTTCCCAGTAGTGGAAGTATCTTCTGGTGGGAGGGCTGTGCTGTGAGCAGGGGCGGGAGAAGGAAGGGTAGAGCTGCCACAGACTGCACAGGGTAAGCATTGGCACTGAGGCTTGGAGGGGTGCCATACCCCTACAAATCCCCCCTAATGCCACTGCTACTCACCTCGCAGTCTGCAGCAGCTCTGCCTGCCCCACTCCCACCTGCAGCACAGCACCCCTGCTGGGAAAAGGCTTGCGCTTCTGGGAAACGGGGGCTGTTGCCATCGGGATCACTCCCCACTCACCACTCCAGCAGCAGGAGTGGGGACACAGCCAGAGGCCAGCCGTCATGTGCCCCTTCGGTGACAGGGGCATGAAGGGAGGTTATTTCCCCCTTCCTTCCAGCATCCGATGAGGGGGCATGGAGGGAGCTTATTCCGCTGCTTGCCCTACACAGGGAGCAATCAGCAAAGGCAATAGCCAGGGCTGGCAGACCCTGGCTGCAGTCTCCCAGGGGCAGAGGGGGAAAATAAACCCCCTTCCTGCCCCCTTTCCCTCAGGGGGCCATGCCACTTAGCATCTGGCCACCCCCCATCCCAAGTGGGGAGCACCAGGCAGACCCCGGCTCAGGTCCCTGCCTGTGGGACAGAGGGGGGAAGAATTAAACACCTTCTCTAGCCAGTTCACTTGAGGCTACTGCTGGGGCTGGGTATACACCCCTCACAGCACAGCTTCCCTGCAGCCAAGGATATGGTCTAGTGCCCTCGGCTTCTGGCCTGAGCCACTGCAGACATGTTCCTGCATTTCCTGAATGTCTACTCACTTGCAAACTGGTTTAATCTAGGCTAAACTGAAAATATTGAATCAATTCAGGCTCCAGCTTTTTCAATGTCTGTCCCCGGCCCAAATGGTGGAGCTGCAAATGCTGGCTAAACTGAAGTTTTCCCTTTCTTTGTCAAACTATTCAGTGATTTTGTAATATTGGCAAACCCCAAACTGTTCCTTTTGCATAGGATTTAGAGTCCTACAAAACTGTGCACATCTATAAATATATGGCAAGTCAGCTTCATTTTTCCTTTTGACATTGGGAAATTCTCTGTTTTGGCTCAATTTTGAATTGACACACATCAGTTTACCACAGACCATTTGGAACAGAAGCAGTTCCTATATCTAAGTTTTAGCTTGCACCAGAGAATCATTTAGGTGTAGCAAACAGGCCAAAAGAGGCAACTTATGTAAACACTCCTTCCACAAACTTCCTAGATGTGGCGGGTGGATTGTAGAAGCCAAAAGCCATTATTTTAAATTACCACAGGCTTTCTCTTGCTGTAAAACGCATTTACCCCATACTTTCAATCCACTTACACCTATCAATAGACTGGAAAACCACAATAAACCTGCAGTGGCATCCAGAGTACACACAATAACAGATAAGAATCCTTTAAAGTGGAATCATTTCATTTTCTACAGTCCACATACAGTTTTGGTACTGACAACCATTTTCTTAACCAGAACTACACACGAGGCCCAAGCACTGGCTACAAGCCAAACTGCAACTTTCTGACAGGCTTTGCTTGGTGGCTTGCAATGCCTCTTACCTCACTCCTAATAAATGATGAAGTAGCTATTTAGTTGCTTGGAATTCCCCACTATCAATCTTATGCTATACCAGCAGCACAGCATAACTTCTGTCTTTGTTGGAATGGAAGAAAGCTCCAGATTCCTGGGCAGAAAGTCTCTTAGGACAGGTACAGACATTACACTTTTACTGGTATAAGTGATCAGAAACTGGTCTATACCTTTAAAAGAAGTTTGGTACACAAAACTGATCTATACCCATAACAGAACAAAAATTCAACACACACACACACAGGTTTAAAAATAGTGGAACTCAGTATAAGATTTGTTCCCCACACCAAAGAGCAAATGTATGTTCTTCACTACCAATCTAAACTACACCACTTACAGAAAACCACGAAACTTAGACTGGTTCCACCTCAGGCTTTTTCAATGTCTGTACCTAGCCTTAGATTATTTGGTGTTCCTCATTTAGGTAAACGGCACTACACTGGAATACATCCAGGAGAAACTCTCCCAGGTGACCTCCATGCCCTTTTGCCTTGTAGTTTTCCTTTATATCAGTATTTGCCCAATCCACCAATTCACATTTTGCAACTATGGCTCCTTTTCTGACATCCCACAAATGAATAGGGATCAGATTTACAAGAGCTTTAGCAGTTAAGATTCCCCCAAGACATGGGTCTCAAAAAAGGTTTCAGCCTTATCTTTTTTTTTCTGAAAAGCTACCACAGCAGGTAGCTGTTAAAAGGTTTCTGCCTCCAGAGACAGGATGACTTGTTCACTGCAAAACAGCTGTCTATAAATCATACGTTTTTCCTGAGCTGAATCTTTAAAGGCACTTTTCATAGAGTGAATTTGCAAACCACATTCCCTGGCTTTTGATTACAAAATTATTAGCTACAATAAAATCCAAACTGATAACTAGCTATCCAGAGTCCTTGCACAAGTTCCAAAGGTACAGTTTTCAAAGCCAGTTTTCTCAATTTTTGGAAGGATGCACCATGCCCAAGTCACTATCTGCATGTGAGAACAATTATTTTGTTCAGTTTTGGATCCCCTTGTTAAGAATATTTCTGATCTAAGAGCTTTTATGTTTGAACCACTGTCCAATATTTCTAGACATTTTACAGCCCAGATCCTAGACATCAATGAATGGCTAAACTCTCAATATTGTTACTTAACTGCCCAGAACTGGCAGTATTCTCTCACATTTTGTTTGTTCAGTGTACCCCCAATTCCCAGACTGCAAGAGAGGATTTCAGCAGGTTCTTATGAAGGTCACCTTATATTTATTAGTTTGTTTTGCAATCAGTTTTTTCACAATGCTAGCATTTAGCTGAATGGTTTCCCTTACATTTTTGTATCATTGCCAATTTCCCTTATTTTACAAACAAAATGTGTCACTTTTCCTAATCTCTACAGTTCAGAAGGGTTCCCTCATTCCATTTTCTTCTAGCTCTTAGTTACATCCTACCCAGGTAAGATTGATAGCTGACTCTAAACCACATATCTGCAGCACCATCAGAGCTAGTTAGGTGGTAAAAAACTCCCTTTGGTGTCCATTTTGCTAGCCATTTGTTTGAGGGCTGGTATTGAACTACCAGTCAAATAATTCTCCCAATGAGCTTTTCCCTCAAAGGGATGAGAGGGGGGAGGGTCACTTTATTTGAGCTAGACCTATATGATTCTCCTCCTGGGCCTCTCTAGGTTAAAAACACAATAAAATCTGTTCTAAGTGTCTAGCCTTACTTAAGTTTTCCAGTTAGTCCAGTTCTACATCCAAGTGGGCTTTTCCCAGGATGTAGCAGCGGAAGAGGAAAATGGAGTTGACAGGAGAATCAACATGCTGGCTGGAAAATGCTGCAAAGCCAAAGTCTGTACCACTGGCAGCCCTTCCTCTGCCTATACTTGTGTGGGCTCTAACCAGGTGCAACCAATGAACACTGAGGCTTGTACCCAAATTCTGGTCTTGCTTTGCAGAGGCTGTGACCTGCATGTCTCTCTCTGGAACAGCCAGATGGAGAAGTGCCTGCAGTGATGTGCCTCCTGGTGGATTTTCTCAAGAATCAGGTATGGGAGGCTGAAAGAGCAGGTAGATATGTGTGTCAATGCTCCTGAGCCTGAGGCCTACAGCATCATAGAAGAGGGAGAACCAAAAAAGGCATTGGAAGACACAGAAGACTCAGGTATGTAGGAAGCTGGCAGCTTGTCACTTCTGGCAACACATGGCACTCCTCTTCCAGGCCTGCAGCTGTCCAGCTGGAGAACAGGAATGAAACCCATGCAGTGGATGCAGAGCCCGCTCCAGTGGCAGAAGAGGCCAAGGATAGAGACCTCTGTCACCAAGAGGAAGCAACAAATGATGATGGTTGGAGGCAGCCTCCTGTGGGGCAGAGTGGAATCCATCTGCGGACCTGGCCTGTTGGGTTGGGAGATCTGCTGATACTCTTAAGGATAAGGCTAGGATCTGGAATGACCTGGATAGACTGGAGAAATGGTCTGCAATCAATCAGATGAAAGTCTATAAGGACAAAATGTAAAGTCCTGCATTTGGGACAGAATAACCACATACACAAACAAACTGGGGAACAACCGGCTAGGCTGTAGCACTGTAAACACTCCTGACTCAGCAGCACTCTTTCTAACACATGGGCCCAGGCAAAATTCAGGGTCTTGCAAGTTTTTCCCATTCAGAGAAGAAATTGATACTGAAGTCAGGTATTTTTGATATACTTCTCTACTCAGTTCTATGAACACAAAAATCCCCGTATCTTCAATGCAGGAGGAAGCAACAGCCAGGCATTTTCCTTACTCACAGGTTAGAAAAGACTATTCTTGAGGCTTCTTCGTCAGCGAACCACCTATGCCGCCATTCAAGCAATGCTAATGCTTCCTTCAGTCTCTTCTTACTCCTTCCCCACTTGGGCTTTCTCTCTTCCACACACTTCTCTGCCTACAAGGATACCTAACCAAAGCCCTCAGACAGAATGGTTGAATTCCTGAAAAGCTTTGCATTTGTCTTTGTTTTTTGGCAGGCAAATGCACTGTATTGATTCTAACAGCTATCTTAAATAAAAGGTAGTAATTAAAATTACCACTCAATGAGGCTGAACCAAACCTATAAGTCAGCCTTTTATTATACAAGAAGAAGCCATTTTATGTATATAGAGTATGTCTCATCTCTGAACTGTCAGCCTTGTTCTGATTTCTGAATCCTAATAGGAGCGGATGTTCAGCTTCAATCTAACAGGTTAGCAGGGGTTTTCAACCTTTTTAAATAAATGTACCCACAGCAGCCCCCTTTTTAGTAAGTGCACCCCCAGGGGAGAAGGGGGTGGCAAGTGGCCAGACGTGGAGCAGGGTGGGGGGGAGGTGGCTAGCGGCCAGACACAGAGAGGGTGGTGATGAGCGGCAAAGTGGCAGCAGCACGGCCTCTGCGTGACCCTGCTCTCGCCCTGCCCCAGCCCTGCTCCTGTGAGGCAGTGGCACAGGGTGGCGGCACTCCGTCTCCACCCAACCTCTGTGTACCTCCTGGGACCTTTCAAAATACCCCAAGGGGTACACATCCCCCTAGCTGACAACCCCTAGGTAATTAGATTGTTATTTAATAAAATAATTCTGAAAAGTCAATGCTTATGAATATTTAAACTTATCAGCCTGTGTCTGTGGAATCAACAAAGAAACAGATATTTTATAATTAAGGCATATAGGCTAGGTACAGACATCCAAAAAGTCCAAAGCAGAATTTGGCTTGTTTTTTTCTGTAAGTAGCATAGTTTAGATGGGTAGTGAACAAAACACATATTACCCTTTGGTGGGGAGGGGAGCAAATCTTAGATCAGGTGCTGCCATTTTTAAACCAGTCTATGTGTGCTGAACTTCTGTTCTGTTATGGGTATAGATCAGTTTTGTGTGACTAAACTTCTGTTAGGTGTAGAGACTGGTTTCTGCTCACTTATACCAGTAAAAGTATAATGTCTGTACCTGGCCATAGATAGAAAACCAGGGTAAACAGTTTTGATGGCATAAATAAATGGGCCTTACACATTTCCTTAACTTTAAGCTTATGATGAAGTCCCACAGAAACTAAGGGCTACACACTATTTCCCTAAATAGCACATACGTAGCTGAAGTTTTCTGTATTTATGCACAATTTGTAATTCAGCTCTCGAGACACAACCATGCATGTACTCACTGAACACGTGTAGTAGGGCTGTGCTCTTGATCATCCAAGTATGTACTTAAGGCTGTATAAGTCCTCAAATTTTAGTCACCAAAAACAGAGGGATGTGGGAAGGAAGAGCAAAAAGTAGAGTTTGACTATGTTTTAGTTGAATAGCGCAGTGAATAGGGCATTTGCCCAGCAAGCAGGAGACAGATTCTAGCTCCCCCTCACCCAGAGAGATTTGAAGCTGCATCTCCTGCTTCCCAACAATGTTAAGCCACAGGCAGGACATTATCCCGGCCTTTCTCCAGTCTTCCTCTTGAAGCTTGCTTCCTGTGGAGCCAGGAAAGGGATCTGTGGGGTCAGGGTTAAACAGAATCTGAAATGATGCATGATCTTCAAAAACTATATTTACATGGCTGAATACATGCTATTCAGGTATGTAAAGTAGAATAGGATTTTCTATTAACTGTTTACTGAATCAAGGTATAATAGCTTAAGGTATAATAGCTTAGAGAATTGAGTCAAACTGGTTTTGCAGAATTTGCAGAATTCATTTAAATCCCCTTAGAAATTAATTAATCAATCAATCAATTAATTAAATCCTGCCAAAATTAGATGAAAACAACAATGGTCTGTTATAACGGCCAAGGTTGGATCTAGGAATACTAAAATCCACCATTGGACAAACATTGATTACTAAACTTTGGGATTCAAATACCAAATAGCAACAATTGTAGAAATATCAAATTGGCCTCTTTCTTCTACAGCCAAAATGCTCCCTTAACTGAAACCTATCCCTCAACAATGTGAGAGGAGAAGAAAAATCCTCCTACAGCTCCTTGAACATTAAGGCTGCCTAAGGACATGCTCATTCATGTTCTAATTAATTGAGTCCGCTCCATGTTCTAATTAGAATTCAAATGAATCACCTCGCTATCAGGTATATTAAGCCCCCCACCTCACATTTTGAAATGGCTGCAAGGGTGCTTTAACTGAAGCTGATCAAATGAGCTTTTGTTATAATGCCTTCACAGCCATTTTAAAACACGAGGAAGCTTAACACAAGTGATGGTGAGCCATTTTAATTAGAGCGTCTGTCAGAGAACCAATCTACTTAAAGCTGCCCTTCTCCACTCCTGAGCTCACACATAAGTTCCCAGTTGATAGAAGGCTGAAAGTGAAATAACTCTGGATATATGAGCTTAGCACTTGCAAGTGCTATCACCTGTGTACACAAGTATCAGGCACCATCAACTGCACACAGGCTGTGATAGAACAGGGTACAAGATCAGGTACCCGCACAACTGGAACTTGAGTTGAGGCTCTTTAAAAAAACATGCTTCCTTCTATATGCCCATAACTCTTTGAAGAACTAAGTACATAAATTAATTATAGATCATCATCATTATAAGCAACTGAAAAAAAATCCTTTGTATTGAAGAATAGCTCCAAATTATCTTTTTTTCTCCTAGTTAAATGCAGTAGAAGAATTCTCATATGAAATCACAAAGGGTATGTACCATGTAACCAATGTTCAATTCTGCACTACAATTCTGCACAGCTGTACATGGATAGTGCTTCTTCTCACACAAGTCCACAGGTTTGAGATGTTTTGCAGCATATTTTTTTATCCACACTTTTTCCCCCTCAAAGGAGACCCCTAAGCTAACAGTTACTCACACTAAGGCCCAATCTGGCCCAATCTAACCAAAGTTTCTATACTCAGGAAATAATTCTTTATAAATCAAAACAGCTATCCTGACACAACCACAAATATGAACATAGTTGAAGCATTATAAAATGGCATGTGATAGAAATAGCTTATTTCTTCCCCTCTAAGGAAATTATGATACCAATATAACTCTGGCCCACCATGCTAGGAGCAGCCTACTGCCAATTTTGGATCCCTGGGGTGCTAATGCCCTCCCATCTTTCTCCTAGTCCACCAAACGAACAGTAGTAGCCCAGCAGCAGAGTACCCCAAGTCCCCTTCCTCCAGTGCAAGACACTATTCAAAAGGCAAATGCAGAGCTAAGCTATTAATGCCAGTTAACCATCAACAATAAACAACCCAACATTCACTAACTGGACTACTAGGAACTATACTTCACATTGGTAACACAGCACTTCAAATACACGGATGACTTAATACCATGGTTCTTAGGGTGACAATAAAATGCCATTTACAATCTCTTCAGCGGTCAGCAGGGAGTGCAGCTCGGGGTCCGCTGGGCTCAGCACACACAACCTGGTCTTCAGCTGGGTTTGCAGGAAGCAGCTGGTTCATCTGGTAGCTGCCTCTGGCTTCCGATACCCTTAAACAGTGCTGTCCTGGTACCAATCTTAACTCAAAGGCAAACACAAAACAAAGCAACACAAAAAAACTACGGTGCTTCCCAACCCTTCTTGGCCTCCTATAACCCTCTGCTCCCCCTCTTAGGGTTTCCCCTACCACACAGCTTTCCTGCATGACACCCAATACCCGCCTTCCCCTCAGGCCAACCCGACCTCTCACAGACACCAAAGGTGACCCGGACTATCTCCCTGTGGTCTCACCTTCCCTTTCACCCCACACAAGGCTTATGGGTTCCTGGTGGATGGTCCCTGCAGGCATCAGCCTGTCACGTCCTGAAGTCCCAGCTGGGATCTTCAGGGCCGTGCACACCCGGGTCCCCCGGAGGTCCCCTCACAAGCTCCAGCTGCCCTAAGGGGTGGATTTGCCACTGCAAGTCTCCCTTTCCCCTCTGGCCCACGCACACACCTTCTCTCTTAAAGGATCCATCCCAGCCAACCAGGAGGCTGGGGTTTTTCATGGGCTTGCTGAGGGATCACTTTAGTTTGCCAGCCTCTTACTGGGACTTCCCTCTTTTATGATGTCTCCACTGGGACAAATTTGCATTTGCCCTTAGTCTGGTGTCCTGGAGGGACAAACTTCACTGCTCCCTATAGTGCCCTGCAAGGGACAAACCTCCACTGCCGCAAGCCACGCTGCCTCCATGTGCAACACTCTGCTTCGAGGTACGAGCACTTTAATACTTGTTACACCACTATAGAGCACCTAAATACCAATATCACTGATATCTTTTTATTTATACAAAGGTTTTTCATAACCATTTTAACTACACCAATACAGTTAATGAGAGAGAATTCTGTGGTGTATACTAGCCAATGGAGAAGGTAAGTCCTACAAGAATAGTTTTAAAAGGATCTTACTAAGTAGTATGTGAAGGCTGAAACAACCTGCATCTATCACCATTGGTTATAATTTCATTAATTTAGTTTTTTGCTATTCAAAGATTCAAAACTTATAACTTGCTGACTGATAGCTAAACATCTATGTGGGAAAATAAAAGAGATAAAAACATGTATAGCTGTACAGATGAATGCCATCTAGCCACCAAAACTAAGGATAGCCAAAAACGGACCATCTTGAAGTGCTCCACAGGCTACCAACAGGGCCAACAGATTACAGTTTGCTGAGTAAGACTTCTTAATATTTCTATTCCCAACATAGTTTTAAATAGCTTCAAACCAAACTATCTTAAATTTTTAAGCATCTATATATTTACAGTCAATCTAAACTGACTGTATCTTTAGTTTAAAGAATTATAGTCATTAGTTCAAATGTAATGCTTGCGTTTAGAAAACTGCTAATAAAATATTTTAAATGAATGACAATAACCCTAGCACATAAGAATATAAAAAGCATCGCCACAATAATTTTAGAGCTAGGTTGGCACAACTGCATGCTGAATTGTTCACTAGCAGAGCAGAACACTTCCTAAGTTTTATTTTTCACTCCAAATAAAAAGTTTTAAACTTAATTTTTATTGCTACACCAATCACCAAATAGTTCTAGGCAGCATCACTTGCCTTGAGTACTCATTCTCCTCTGGGAATAATCCTACAATTTTACAGAAGCTTAAAAAAGATATGAAAGTAATTCCATGTTTCCCTTTCTCAAGTTCAATTTATGCAAATATTTAACTCAATCTGATGGAAAATTCCAGAAGAGGATTAAGTTAATCAGTATATGAAGGAGATTCAGTCCACTGCACCTAAAAACAAGAGTTCAAGTGCCATTCTCAGTCATGGTTTACAACTGGTATGTCTTCTCCCACATCCCAATGGTACTGTGCTTTGAAAGGCTGGGTTAACTAATATGCAATGCATTTCTTAAATAACTTTGTTTTTAATTGCCTAAAACTAAAGTGACTACATTTGATGCCTTTAATTTATGGATCACAGTCTTCTACTGCAGCAAAGCTATGACATCCTACAGTTTGTTAATTAGAATATTATCTTTCAGTACACTTGCAAATTTAACAACACCAGCAAATCTTGCAGAAGCCAATGGGTTAAAATGATTATCGGGGTTGCAATGGTGCAAGTGGCAAGGATAATTGTTCACAGAGTTTAGCCCACTCAAGTAAGCTTCAGAAGGGTTTTTAAATACTAATCTAATGAAATGCTTTTAGTTTTCGAAAATGTATATGTAATGAGAAAACATCCACCAAGCAATGTTCTATACAATTAGATGATTGGGAGGAGGTGTTTGTTGTTGTTGTTTTTGCTAGCATCTAGAAATGAAATTGTACTAAAACTACTCAAGAAGATAAAGTAATCTCAAAGAGGCAAGCATGTGTTAAAATAGGGTTGGGCAATTATTTGGATTGGGGGACCACTTAAGGAGAATCTGTGAGCTATTGCAGGGCGAATAGAGAGTGCTGACCCTGCCTGGTGCTACAAGGGAGGTAAGGGGATGGCAATTGATCTTATCTGGCTCCAGGCCCATTCACCCCAAACCCACTGCCAGCAGTGCTGGCCAGAGTGGGCAGGCAGGGCCTCCCTAGAGACTGGTCCAGGACCAGGTGGATGGGATGATGTCACAGGTGGGTAGGAAGTGGTATCTGGGAATGAGACAGGCAGGCAGGGCCAAGGCTAGGGCTGGGATTGCAGGATGGTGATACTGTGGGGCCAGGGCCTGGGGCAGAGCCACAATCTGCCTCCTGCATATCTCTGTGACGGGCACTAGTTCTGCAGGCAGGGGCATGCAGGGAACAAATTGCGGCTCTGCTCTGGGGCCCAGCTCCACACTGTTGCCACTCTGCTGTCTCAGTCCTGGCCCCATCTGCCTGTTCACACCTTGCCTGTGTATGTCCTGGGCTGGTCTCCATGGAGACCCCACCCACCCACCTTCCTGCCCACTCCATCTGGTGCCTCCAGTGGTAGGTGTGGGGCAGACTGGCAGCAGCAGCTGGGCAGAGCAAGCCACTGCCATGGGGGCCAGGAAGCCAAGTTCAGCTGTTGCACCATCCCCTCCCATGCGCCATGTCCCAGGGGCAGCAGGACTGGATACACGTGACATGGCCCAGGCTGCCCCCCGCTGCCATACCTGGACCAAACAGAGCCAAGGGACCCATGACAAATAGGATACAATCCCTTGGCGGTGCGGAGCTGGCCTGCAGGCTGTAATTAACACCCCACTCCCCCATGTTAAATCTACAATAGGCCAAAAAAAAAATAAATGCTGGGTTTGATGCAAGAAGAGAAGTCAATATATCTTAAAGAAATTCTTCATTAAACTTTAACTGAAAACTAAAGATGTGCAAACCTCACATCTTTCTTTGTATTGCTACTCTTTGTTTTTCTTCCAAACATTTTTTAAGTAACAAGCCAACAGAGAAAAAGGAAAAACAAGTGCAAATACTCTAATTCAATACCAAATTATCTATTTATACAGCCTCCAAATCACATTTAGTTATTAATATGACAGCATTTACAGTTATTTGTCAAAATTTGATGCTATCTGACTTCCAAATATGTACGTCTAAGTCATTTAGAAATAATTTCACCATAGTCATAGAATTATTTTAGTCAAGTCTCATAAATTCCTACTAAAGAGATCTGCTTAGACCTGCAGAGCAAAACTTTAGAATCAGTGGCAAAATTCCCACCGACTTCACTAGAGCCACGATTGCACCTGGGGACATTACTCACTCTCTTCTACTTGACAGTAATGCTGATTCACCAAAAGCAAAAACTTATTTTAAAATCTAAAATATTTTCAGCAGCAATATAACAGTCCAAACCTTTGTGCGAGAAGAAATGTGCATCTTGCATCAGAGTTGTTTTTGATGAATTATAAAAAGGGGTTAAGTCTAAGATACAGTTTGAGCTCATGCAGTTTGAATGGAGGCACTTGGCAAGACAACCTCAAATGTCTGTTGTCAACTGGCAGGAAAATCACCTTAATGACTGATGAAACTCTCCAGGAATTTTAAAGAAATAGTATCAATTGTACAAGTATATGCTATAGAAACTCATCCATTACATTATTAAAAAATTAGTTAAATTTTTAAGGATGAGAAAAAATTAAAAATTTAACTTAGTTTTTTGCCTTTCTTCCATTATTTTATTTATTTTGGGGAACAGTGAATGAGTGCATTCATAAATATAAAAAAAAATAGTAATTCAGATTCATTAGTGTTGACAGTCATTTTCATTTTCAGCTTCTCAATAGTGCAACAGAATTTCAGGGGAAAATGATATATTCCTTTTTTCTATAAACAAGGAACTGTTTTTGACAAATTCTAGAAAACACATGGATTTATTTTTATTGGTTTTAAATATAGTAAAAAGCCAACTATTTGCCATTTAAACGGTAGCCTAAACTTAAATTGATGCGTTTAAATGGAGACGTGGCTACAACAGTATTTTATAAAGTAAACTTCATCTTAGCATCCAAGCAAATCCTCCACCTCTTCACAAGTGACCCAGAGGACCAGAGGACATAAAAGAAAGTGAGCCTCCAGCTCACGCTGCCCCGCCCCACGCAGACCTGGGGGCACATGCCCCCCATGCCCTCCCAGGGTGTACACAACAGCAGGAGCTTCCCCCCCACCCCGTACCCCACAGATGAGCCACAGCTCTGTCCTGTGCCCTGCCCTGCCTCCCTCACTGCGGGGGCCTTGATCTTCTCCCCACACCCTTCCCTCCTATCCACAACAGACTTACCAGCTGCATGCAGCTCTTCACGCTGCCAGGCTATCCTCCTCGCCACCTACATGCTGCACTGTGGCTGCACACACGCACAGGCATTTATCAGCCAAATTAATCGGACACATCAGGCCAATTTCTGATATGGTCAATTTTCTTTATATCGGTGCCAATACGATATTGAATCAATGTATCAGTATACCTCTAACTGTCACCCAAGTTACCTTCCACCTTCAATCAATTCCTCCCTGTCTGTGAGCAGAAAGTCAAGAAGAGCTTCCCTCTTCACTGACCTGTCTGCCATCTGAATCAAAATTATCCCTAGTAAACTCCAGGCACTTGCTGGCCTGCTTGTGCACTGCTGTGTTTTCCTCCCAGCAGATGTCCCAATAATTAAAGTCTCCCATGAGAACCAAATCCTGCAATTTAGAAGCTTCCATATCACTTGTTTAAAGAAGGCCTCCTCCACTTCCTCCTCTTGGTATGGAGGCCTATAACAGATGCTCATTATGACATCCTCCTACTTCTCTCCTCTCTGACTTTTACCCAGAGGCTTTCAACAGGCCTACCTTTCATTTTATACTGTACCTCCAAACCATGTACATCTTCATATATATAGGACAGCACATTCTCCTTTTTATTCCTATCTTTCCTGAACAATCTATACCCATCTATTCCAGTCATGTGAACTATCCCACAATGTCCTCATAATCCTATACAAGTACACAAACTGCACCATTCTACTTTAGTTTCCTAATCTCAATTTTTGTGTTCACCCTGGTTTTAAAATTAAATCTTATTTTATATATAATTATCCCTTACCCTGAATCCACTAGATTTTTCCTTAAAGAAACAGTGGATTAACACAACAGAAACCAATCCAAAATGATCAGGAGTAACATTAATAAAACAAGGAATAAAAACAAACTGAGCCAAACAACTGGGCTCAACCCACTGTGATCCCTACAGTGTGCTGATTCTTCCCATGTCTCCCAAACATCTAATTTATAATCCTTCTTTTATAAACACACCCAAGGGGAAGGCAGAGGTTGAGTGAAAGGATAAAGTAAATATACTGAGCCCTGTCATTATATGATTGCAAAATAAAGAGAACAGAGAAAGAATCCTGACTTCTGATCATTTAGTGTAATGGAAACAAATATTGGTTCAGTAGCTGCAAAAAGTTTTCTGTTTTCTCTTAGGAAGTAAACCATCAATTCTCCTAGCATGGCCGGGGGTTTTAATCTATTGGAGATTATTATAACCTCATACTGCAAAACATTATGCACATGTGTACCTCTTTACATGATCAGGATATAGGATATTTTAGACTCAGTCTCAAACATTAAAAAAGCATTGTTAAATGAGTAGATTGCCTCCTCTCTCCCCACTCTATTACTGGTTTGAGCAGGTATTCCCAGAAATAATCATCTTTTATATATAAGCAACAGTACACAAATAAAATGTAGGTCAGTTACTGGGGAAGGTTACTTCCACTCCTACCAATTTCAATTTAACATAGCATTATAATACTTTAAAAAAAAATGTCATGTGCATGCATGCACACACAGTGTGATGTACACAATAACTAGTTTCAGGACCTCCCTATGTTGTGTATGACCCGCAAAATTCTGCCTTCATCATTTTGTACAATTATTGCCAATGGAAACTCATCATAAAAATGATAAAATCATTGAAACTGTTCCAAGATAATTATAGGACTATCAACAAAAGGAGACTGGCAGGCCACAGAATGAATATTATGCTGTATTCTATTCACTCTTACAGAAAAATCAGGCGATTAACACTGATAAAGACAAATAGCAATCTCTCAATAAAAGCAAAGCAAGCTGATCAGCCTTCTAACTGAGAACCCCAGATCACATCAGTAAGCTACTGATGTCACCTTACTGCTCTCCTCAGTTATTCACATGGAGCCTGTTGCTATATTTTTCTCCAGGAGAGCTAAATAATTCATCAGGGCATGGTGTTTTGTGAACAGGCCAGACTGCAGGCAACAGGCCAACAGCAAGGTCGTCATGGAGACCTAAAGGCAACTTTATCCTCCTTCCCCTCTTTGCTAAAAAAGATGCATACAAAATATGGAATCATCTGAACAGCTCTGCCTATTTTACCAATGTATTATATTTACATTTTTAAGGTAACAAAATAAGTGCACAAAAGGATCTTCATTTTGAGTATGTATGGGTAAAGGATTAATTTCCTGATGACAAATGATTCACAATATAGTTTCTGCTTGAATGAAAACAGTTACCTTTCTCCAGAATAAATAGCAAAAAAAAAAAAAAAAAAAAACAAACCACATTTAAGAAGCAGATTACTAACAAGAGCTTTCATTGTTGCTCGTCAAATAAAACAAAATAACTGGTCAGATCATCCTATATACTAAAACCTGCTGCTGGTTTATTTAACAGACCATATGAAATCATACATATTCTTTAAAGGAAACAGTATATTATTATTGATAGCAACAATAAAGGATTCCAAGCTAAAAACAAAATGTAACAGGGAAATGCAACTTATTTACATTATCTTCACCCATGTTTCTCCCTTCATACTTGGTAGAAACATTAACAGTCAAAATTCTGTCATTATTCTTTAAAGAAAAAATCATATTTGTTGGTATAGACAGAAACTATATTCACAAATACTATAAATTACATCAAAGACGACAAGATGTTTTTGAAACATGTCCCTTCAAACCTGTGTGTCCTTTCTCATAGGATTAATAGCACACAGCAAATAAATAAGAGCATATTTTGAATTTTTTCTCAAAAACCAACAAGAAAGCTTATTCTGAGGCTCTCAGGGCTAATTAAACTTTAAGGCTAGGGACAGACATTACGCATAAACCGGTTTAAGTGATCAGAAACTGGTTTAAACCTGTAACAGAACAGATGTTCAGTGCACATAAACCAGTTTGAAA
>NW_017728886.1:225747817-225763225 GCF_001723895.1 Crocodylus porosus
GCTCTGGTGCCCCCCGGCTTCTAGCCTGAGCCAGTGCAGACAGGTCCCTGCTTTTCTGGGATGTTTGTCCCATTACAAAATTGATTTAGCCTTGCCAGATTAGACTAACCTGCAAAGATTGAATCAGTTCAGGCTCAAGCTTTTTGAATGTCTGTCCCAAGCCTAACTTAATTTTCCACTGAAATCTTTTTTTCATGCTTGATACCATGTTTATTAGATCACCTTGCTTTATAAGCAACTGTTGATAAACACAACCATATTTTATGATTCACAACCACATAAAAAAAATCTCATTGGTTCATTATGAGACACATATGGTAAGGACCTGAAGACCTGGTAAATCTTTCTAGAATATGAAATCCTCTGCCTCCCATCATTTTTACTTTTCCAGAACTCTACCCTATTTGTTTGTAAAATAAACTGTTTCTGTGGGATGTTATCATCACATCAGTTTGGCACAGTAGTATTAATGTATTCTCCTGCTGTAGTGTGTTATCTGCTTGTGATGGCACACAAAACATGCACCCTAAAGCCAATTCATTCTACAGCTTCTTTGATACACTGACACCAACAATCATGCTCCATTTCCTTTTGGTGCCATTAGAATATACCTGGGTGGCAGCCTTGAAGGCAGAAAAGAAGCAGCTCTTCCAACTGCTGGGTGTAAAGAGGGTCTGTAGGACCAAAGAAAAGTATTCTGGTAGGCAGTAGGTGGGAGGAGATGTGGGGAAAAGGTCTTAGAGGCTAGAGGCAATTTTTAACTAGTTGATTTTAACTTTCATTGCAAAAGAAACACAATAAAGATCTTTTTTTTACTAACATTCTCTTGTTCAAAAGTTCTCATCTGTACTTTCAGGCTCTTGTACAAATACACACACACACACACACACATATACACTGCTACAAAGCTGTTTCAGTCAGACCACGCTTACTCACTTAAAGAAACAGCCCTGTACCTGACACGCTCAAAGACTTCCAGTAGAGACTCTCATCTCTCATGGCTTTTGTCTCTGACTCCAGATCTCTGCCTAGACTTATTTCTTTTTTAATAAGTTATCCTCTTGTCTCCGGTTTTTTCCTTCTTACTTTGCCAGATTCTTCTTTCTCTTCCCAGGCTTCCCATTACAAGCCTCAGTCTCAGTGCAGCAGGGGATGCACTGACACAATGCTCTTTTTTCTTTCACCTTGACTCATCCATTTTGTACTTTCATGCAGTTCCTTCCCTGCCCAAGTAAAAATGTGCACAAGCACAAACCACTACAGGGGACTAAAACAGTCCTTCATCTGGGCATTGTTTCTCTGTGGGTAGGTACAGAAGTGACACGTAAACTGGTTTAAGTCATCAGAAACTGCTTTAAACCTGTAACAGAACAGAAGTTCAGTGTACATAAACTAGTTTCAAAATGGCTGAAACTGGTTTAAGATAAACCTGGTTAAATGTAGTATCCAACTTAACTGATTTGGGTTAAACCAGTTTATGAAGCTTCTATCCCAGACCCCTTCCTGGTTTACATTAATATGTTTGCCAGCCCTTGGCTGTGCTGTGCTGTGCTATGTGCCTCCAGCAGGGAAGGGTTGGGCAGGAGGGGGTAGGCAGGGATTGCCCCCACCAGGCAAACCTCAGCTGGGGGCTGGAGCTAAGGAAGGAAGTTAAACCCCACCTTACCCCAATTACAGAGACACCCTACTGCTAAACTTACTGAAAGTTACTGCTGACTGAGACTGTGGATTACAAATCCCAGAGGCACCTGGAAACAGCAAGAGGAAGTGGTGAGCAAACCTGCAGTGTCCTGCTACTGTGAAAGCCATGCTGTAGTGCCCCCTGCCCCCCCCAGTTTCTGGCTTGAGCCACTGCAGACATGTGGCTGCATTTTCTGAATCAAAAGTGAATGTCTGTGCGTTCGCTGATTGATTCAATACTTGCAGCTTAGACTGACCTACAAAGACTAAATCAATTAAACCTTGGGCTTTTTGACTGTCTGTACTTAGCATAGGTGTCTACGCTTCTGGTTCCAACAACGCTTGCAAGCAATCTAGTTTGAATGCCCAGGTGCCCAATTCTCATGTAAGTTATATAGTAATTTATATTGGTTATAGAAGTGGGGAGAGTTCCTGAATTGGAGGGGCCCAATTTGTTAGTATACCTTACTCACGTTGGCCACAAAGAATTCAAAGAAGAAATGGGGGAAGGGCAGGGAAAGGCAACAGCACACTAATTTAGTGGTTAAAGCATTTGCTGTTCAATACTGCAAATACTCTGTACTGTTCAGTTCAGGAAGAAAAATCCTTTTTCTGCTCTCATTTGCAAGCGACTAATATTTGTATCCAAAAACACAGAAATCAACAAATGTAACTCCGACTTCCAAGATCCAAGTTCACTCCCTCAGTACTGAAGAGAGCAGAAGCTCAACATCAGTATGAGTCTGCAGATCTCATTATGAATAAAACATCCAGATTACAAAAACACAGGCCATGGACACCTGAATCACTCCAAATTCAGAACACTTGAGGCCCTGTATAGACATGTAGCCCTCAAATATGCCCTCTTGCTAGAGCACTTCAAAATCACCATGCCACTATGCAGTAGCATGCTCTCCAGTCAGGTGACACAATAAAGGGTTGCTCAATCCTATGGCTCCATTCCCTCCAGAAAGCAGGTGAGGGAGGGGCAGGACAGACAACCAATGAGCACTCTCCTGTGTGCTCACCCTCCAATATGCTGGATGGTAGAGTGTACAGGAGAATGCTTATTGGTGGTCCACTGCACTTTCCCCCAACCCTCATCAAAGAAATCATGTAGACTGGCCATGGACACTTTCATCTTTCCTACAGGATACAAGAAGTTTCAATGACTCTAAAATGGAGTCCAAAATGGAGAATTTCCTAGTGACTACAGTGTTTTTTTCCATAAAATATGTGGGTTAAAAAATTTAATGTAATTTTGGAAACCAAGCTGTAATTTCTTTGGAAAGTCCCAGAGAATAGTGCAATGCATCTCTCTCAGGCTCTATTTTACTGCAGGCAGAAAGGTATTTTTATTATGGCACACTATCCTTCATTAATCTTGGCAGGAAATATCTACATGAACCTCAACCTGGAAAAATGAAAGCTAATATATCTGGAGAAAAAGAATGCACAAAACAGACATTAAATGTAAAGAAAACATTTGATGAAAAAGGCCCAGAGGTAATAGTGAATAAGATTAAATGTAAAGGGAAGAAGGTCTTTCTGCTCTCTGGTCTGAAGCAATTGCAGTTGAAACCACTTAGAGTGCCCTGAACAAGGTCTGTGAGTGCCAAACATTGAGAGAATTTTCCAACAGGAGCACACGCATGCTCTCAAAAACACAGAGTTATTTTGGGGGGAGCATATGGTGTATAGTTCTAACAAAGAGTACTGTTCAAAGAAGTGCACCATACTTCTTTTTTTACTAGCTAGGTTGTATGATCATTATTCTGATGAGTTCTGTAATTGAATAACTGTTGAAATTATTTTTCCCTGGAAGTTAGACATGCTTAATCTTAAAAGAGTGTTTAACCTTTCACTGTGTTCACCTGGGATTTATGCAGGTTAAGTAAATCGTGATAAAGACCAGTTCTAATGTGAACAGTTGCTTTCAAATACCACCTTCTTACTCAATGGATGTTTTGTGTATATGCATTTAGATACAGGTCTGCTTCCTTCAGTGACAAAAACCAAGGGTTTGTTGCTTTTATTCCCATTAGCTCTAAAAAGCAACAATTGCTATAAGAAAGTTTGATAGATTTTATTTTGGTCTATACATAATCAACAGAATTCTTCCTGCAACCACATCTGTGCAACCACACTAATGATAATGTGCTAAATTGGACTTAGCTTAGCAAGTACATGCAATAAAGGAGAGGGTGCAATAATGGGTTTGGGTTCAATCCTACTCAGTAACTGAAGAATTACTCCTACTTAACACTATTCCCTGTTCTGAGGTGAGGACTGGACCACAAAATTATTGGAGAAAGTACAAGGGATGTCAAACAAACAAGCTGTAGGAATTTACCTAGACCTAAAACTTCTATGCCTGCCTGTTAACCAATAGCAATTTCCTTTAATTATATGGTAGCTTTGACACTTATTTTCCCTTATTTGATTATTTGGAAATGTTACTTAAAGAGACGCACCTAGATAGATAGATAAGATAAATGTGAAATTAATTCATGTTTTGAATCAAAAGGTCTGTTTCTGTTCTGCCCAGGGGGGAGGTAAAGCACATTAAAAAAAAAAAAAAAAAAAAAAAAAAAAAGACTCCAGATAGACTCATGCACACAAAGACATTTTGCTTGGCACACATGCCTTGGGGTGGATCTGTCTACAGCACCACAAGCCACACACACTACACATGTAGGTATTCACCTGCATGTGAGGGTTTCTTGACACCCGGAGATCCCAGTGTCAAAAAAGCGCACACTGGAAAAAAGCACAGTGGTGCACACTGCTGCAATGTGCAGACCTTCTGATTCAATGTGCACCCAAAACAGAAGCCCGGATGGCTAAAGCCATGCTCTGATTGCCAACCAGGCTCCGCACACCTGGATCACTGCTGCTGTAACCCCTGGAGACCTCCAGGACCCCAACTGAGGCTGCTGAGGCCAACCCAGGTACTGGCCTCAGCCTCCCTTGCCCCACCTGCAGCAACTTGCCATGTGCCAGAAAAATGTTCTGCTGCTCATTGTCCCCAGGTAACACAGGCTCCCGCTTGTAGGGTCATGTCTCCTGTGCCTTTGGATGGCAGATTTGGTACTTTTCTCATGTTCTCCACAGGATGAATGACAGAGATATTGGCAGGGGCAGATCCAACATGGGTGCAGTTGCATTTCCATTCTACTCTGTAGCACTGTATAATAGAGTACTGCTGAAAACAAAAATCTAATGCAATTTTGGGGTGTATATAGAGGCACCAAGGTACAGTGGCAAGTGCTGATTATCTGTGTCAGTCAGGCAGTAATGGGTAGTGTTTGTATTTCTTGTCAATATACTGGTAATAAAAATGATACTGGCAAAGAAAGAAAATTCAATCTGATTTCTGTATAATTTTTTATGGTGTGGATTATATTATATTATATTATATTATATTATATCACTTATATTGCTAAACTGAATTTTTTTTTTTAAATCAGCGAATAACTTTTTTTTAAGTCACATTTAATCTAAACATGAAGTGATAAGATCTACCAGACTGAAAAAAAAAAATCCTTCAAAAATTTATGATGATTTTAAAAAGTAAAAACCCATTAAGACGATCTACCCTGGACAATATGAAGGAGTACACAGTGCCAAGAACAATCCAACATTTACAGGAAAATTAGTAATAAGGGTTTTTCCACCTAAAATGTCTATGATTTACATTATGTGACATTTTGCTGTATTTATGTATTCTACAAATAACATTACATTCAAGATAGAGGTAATGATTTGAAATGTCCTTACCAAGCACACAAAAACGTTTCCCTCGCTTATTCCCTCAATTACCGGTCTTTTTTTTTTTTTTAGTCAATAAAGAGCTTATCCTGCAACCATTACCTACCTTAGTTACAGTGATACAAACAAACAATCCCGTTGTCTTCCATGGAAAATCATTCACATCAGTAAGAAATACAAAGTAAAAAACAACATTAAAAATTACAGCTAGGGATAGAATGGTCCACAGTTTCAGATATGTTTCCAGATACTTCCATCAAAAGCTTTGTAAGAGAAATTCCAGGGATTTAATCATGATCCTGTTTAGGTCACTGTAAAACTCCCATTAATTTCAGGAGAGCCTGGTTTTCACTCCAGGATTTTCATTTGTTCCTGCCAGCTCTAATTTCAATACCATCTCTTTAACTCAGGGGGTGGAAAATGAAGTTTGAGTATACAAAAGGAGCATGAAAATACAGTGGGATTATTGCATTTACTAGAGGAAAAAGGATGAGCTCAGTAATTACAACCCAGTAACTTTGATTTCAATCTGAATGTAGAAATTAGTAATGTTTGCTATCACCTTGATTACAAAACTTCAGAGTAATTTCATAAACTTATGAAGCTTATGCCTGACAAGTCCCTTCTGCATTTTGCTGATGTGACAGACAAGAATGAAGTACTGAATATCATTTGCCTTGATTTCAAAGAAGCATTTAGTACACTACCACACAACGCTTTCATTTAGAAGGTCAAAATATACACCGTTAAAGAACTGGGTTGGGAAGAAGGGGAAAGGACATCAATAAAAGGAATCCTTTCAACTTGAAGGGAAGTAACACACAGAAAGAACTAGCACTAGCCCTGTTTTTGTTTACTGTGTGCATACAGAAAATGACATTTAGGACGCTACAAAAAAGACTTCTTATACTGATGGCAGAAAATAGACACTGTGAACTTAATCATACAAGATGCTGAGCGCTCTGGCCTTAACCCAACAAAGCACTCAAAGCACGTGCTTTGCTGGATCAGAGCCAAAGTACTCATGTCCTGGCAGGGCTGAGTTTCTCCAGAGGAAGAGAGAAATTCAAATGTATTTGTACAGGCAACTGGGAAGCTCACATAATGGAACAAAGAGCCTTTTTCATTGAAGTAGGTGTTCTGAATCTGGCTCGTGTTGATACTCATTGCTGCCAAAGGATGTTCAATGGTCTACTGATATGTTAAATGAGTTCATGGTCTTAGGTTACCTCCTACTGCATAAGTGTGGAGGCCATGAATTAAAAATAATTTGAACTGCATTTTTCTTGACAAACAAAGGAAACACAAACTAATGAATATGCCTTAAATCTGTGCTACAGAATCTATGGATTCCATATGTTCCTCCAATTCAGGCTTGTTCCACTTTGGCAGGGCAATGTAGGGAAGCTTGCATTGCTCTTATTTATAATAGGCCTTTCCTATGGATAAAAACTTTCAGGCCTTTATACACATACTAGCCAACTGCCTGTCATGAATGATGGCGTGCTAAGGGAGTGTTTACATGGCCCCTCCCACTCACCCTTTGGGGCCAGCTACGTAAACAGTCCCTCTGCAGCCACCACCTCCTCCTTCAGCCTCAGGCGCAGCGGCTCCCTCCCCCTGCCCGCCTGCCTCTGCCTCCTTCCACAGAGCAGTGGGGCTTCCCTCCACTTGAAGCGGCAGTGGTGGCAGCAGCTCCTGCCCCCCAGCACACCCGCCTCTGCCTCCTCCTGCAGAGCAGTGGGGCTTCCCTCTGCCTGAGGCAGCAGCTCCTCCCTCCCCCGCCACCCACTTCTGCTTTCTCCTGCAGAGCAGTGGGGATTCCCTCTGTGTGAAGCAGTGGTGGCAGCAGCAGCTCACTCCCCCCCATCCACCAGCCCGCCTCTTCCACAGAGCAGCAGAGCTCCCCTCCACCTGAGGCAGCAGAGGTGGTGGCTCCCTTTCCCCACTCGCCTGCCTCTACCTCCTTCCACAGAGCAGCAGGGCTTCCCTCTGCCTGAGGAGGTGGCGGCTCCCTTCCCCCTGCTTGGCTGCCTCTGCTGCCTCCTGCAGAACAGTGGGGCTCTGTCATGGGATGGGGTCCTCGGCGATGGCTGTGATACCCCTAGGTCCCTTTGACCATGCTAACCATGCCCAACGGGCACCCTCTTTCTCGCCTGACACATCTTGCTGGTACTTTTAATACAGGAGACTGCCCTTGATCTTATTGTCTGGCCACAGCCTTACTAGACCTCTCTGAACCCTGTGGGTTCTTAGACCCCTTGGCACCCCGCTTCAACATGGATAATTCACGGGACACCCTCAGCCTTATGGGCTAGATGTGTGGCTCCAAAACTGCCCCTTTACCACACCCCAAGCATCGCAGATATCATACCAATTTTGTCTCCTTGAGTTGCGACCTCAGCTTAGTCCAGCCTCTGCAACTGCATCCCCTGGCGCTGGAGTCTGCTCTCCCCCATGTCACTGCACCCTCTGGAGCTTCACCCCCAAACATTGTGCCCTCTGGCGGTGGGGTCCGCTCTTCCAATTCTCACTGCACCCTCAGGTGCTGGGGTCTGCTCACCCCACAAACACTGCACCCACACTAGCACTAAGGTCTGTTCACCACAAACACTGCGCCCACACTGGTGCTGGGATTTCCCACACTGCAGTGGGTCCCCAATGAGGCCTCCTCCTTCCCCAATAACCTCAGCCCAATCCTCTGGTCAAATGGCAACCAAAATCTGAGCCCCTGGGCTATAACATAATATAAGCAGTGCCGGGTGTTCCCTGTCCCTTTAAAACATCCAGCTTCTCCTACCACTAAGTGCCCTGTAAGCCAGAGTCTTGGTCGAGCTCCTGGAGCCCCTTAATCCTACCCAGGGTAGAACAAGCAGCCAAGCCTCTCTCATGAGCTTCTTCTCCAAGAGCTCCTTCCCCCTCAGCTGCAGATAGAGGACTCTCCTCTCTACTCCCAGCCCTGGGATTTATATTTGCCCAGGGTCCTGCCTCTTCCAGTCAGCTGACTGGGTGCAGGTGCAGGCTAATTTACTCATTGGCCTGCTGCCACAGTAACCTGCACCTGGGGGTTTCTGCCTGACTCTTAAGATGCTCTCCCTAGACAGTTTCTGCTCTTATAGGAGCAGGCACCTTAGTGCCCTGCAACAGGTTCCCGCCTCCCTGCCTGAAGCGGTGGTGTCTCCTTACTTGCATGAGGCAGAGCCCCCGCAGCCAATCGCTGCCAGCTGTCTCAGAGATGCATGTGCAGTTGCCAAAAGGCATTACAGACAGACAGACACACGGAGATAGACTAAGCCCTTTACTATATTACAATATTTGTCTGCTCCAATGTGCCAGAGATCCAGCACATCAGAGTGGACTCGATTAATTGAGTCTGCTCCGTATGTGAGCTAACATGCCCAGTGCTGCAGCTCATGCATTTGTATAAATGGCAAAATTCACATCAGCGCTGAGAAAATAGCAACAGTGTGCTTTTGAACTAAAACACACTTTCATTGCACCGCAGCAATGGGCACTTTTAAAAGCACCCAGTGCTGTAGCATAAGCATGTGTACAAATGCCTTCTGTTTCCAATTTGGTCAAGTATGAATCTTTCAAAAATGCTAAATTAATTGTTGAAAAGAAAATAATTATAGACTATATAGCTCATAAGGAACCAGTGCACATTAGGGATGCAGACAAGTTTTTGTAATGTTTACCAATCCATTTTAAAAATCACACTATTAGCCCAGTTTTGGTGAAGATGTGATCAAGCTATCTGCTTATAGAGAGGAATATTGTGTAAAATATGTATTACTAAATACTATGTCATAATGTAGCTCAATAGTATAATTAGAAAGACCAGAAGCATAACTATCCATTACCTTTTACCTTGTGCAGTCAGTTATATCAAACCAAAGTGAGTGCAAAATGCTGCCACTCTGATTTGGTGGCAGTTTACACTTCCTTTATACTCTATTTGCACGGATGTAAATAGCTACATAAGGAGAAACACAGTGGACAGTCAAAGACACAATGCTGTGTACCATTTTAGTCAGTAGCCCTTTAGAAGGACAAGCCTGTAACCGAAACTATGCTGAAGAGGGCAACCAAAGTCATACAGGATTTTAAAGGTATAAAATACGGATAGGCCAATCAGCTATAGTGAGCTCAGGGTAGGACAGGTTTTTATCCCAGTACACTGCCATTGCAGACCAACTGCAAAGTATGTGGAATCTTCCAATAGGGTTGCGCTGACATGAAAAGCTCATTTTTCCTTCTGCTAAGATCTATATTAACGGGTGTGCTGGCCAGTAGACCGTTAGTACCATCCAAAAATGCACAGGTTATATTACTATAGCAAACAAGCAATGTTTGGCAGTGCACTGCCCCTTCGGCATCTTCTGCAAGGACCCTTCTGGTGTTTCTAGAAAAACTACACTCCTTGATAGAGTCATACCCTAAGATCAACCCCAAACACAATCTAGCCACTTGCAGGAAGCTCTGCTGAATTTCAAAATTTAAGAGCTTCTTCTAGCAACAGGAAGCACAATGTGAATTGCTCTAGTGTCAGCTGCAAGATAAAATATAGATAGGTAAGTGCAGTTCACATGGTTCAGTCTAGCTGAGGTGACCCTCAAGGATAACCCACTAACATCAGTTTAGGCATATCAGAAATTGCCTTCAGCTCTGAACACCACAAGGAACTGCCTTTGGAGGGAGTTGCAGGAAGAAGCATCCTAATTTATTTAAGGGCCTTGTTACACTTTATACTGTGAGTCACACAAATGTTGATTGGTATTAGTGCTAGCTTGGAGTCTGGAGCAGTAACATGCTTAATCTTGAAACCTTCCACCTGCACAGCTGTGACTTGCCACTAGAGGCCTGGTGAGCAGGGGCAGGACTAAGAGCTGTAGCTGTGAGTTGCCACTAGAAGGCTGGAGAGCCAGGACAGGCTTCTATTCCTGCTCTACTGGTGAAGGTATGAAAGATCCTGGGATACTGAAGGACTTCAACTTGGGGATAAAAGAGGCTTAGGAAGCGGTGCAAGACACATGGGTGAAAGCCCATTATGCTGCCGCACCTCAAAGCCCCCCAGTGACCTCCAACTGTTGCAGAGCCCCCCACTGGCCCCCAGAAGCAGCCAGAAGCAGAGCCCGTGGTGGGAGGGGACTAGTCCAGCTAGTAGGAACCAGGGAGAGTCTCACCCTGCCCTGGCCCCTACTTCGCCCAGCCCCCCAGGGACCCACGCAACTGGAGCCACGCAAACAGGCTGAGCAAACAGGCACGCTTGTCTGTCCGGCACGTGAGTTAGCGCAGAGTTTGCGCAGGAGGGTGCATGGGAGAGCCCGAGGCCCTGCCTGCGAGCCGCCCTAGGCAAGGCAGTCCTAGCCATAGCCAGCCCACCTGTGGCAGGACCCAGATGGGCACACGCTGCACCCTGAGGGTCCCCTCAGGCTCTGCGCCCCCTCCCCCGGCACCTTGGAGGCTTCCACCCAGACGGAACCTATGGTTCTGGGCTCCACACAGACAGAGTCTCTGGCTCTCAGCTGCAGGGGCTGCCTATCGCTTTTGCAGGCTCTGGGGCCCAGGAGCATGGCCACCTCCTCTTGAGGGGTCTTCTCCCTACTGGGGTCTCTGGAACGCCAACTGGAGGAGCTCCAGACCACAGTCCAGAGACTGTGTGCCATCAGGGCTGTGAGCAGGAGATAGACTCCTACCACCAGGCCCTTCTCCCCCAGGAGACGGAGGGTAGACCACAGTCACCCTCCAGGACAAGGGAGGACCCGAGGACCTCCCATTTTGTCCAGCCACAGGAATGGACCAAGGTGGTCAAGAGCCCCAAGTCCCGCCGCACCAAGGCCCCTACCCCGCTGGAGCTTTGCAACAGGTACGAACCTCTTGCAGTCCCAGCAGAGCCTGCTGAGTTGCCAGCTCCCGCAGGCAACACAAGCTCAACTGTAGCTACTGCCCCGGCTCTCCCTAAGACAAAACAGAAAAAGTGTTTGTCATCAGAGACCCCCATTCTGAATTGGATGGAGGGGGCAATCTGCCACCCTGACCCCTCGGCCCGGGAAGTTTGCTGCTTCCCGGGAGCCCGTATCCGAGACATTGCAGAGAAGATCCCTAAACTCCTCCAGCCCACTGACCACTACCCTATGCTCCTCATCCAATGACATGGCTCAGAACCCGCCCAGCCAGGTCATGAGGTGCTACAGAGATTTGGGAGCAGGGCTTAATGGGCTGAGGATGCAGTTGGTGTTTTCCTCGATCCTTCTGGTTTTGGGCTACAGGCTGCAGAAGGAGAGGGGGACACAGGTAGTGAACCAAAGGCTGAAGCCCCCTGGGTTAAAATCCATGGGGAACATGGCACAGGAGATACAATCGTGGGAGTCTACTATAGACCTCCCTCCCAGAATCAAGAGATTGACAAGGAGTTTGCTAGGGAATTGGCTGAGGCTACATGCTCCCAGTCCATGGTCGTCATGGGGGACTTCACCTACCGGGACATCTCGTGGGAAGAGTGCTCGGCCAAATGTGAATGGTCGCAAAGCTTCCTCATGTGCATGGATGAGCTTTATCTGACTCAAGAAGTCTATGGGCCAACAAGAGGCAAAGCACCACTTGACGTGGTGCTGGCAACTGGGGACGACCTAATCAGTGACCTAACAATTGAAGACAAGCTGGGTAACAGCAACCACAAGCTGATCACCTTCGGCATCTGCCGAAAAGCTGTCAAGTCAGTCAGCAGTACAGAGGTCCTCGACTTCAGGAGAGCTGACTTTGACAAGCTCAGGAGACTTGTTGCTGAGGCTGTAAGGGACCACGACCCCAAAAGGAGGGGGAGTCCAGGAAGAGTGGTCGCTCCTCAAAGGAGCGATCCTAGATGCACAAGCTAAGGCTATTCCATCTCAGAGGAAAGGCAGCAAGAGGGCACAGCAACCCCCTTGGCTCTCCAGGGAACTGGCAGACCTCCTGTGTCTTAAAAGGAAGACCTATGAAGGATGGAGGACGGGATCCACCTCCAAGCAGGAATAATCTGCACTAGTCCAGACCTGCAGGGAGCAAACCAGGAAAGCCAAGGCTGCCATGGAACTCCAACTGTCCACAAGTATCAAGGACAATAAAAAATCCTTTTTTAGATATGTGGGGACCTGGAGGAAAAGCCAGGGCAACACTGGACCCCTGCTAAACCAAAAGGGAGAATTGATGACTGACGCCCAGGAAAAAGCCAACTTGCTCAATGGGTACTTTGCATCAGTCTTTCACAAGTCCCCTGGGACACCCCTGCCCATTACGGAACAGGGACACCTAAGCTAGGGTGGTTCCATGCCCTCCATCAATGCTGACCTTGTGAAGGAACAGCTTGAGAGGCTGGACACCTTCAAGCCAGCCAGCCCTGATGGTTTATACCACAGAGTACTCAAGGAGCTGGCTAGCATCATAGCTCAGCCCCTGGCATGGATCTTCGAGAGCTCCTGGCACTCTGGTGAAGTGCCCAATGATTGGAAGAAGGCCAATGTGGTGCCTATCTTCAAGAAAGGGAGGAAAGTGGATCCGGAAAACTACAGGCCCATCAGCCTGACCCCTTCTCAAGCAAATTCTAGGACATCATTCTCCCCTTGTGCTCAGCCTTGGTGAGACCGCAGCTGGAGTACTGCACCCAGTTCTGGGCTCCACAATTCAAAAGGGATGTGGAGAAGCTTGAGAAAGTCCAGAGGAGAGCCACGCACATGATCAGGGTCAGGGAAACGGGCCTTATGACAAGAGGCTGAAAGCCATGGAACTTTTCAGCCTGGAAAAGCGCAGGCTCAGAGGCAACCTGATGGCCACCTATAAGCTTATAAGGGGTCTTCACCAGGAACTGGGGGAACATTTGTTCACCAGAGCGCCCCGAGGGATGATGAGGTTGAACGGTTACAAACTCCTGCGAGACCATTTCAGGCTGGACATAAGGAAGAACTTCTTTACTGTCCCAGCCCCCAAGGTCTGAAATGGCCTGCCGCCAGAGGTGGTTCAAGCACCTACTTTGAACGCCTTCAAAAGAAACCTGGATGTTTTTCTTGCTGGGGTCCTATGACCCCAGCTGACTTCCTGCCCCTGGGGCTGGACTCGATGATCTTCCAAGGTCCCTTCCAGCCCTAATGTCTATGAAATCTATGAAATCTGTGGGGAGTGGCCATACCTTAATGGAATAGGAGCTGGGTAGTGAAGATCAGAGATAATCCTGCCCTGTAGTGGCGTAACTTTGAGCCACATAAGTGATTAAAACCACTTTAAGGTGTTAATATAAAGACAATCCAGGGGTTTAGATTTCTAGGAGCTACCCAAAATTACTATGTAACAATAACAAAAGCAACAAAAGTCTGTTACCAGATTGTACACCTTCTGATGTATCCAAAGCAGCATAAACTAACATGAAAGTTTACTTTTGCCACTCTACATAATTTTGGGACTAAGGCCTGCCTTTCCATGATCAAATCTCTTAGAAATTATGCTAAAAGAATTCTAAAAGAAACTTGCAGTAGTCCTTTGTTTCAGTTAGCTCAGGAGAGCACTTTATTTTTTTGTAATATGTCAGATTTACTACATCCAGTCTTAGAGAAAACTATAAAGAGTTAATTTTATAATTTCAATGTATATAACAGTCAGATTTCTTTCAGAAATCCTTAAATACTGTGTTCATTCAGCATAAATCCATATGGTGTAACCTGAAGCCACAGAGGCCACTCTGTACAACTTAACTATACAGTCCCTACAAAATAAGACAACGGTTTTACTATGATCTGGGTCTGTGTTTCAAATGCTCTTTTGTCTCCCCAGCTAATGGGATCAGGTTGCCCCATCTACACTGGGCATAATGAGCTAAATTCATCCCAACCTCTTTAGAGACACACTCAGGGAATTGACCTCAGAGGCTGATTCTGACCCAATCAGGTTAGTGATGAAACATGCCTACAGAGACATGACTTCTTTTTCCAAAAATGAAATCCACATCATCCAGTGTATATATATGAAATACAGTACTGTCTCTTTTTTGTTCTTATTCACAACACCTGTCTCCTTTCTCCCTGAGTAAGGTTTTCTGAACCACAAGCCAGCCATGTGTTAGCTAGTTTAAATACCTCACAATAATATGCAAGGTGGGAAACACTTAAGACCTTGTCTTATGTTCTTGTGATAGGCAGAATTTCATAAATGTAACTTGGCATCTAAAGAGAGCCCTTAGGCCCTGTCCATCCCATAGTCCCTGGTAGCAATCATAAAGGGAATTTTCCTATTCACATGTATATGATTAAGAGTCAACTGAATAACTGCATCTTCCTAGTCTTACTGGTATTTTAATAAACTAACTTTAGGAATCTCATCATTAAACACTATATTACTACAATTCCACTGCTCCTTTTCTCCCCACCTTCCACTACAGACAGCCAGAAAATACTTTGGAGTCTAAGATCATAGCTTAGTTTCATGACTATAAAATATGTGCTTTCTTCCTGCCTCAACTTCAAATATAGAGCCTGCTGCCACTGACTGAGGAGAGGAGCTATGTGTAATATCTCTGCAGTGTTCTCACTCCTCAATGCACAGAATTAAGATATTGGATTCTGGAGTTAAACCTGAGTCTTGCTCACAAAGTAGTGCAGAATAAAAGTGCATGGAGCCAGAAGACTGAATATTTGTAAACAGTTTGTTCTGCATGTTGTATAAGTATAGCAGTTAGCAAAAGGCCCTAAGACCAGCAAGCCCCCTCAAGGGCTAACCCTTAGGGAGCAGGCTTCCGCGGCAGCGGATCCCCCCAGCAGGGGAGCGAAGGGGGCGGAACTGCCGGCAGGCACTTCCGGGTAGACCGAGGCGCCTGATTGGCCGTTAGAGCGGGGGCGGGTAATTCAAACCACAGGTTCAAAGCTTCAGGGTGACGTAGTTCCCTCACTCGGGAAGCAGCAGCGGGAAGGAGAGGAGTTAGGCACACGTGTG
>NW_017728886.1:225763236-225772655 GCF_001723895.1 Crocodylus porosus
TGGGGGTATTCAAGAGAAGGTTGGATGTGTATCTAGCTGGGGTAATGTAGGCCCAGCACTCTTTCCTGCTTATGCAGGGGGTCGGACTTGATGATCCATTGAGGTCCCTTCCGACCCTAGCATCTATGAATCTATGAATCTATGAAAGCACGTGTCTGACAATGCTAGAGTAGCACTTTGACTACTGAAGTGATAAGATTTAAGTCCTTAGACCTATGGACCCTGCAAGATTTAACTACAAAAAAGTACAGAAAAAAATTTAGCGGTACCAAAAAAGAAAATAGGGGACTGAGGTAGAGATGGTTCAGTAATTGGAGGGCTAGAAGTAAGGTGTATGTTGTTTAACAAAAATATGCAAAATGGTACTAGTATTGTAATGGCAGAACTAAAAGGCAAGCTGGTGTTTAGGAGTAGATTATGATGGCAGTTAAGCCTGTGAATGGTTAAACAATCAATCACTTTACCAATAAGCCCAGTGGTAACCAGCTATAAGCTTATCAGAGAGTCGCTGAGTCCCCACCACACCTTGTGGGGCTGGAAGCACCCTGCTGGTGCTGAGCCAGGCAGGGGCACCCCAAAGGCCAAGCTGGAATAGCCCCATGTGGTTCAGGCTGGGGGTTGCCATACTAATTAATGGTTTAACTGTTGTAATTACAACAGGTTATATGGATATTTTTTATTTGGTATTTACATCCCTAATGGCAATGAAACTGGGAGAGACAATATCATGCAAAGATGTCAATTCTTGTGATTTTGTCACAAATCTCATGATAGCTGACATTTTTCTGGAAGCCCCTAGAGTCCACTGAAAATATGAACATCTCATCACTCTTATTTTTTTAATGCGAGTCTCTGGAACTCATGGTTTCAGAATAAACTTGAAAACAGGAATTCTGTAAGCTAGGAAACTAGAAAACAAATGAAAAGCAATGACATTTATGCTTTATCTTTTATGATTTTTAAACAAATCTTGTTTAAATATGAGGCCTTAGGCATAATTAGCATAATTGCTCTTGGACACAAGAGGCTGCCCTTAGTAGCATCTGAAGAGTGCACATGATTGCAAGACAGGCAGTAGTAAAGGTGCTGATACAAGGAAGTCCAATTGTTGCTGAAACATTGAAGTCCAATACATTGTTGTCCAATACAACAATGAAGAGTACTGAAGACAGTGAAGATTAGGACAGAGGAGGCAACCATAGATTTCCATATAAGGCACTGTGAAAGAGGCAAAATGCAGGCTGGTTGACTGCACTGATATTCAATAAATGCAAACAAGGCAAAACTGAATTGCCTAATGTTACAATCTTGGCCTACTCATTTGCATGGACATATTCTGTTTTCTCTATTGAAATACTTGGCAATTCAAAATTTGAAGTTCAAAACCAGTTCAAAACTTACTTTTACATACTGCATTATTAACTTTTGGAACTCACTGCTGCAGAAGGTTGTAGAGGTAGATAGTATAACCAGGTTAAAAAAAGGTATTAGACCAATTAATGGAGCATAAGTCCAGTAACACCTATCAAACAGAACAGTCAGGGATGTATCTTATGACATCACTAAAAAAAAAATGATTGTGGAGACCAGAGAGGGTCGATTAGAGGAAATGGATCACTCTAAATATGCTCTATTCATATGCTCTCCCTCTAAAGCATTTGCTACTGCCACTGTCAGACCAAGAGAAAACACTGGGCTAGATGGACCCTGTATGGCATTGCTTATGTTCTTACATTAATTACTTGAAACATGTGAGGCAAAATCTTGGCTCTCCTGAAGGCAAAACCCCACTGAGGTCAATGGAGTTAAGATTTCATCTGTGCTGTAACAAAGAAAACTGGACAAAAATACTAAAACAAACAAATGAGTCTATTGAGGAAAAAAGAACATATTTATAGAGCTTCCCTATTTCTTCCTGTCTGTCTCTCTGCTTTAGCTGTCTCTGTTTTTTTATGACTGTTCCATGAGAAAACTAAAAAAAACAAACCCTTGGAGGTGAAATGTCTGCTTTCCTTCTATCCTTTTTCTAAACATTTGAAAACAGTTGACTCCTTTCAATATCATTGTGACTTCTTTATGGTGAAGTAAAAAGAAATGAAATCTATCAATAGAAGAAGTTACAGTTTTTCAGGAGTTGTATTTATTGTACACTTTGGAGTGCAGTGGCAGAACAGTTATAGCATCTTGGTAAAACTCAAGAAACATGAGTTTGAGGGGCATCACTCAAGGCTGATGCCAAAGGCTACCTTGATCAATCCAGCTGTAAATGGCTCTTTTAGGCTGAGGAGTCAAAAGCAGCTAAAAGTAGAATGGCATCATGAATTTCCCTGATTTTATTATAGTTGAAATATTAGTAATGACTATATCTAATACATCATTTTAAGTCACCCTATCCTCAGTCACTCATAACTTTCTAAAAATCTCACTGATGGTATTGCACTAAATCTTCCAAACACCCGATCTCTCCACAAGGGCAATTTGTATTTTGTGCGAAGTCCCCTGCTGAATGAAGAAGGTACAAAAGCACACATTTTTAAAGCTGTACTAATGTGTTTGGCTTTTGTATAAAATATGAATCAAGATACAAAAGAGTACCACCTTATATGGTAGGAAAGTCAGTAGCATCAAAGAAGTGTTGGCTCTATAAAAGTTCAGAACTGAAACTAAATTTGAGGTGTTCAACACTGTCTTTCTGGCATTTCAACTAAATCTGAGTTAACAGAGTATAATCTGATGTTTCCTTGGATACCCTCATGATAAGAACAGCATTCATCTATTTATCTTTCATGTTGAAAAAGAAGACGGTTAAAAAAAAGAAAAGAAAATGGTAAATAAACATTTGGGATGGATTTGGTGAGGGGTGGGCAAAGTGTGGCCTGGGGGCTGTATCCGACCCACTAATTGATCATATCCAGCCTGCCAGACGCCACTGGGAGCATGAAAAAGGAGGGCTGCACCCCACACCACTCTGCTCTGCCACAACTGGCGCCGGACTGGGCCAAGCAGCGCAGTACGCAGCCTCCTCTGCTCCACCACATCCATCCCCCACCCCCACCTGGCTTCCTGCTGGTGTTGCAGCTGCGCAGTTCTAGCGCTGTGACCACCAGCAGCCAGGCCCGCATGGGACAAGGAGTGATCCAGCTGCTTCCGCTGCACCACAATGGGAAAGTCGGGGTGGCTGCCCTAGGATCAGCACCCCCTCTTCCTCCAGTGCCGGCATGAATTCATCTCCTAATTATGCTGCAGCAGCAGTGGCTCATCTAGCCTGCGGGGGGGAGGGGGTCAGAGAAATTTGCGCACTGACCCAACCCCAGCTGACACATAGCAGAGCAACACAGGGCACAGCCCTCCCTCCCTAGGCTCCTGGCGATGGATGCTGGGCTGGATAGGATCAGTTTGCCCTCACCCATGGGGCCAGCCCCCTCCCCCCACCCCCAACAGCTCACCAAATCTCATTAACTGGCCATCCAGCCCAAATAGCTGTCCAACCCTGCTGCAAGTGATCATCCTTTGTGAATATGCATCATGTGGCATTTCCACCTAAAACAAGTTAAAAATCATTAGTCAGTTTTTTAACAATACATATAAGGGAGTGTTTGGGCAGTTTACATTTTCAGGCTTTTCTCCAAAGACACAAGGGACAGCAATTTCATTTTCAATGAAAAGCTGAAATCCTTAGAAAACAACCTGATTCTAGAAGGTGTGGCTTTAAGAAAAATGCCGAACATCACAAGGCTCAACAGCACTGTGAGAACTGGCACCACTGATTATGCCCATTTAGCAAAAAAGTACTTTTAACAAGCTTCAAAAACATGGCACAGAATGTGGTGCATGCAGGCATAGACAAACCCTCTGCAAAGGATATAACTCAACGCCTCAGGGCAAGGACCTCCTCAGTTAGGCACCTCTCAGAAGTTATCATAAAAATAAAAGATAAAATTAAAAATTTAATTACAATAATTGTGAGGGTTTAATTTCAAGTGATAGCAACAAAATTCAAAGATAAAATGATCATTCTCTTCCTAAATTAATCTGTCGTGCCTTGGGATTTCAAGGGATATTAAATAGTGGCTATGTGCGTGCACCAAGTATTGCAATACATTACCAAGGTACAATGAAGTGAACTATGCTCAGTGCTTTTGAGGTTGGAGTCAATGGTAAGCAAGATGAAAGATTTCAGAAACAACTTCTGTAGCAATATACATTTCACAATACCCATTTAAAATTGAACTCTTGCTGGCCGCTGGCTGACACTAAACACTTTTGATCATTGATTCAAGGACAGCCTAGTGGATAACAAAGGGATGAGGGTATGGGCAGAGGAACAAATTACCACAAGGTAAAAGGGAGCAGGGTTTACCACACATCAGCTGCTCTGTAGTAATGACCTGTATGTACCCTTTTACCCATGGCTAGGTATTCACCTGCCTGTATCCTGACTCCTTTAAACATACTCCTTGTCATGCATCCACAGATGCATCTCAAGCAGGTCCAAAGAGGTGCTCCTCCCCCTCTATGCGGCATTGGTCAGGCCGCAGTTGGAGTACTGCGTCCAGTTCTGGGCACCGCACTTCAGGAGGGATGTGGACAGCCTGGAGAGGGTCCAGAGGAGGGCCACTCGCATGATCAGGGGGCAGCAGGGCAGGCCCTATGAGGAGAGGTTACGGGACCTGAACCTGTTCAGCCTCCACAAGAGAAGGCTGAGGTGGGGTCTTGTGGCCTGTTATAAATTAGTCAGGGGGGGATCAGCAGGCATTGTGGGAATCACTACTCCCCTGTGCACTGCCAGGAGTGACCAGGAATAACGGTCACAAGCTGGCAGAGGGTAGGTTTAGGCTAGATATCAGCAAGCGCTACTTCACCGTCAGGGCGGCTAGGATCTGAAACCAGCTTCCAAGAGAAGTGGTGCTGGCCCCTACCCTGGGGGTATTTAAGAGGAGGTTAGATGAACATCTTGCTGGGGTCGTTTGACCCCAGTATTATTTCCTGCCATGGCGGGGGGTCGGACTACATGATCTACTCAGGTCCCTTCTGACCCTAGAAACTATGAAACTATACTGGCATAAGTATAGAAACCCTGAGGTGCTGAATCTTTAATGTTTCCAAAATGGCTTAATCCTGCAAACCAAACTTCACCCATACTCTTCCTGAGCACCACTTCTCAAAGAAGCAGGTTCAGGACCATGCCTAATTGGAGGACAGTAAATGAATGAGGAATTGACAATGTCCAGTATTCAAAGATCAGGAGTCAGGTCCTCTCCCCACAAGAAAAATCACAAGATGCGGTTAAAAACCATGAGCTATTAAAAATGCATCTGGGGTTCTTTCCATTTGTCTTTAATTGTTTCTGAATCTTTGTTATGTACCCAGTTCTCATTTTCAAGCATCTCTGCAGCTAAAAACTTCAGAGCTAACTGCAGCTGAACTGTGACAGCTAAAAATTTTGTTAAAAAAAAAGAAGCTATGATTGTACTAAATCGGGGCAGGCAATTTTTTCGGCTGGAGGGCCACTTAAGAAGTTTTGGTGAGCTGTCAAGGTCCGCAAGGGTAGCCCTGTCCCTTGATGGGTGCCCTGCCCCTTGGTTGTCATTTTGGGACCAGAAGTTCTGTCCCTAACCCTTGAATTTTGCCACTGGAAATACCTGCTCTTGCCCCAAAAGTACTCCTTTTGGGAGGGGAGGTGACCATCTTGAAAGAAGAAAAATAACAAACCATATACTAAAAAAATAAAACATCTACTATAACTTATTTTTATTTTAGTTTTAAAAGTATTTTGTCCTGATTCATGTGCTTGCATGGTGTATCTAGAGGAGATTGCATAATAGCTCAAAATACAGTCTTACTCTTTTATATTGTGGGGGTAAGGGGATAAGGGAGTAATGTCAGTGGGTGTGTTTGCAGAGTGTATGTGTGGTGGCATGTGGGGATTGTGGGTATGGTGGGTGGGGGGCGTGGGGGTGAGTATGGAATAGGTGTGGAGGAGTGTGGGGTATGTGGTTGGGGTAGGGGTGTGTGGGAACATGTGGGGATGTGTGGGAGTATGGTGGGGTAGAAGTATGTGGGGGGCTGTGGGAAGATATGGGTGCATTTGGGGGTGTGATGGGGGGTAGGGGGATGCGAGAATGTGTGCGTGCACGGGTCCTCAGGGTCCTTGGAGCGTGCTATTCCCTGGAGCCGCACGTGATGACAGAGAGTGTGGTCAACTTCACCCTGCCCCACAGCACTGCCACCCAAGTCCCCAGCCTCAACTGGCAGCAGGGTGCAGGACCAGCCCCACCTAGCCCCATAGCTGCAGCTCCCACCCCAGTCCCTGGCCGCACGTGATAGCAGCATGCAGGGCCACGTCAGCCCGACACCACAGCACTCCCCCCAAGTTCCCAGCTGCACCTGATGGGAGGGTGCAGGGCCATCCCCACCTGGCCCCATAGCTGCAGCTCTCACGCCAGTTCCCAGCCACATGTGGTGGCAGCATGCAGGGCCAGCCCCACTTGGCCCCATACTGCACAGTTCCCCGCACTCCCACCTCAGTCCCTGGCCGCAGCTGGTGACAGCATGCAGGGCTAGCCCTAAGCAGCTTTGTAATATGCAGCTCCCATCCCAGTTCCTGGCCGCCCACTGCAGCATCATGCAGGGCCATTTCCACCCAGCCCCATAACCGCAGCTCCTGCACACCCACTTGAGTCCCTGGCTGCACATAGTGGCAGCGTGCAGGGCCATCCTGACCCAGTCCCATAGCATGCAGCTCCAGTGCTCCTGCAGCATGCAGGCCAGCCCATCCTGACTCCTGCACACACGCATTCTCCCACCCCTTTCCCCCAATGGGAGTGCCTGGCGCCTGGCCAGGTGGGGCCCATACCTAAATTCCCAGGCTTGCATGGAAGCAGACCTGGGAAACAGCCTCAGGGGCAGCCAGGCACAACCTCTGCCAGGCAGAGGCTTTTGTCTGATTAGGCTGAAACCCTTCTCTTGGATTTGAATAAATACAGTATACCAAGTTAAAATTTGGAAGGGGACATTCATAGGTCTGCTTCCACATGAAGTAGAAGCAAATTTTGCTAACTTAGCCTTATTTCATTTAGGGATAAGCTGTCTCAGTTTACTTTTCACTCACTGCAAGAGAAGAGCAGATACCCAAAGCAGTTAGAAAAAGGTAGTGCATAATACATTTGCCTTCACTTTTAACTCAGTAATTTGTTTGGGCCAGATTTGGGTGGCATAGCTAGGAGTCTTTGGCAGCATTTTGGTGGAGAGGGACTTCACCTGAATCCAGGAGATGTACCCCCACTGCAGCCCATGGGCAAGGAGACAAATCAGCGAGGAAAAGCTGTAGCTGTGGCAGCAAAAAGAGCCCAGTTAGAAGAGCACCCCACCTTGGGCCCAAGCCAGATTATTTCTGGCTTGCAGATCTAAAAAGCTGTCAAATGCTGTCTTAGATGTTAAGATGAATTGCAATATTGGTGATTTTCCTCAAAGCCCCAGGTCCTCAAGTGAGTCCATTGCACCATAATCTTTGCTTTAATTTTAAAAAAAAGAATCTAGGCCTGACAGAAAAACACTTGAAAACGTGAAATGTAAATGCCCAGAAGCCAGAGCCAAATAAAAAGATCGTTTTTTTCGTTTAAGTCTCATGACGTTTGCAAACTAACATAATTTCTGAATGACCCTGGTGGCTGTACAACCCTTTTCAGTTCAAGTTTTACATGAAAACATTTTAAGTAATATTACTTTTTGACAAAGTACCCTTTTACAAAACATAAAAATTTTGTTTCAATATGAGTTGATACCATCTCTTTGGCTAAGTACAGACATTCAAAAAGCCCAAGCCTGAATTGATCCAATCTTTGCAGGTTAGTCTCACCTCCATAGATTGATCTAATTTGCAAGTGAATAGGCATTCCCTTTTGATTCTGGAAATGCAGCCACAATCCTGCAGTGGTTCAGGCTAGAAGCCAGGGGGTGCCAGAGCAAGCCCTCCCTTCTTTTTAGCAGCAGCTGCAAGGCTGAAGGGAAGCTGAGCTGGGGGGAGGGTGTGGTCAGACCCTGACAGGCCACTGAGTATGACTGTGGAGGGGTTTAAGCCCCCACCCTGGCTTGTAAGGACCCCCCCGGGGTGTGCTTAGAGGGGGAAAGGGGAGGTAGCCCATGCCAGGTTTGTCCCCCAAGATGGGGGCATAGCCAGACACTGGCCAGGGCAGTGCCTCAGGTGAAGGGAGGAGGCAGGGAGGGGGATTAAACTCTCCTGTCTCCCCTCTTGGACATGGGCACAAGGACCCCAGACTGGGTCTGCCTGGCTTTCCGACCCAGGATGGGCTGCGGGTGCAAGGCCCTTCCAAGCTGGCTGCAGCTTGGGCTGGGGCCACTGAAGCTGTGCGCCCAGATTGCTCCTGGCTCCTGTCCCTAGCTTAGGAAAACATCCTGTATATAGATAGAATTATTCTAATGTGTCAGTGGAAAAGCCATCTAAGTAATAAACTTACGAGGAAAAATTATTCTAACTTTATCTGACTGCTCAGACCAAAGGCAAGTAATCTTGGCATCCAGGAAAAAAAATGAAATTGTTCACAAAGGCTAGGGATAGAAATTACACATATGGAGCTGTAAGTGATTGGAAACCAGTTCCAACCTGTAACACAACAGAAATTTGATGCACATAAACCACTTTCAAAATGGCCAAAGCTGGTTTAAGATAAACCTGGATGTATGTAGCTTAATTTAGTCTAAATCAGTTTATTGACCATCTGTTGCAGATCTCCTCCAGAGTCAAGTTAGTCCTCTAGTATCCCAGAATGCTTTGCACCTCCCCCGCAAACCTCCCCTTTGCAGGGAGGGCAGGCTAGTCTTGGTCCAAGCTGTCTGCTCCACCTGATCAGGGAGGCCAGCTCTAGTGCTTCCCAGCTTCTGGCCTACGCCACTGCAGGCATGTGGCTGCATTTCCAGAATCAGAAGTGAATGTCTGTTCACTCTCTTATTGGTTCAAATCTATGCAGTTTAGACTAACCTGCAAAGACTGAATCAATTCAGCCTCAGGCATTTTGACTGTCTGTACTTACCCAAATCGTTAAAATATTTTTTCCCATTAACTAATGTCGCTGCAAAAAAACAGAAAAGAACTAAATATCATGAAAGATTTTCTGGAAGAAAATGATGCAGTGGTATTACAGTTTCATTACATATCTGAAGTTAATTTTGACCCACAGATTTATGTTATCTAAAACAATACGGAAGAGGTAGTTTCATAGTTTCACAGTTTCTAGCATCAGAAGGGACCTGAGCAGATGATCTAGTCTGACCCCCTGCCATGGCAGGAAAGAACACTGGGGTCAAACAACCCCAGCAAGATGTTCATCTAACCTCCTCTTGAACACCCCCAGGATAGGAGCTGCACCACTTCTCTTGGAAGTTGGTTCCAGACCCTAGCC
>NW_017728886.1:225773800-225788046 GCF_001723895.1 Crocodylus porosus
CCGCTACCCCTGCATCTAATGATCTGGTGATCTGATCGTAAAAGGCCACCAGGTTGGTCTGACAGGACCTGCCACTGATGAACCCATGTTGGGTGCCCCTAAGCATGCAGCCCCCTGCTGGCCCTTCCTGGATGTGTGCCAGCATAATTTTCTCGAACAGCTTGCCTAGGATCGAGGTAAGACTAACCAGCCTATAGTTTCCCGCGTCCTCCTTCCTACCTTTTTTGAAGATGGGGACCATCTTAAAAATCACTTAGAATGGTTTACTTGAAAAATGGAAGGATAACACATCAGGGTTTTGGGTTTTGTTTTTTTTAAAAGACTTGATTTTGGGAGATAATCCTAAATTAAATTTTCTTTATTCTGATTCAGTTGGGTTTACGGTCTCTCATTCCCAAAGCAAGGTGTTTGTATAAAATCAGTGGAAAAACCTAAATGGATTGAACCTGAGACATGCCCTGATATTGTTAACTAGGAAATTAACTGTATGTCAAATTGCTCTGCAATATATTCTATTGTAATAAAATAATTAAAGATAAAATAATTAAAAATAAAATTGCAGCTAAATAAGTAAAGTATATATTTATAGACTCCTAGACAGCTACTTACAACTAAGTACCCTGGACTTTACAGTCATGTTACACCATTGTGAATATAAGTTACCTTTTAAAATTTTTTTGAAAATAGTGTACAGATTTATATTGTTTTGAAAATTAATGCTTTGGCTACAGGCATGTTTTCTGGGTATCTATTGCAAGATGTTTTGAATGCTATAGGGTATTTTTGCCCTTTCTTGTGAATCTGTTGCTAAATAATTAATACTTAGCTATCTTGAGGGCTTGCTGATTCCTACCCAGTAGATTGATTAAAATGCTATTTTCATTTGTATCTTCTTGGGGATTGTCTGTCAGACAATAGACATTTAACTAGCTTATTCTTCTCAGATATTTTTTTCTAATTAGTTACTGTTTATAAAAATGCTTAACATTCTGTTCTTTCCCCCCTAGGGCAATGAATAGATGTTTAGATTTGCCTAAGTTTAGGAAGAAAGGACAGTATTATTAGTCTTTTACAGCATCAAATTAACAGTCAGGAGCCATGGACTCTATTGTCAGAATTACCACAGACACCATTTGTGACTTTGGGCAGAGACTTTGGCAGGCCAGTTAAGGTTTAATCATGCTCTCAGTGAGGGTATGGCAAATGTCCCACTGATGTCCACAGGAGAGGGATTGGGTAAAACTACAAACAGATGCTACATCTGACATGGGAGAAACCATTTTCTCCTGGGACAAAGTGTGAAGATTCAGAGGTCCATGTCCATTGTCTGAGGACATCCCCTAAAAAAGTTTGCAGAATGAGAAGTATTACCAGTATGTCCTGGGACATTGTTAAGTGCATCTGAACAGTTGTCCTAGGACTGCATCATGAAATCAATGGCAGAAAATTTGCAGTGCGCTTTGCCACTCACTATTCCCCGACTGGAAGGACAGTGTGTTTACACAACAATCCCACAACATTTCTTTTCCAGGACAAACACAGCCACAATTAGTCCCAATACAAAGGCAACATATATTTACAGCTTAGCCCACTTCCTCTTGCTCAGCACATGCCAAATGTTGGAAAAAATCTAGCATACACACTAAAGCAGCACTGAGAACATGCTATTAAGATGCCTGAGAATAAGAGTTTGAAATGGCAGCGGGCATAAACCAAGCAGCAGCTATACATGTATTTTGGTATGTTGGCAAGTATGGAGCACGGAGAAGCAGGTAGATATGTTTTCACAGCAGAACTACCTTGCATGGTTGGAGGTGGCATAAATATACCCAGAACTACAGAGACTGTTAATCACATCCACATGCTCATGGAGAAACTATGGGTGAGTGCAACTCTACAGTTTGCTCACTGATCCATCCATCCAACCTGTTATTCTGAACCAAGCTCATTTACTCAGACTTTGTTTAGGAAAATGAATGCATTTTTAATATCTGGGAAGAATCCTGAGATCTTTGGTTGGAATATACTACAAAATTGCAATGAACTGTTATTGTACTTGCTTATATGTTCATGGCACCCATCATATCTTGGCAAAATTTGTGTCTATTCAGGCCACAGACAATCACTTTCTACTGTGAGGGTTGCTGCTCTCTCAGTAGAAACCGTGAATGTTCTGCTCTGAGAAAAACCCAGGAATAACCAGAGTTAAATAGTTCCTGGGAGAGTTTCTCCTGGGAGAGTGAATATCTGAACATAATCCCTTGTGAGAAGTCCTATTTATTTAATGCATCATAAGAGCTGATTAATGATAATCAATGACATATCCTAATCCAATCAAATTTTCTTTAGAAAATATAGTGGCAGATACCTGTGTTTTTACTTTCTAAAAACTGAACTTTAAGCAGGGTGCAGGATTGAAAGAACTCCACCTCTTATGAGAGTCCCCATGTGCTTTTGATTCTGTCAAATCAGAGAAACATGTTGAATTACCAATCAATACATTTCATCTATGTTCATGTATAACCACTTACCAGCATTTCACATTGCAGAACAAAGAAATTGACTATTATTGTCGGACTCTCAGTCAGCTTAGGCTGTTGCTGCTGATGGCAATGAAAAAGAACTGTTAAACACCCTTAGAGTATGATAGTTCCTTATTGGAATTTTGTCAAATCTAGTTTTGAAAACCCTATCACTGTGAACATTTAAATCTTGACTTGACAAAACACTAACAAATATACAATAGGAAACAATCCTGCACTGGCAAAGAAATAGACTATATGACTTAATAAGTCTTTTCCATCAAGTCCTATGATTCTATGGTTCATTAATAATGACTGATGATTTTTTATGGCTTCAGGTACCGATCTAAAGCAAGACAGTGTGAGGAGAGAGAAAAAAGGATGAAAAACATGAGAGAAAGAAGTATGATAAAGAACTTTGTATCTAAGAAAGTTGTGTGGTTAAAGCACAGGATTGGGACCACAAAGATATAAGTTCAATTCCCACATCTGCCATCTACTTCATGAATGACTATGCCAGATCTCTTAAACTGAAATTCAAGTTGGACAATGAGGTGCTTTCAGCTTAGTGAGCTTAAAAATTAGATATCTTCCCCTGGAAAACAATTCAAAGAAATAGCACAACTGAATGTCATGACTAGCAGGATGGAATCACATGCTCCCTTTCTTGCTCTACCTTCAGCCTCGTGAATTTTGACCTTTTTGCCACTGGTAATTTAGAAGGAAAACCAGAGAACGCTTCTACCCAAAGTGTCCCGTAGGCACGAGCACAACCACCTCTTCTGGCTGTGTTCTTGTCTAATACCAACTACATCCACTTCTCTTTGTACTGAATTCAGCGCTCTTCAGTGGATTAAATTTGCTCTACACCTGTCTACTGGACTGGATGCTATGAGGATTTTGTGCGTATGTGCTACTCCACCTCATATCTGGATCACAACTGAGCTCAGACAGGAGCCAGATGCCTCTTCTCAGACTTGTTGGGGAGAAGTTTCTGTGCATGTGCAGATGTCTCAATTCAAGTATCTAGGGATCTCCTCAGTCCAAGGACACTGAATGAATTTGAGTGCCCAATAAGTTTTGTGGATGTAAACATGGAATAGATCACTTGCTGTGATTTAGGCACCTAAATTCCATCTAAGTCTCAATTGGCCACGCAGTTTATCAAACCATGTCTCTCTGCTTCAGGTCAAACAGTCTAAATAAGATTCATTTCTAGCCTAAGACGAATCACTGTAAATTTAATTCCGTAACGAGAGTTTGAGATTTGTATAACTGAAATCAGGTGCTTATAAAATTCCACTTAACTTTATTGCCAGCATTTTATACCAAGGCATGGTTCTAAATGTACAATTTTTCATATGTGAGTTGGAATGTGTCTGCAGAAATCCTGTTTACCTTTTCTGTTCTGTTACTGCTCTTAAGCAAACTGCCTACTTGTAATTAATTACCGTTTTGGCTTTCTGGCTGACATGCTTAAAGACCTTTCAAGACAACCTAAAAATTAAAGTTTATTCATATATTCACTATTTTATTAGCAGAAAGAAAAAATAATGTAAAGGGTCCTTCTTTGTACAGAAATAAACAACAATGTTTAGCACTCTACAGCACTTTATGGGTCCTAATGTACTTTTAAAAAGATGGCAAACATTATCATTCCATGTTACAAATGGAGACCTACAGCACAGAAGAAGGTAAAATGATTTCTTCTGTGAAGAACTGTGGTACAATTGGGAATACAACCATGGCTGTCTGGCTCTCAAAAAGTACATAATCCCTGAATTCACTGCTTTCCATCTTATTTTGCCAGCATATCCAAGATACTAAGAAATACTAAAAAGCCATGAAAAGTACATTTTACATCTATGACAGTAAGAAGTGGCATGAGGACACAGTATATCACAGTCTACTGGGAAACTAAAAATGGAACACATCTTTCAAAATAGATAGGAATAATGTGAAAAAGCCCCATCCGCAGAGACTCAAATCCTTTTGCAGATTAGTACTTTAGTTTGGGCCCATCTACATGTGCAATTAGTGCAACTGAATATAATGGGAGTAAACTAATCCCAAAATCACCAACTACACATAAATTTAGGTGCAGTAATTTACTGCAGCATAGGATAGTGCCTGTGTCTGATGGGAATATCCTATGCCAGAGTAATGTACTACACATTAATTGTGGTACATGTGTAGACAGTGATGCTTTTTACTGCACATTAAATTAGTCTAATATGCAGTAAAGTGTACATGTAGACACACCCTTCTAGTAGTAATAATAATTTATTTTTATTAACAATTAACTATGAATTAACACTGCAATAAAAAATGAACAATGAAAAGTCATCCTTACTATTCTGGCCATGGTTTGAAACACTGCATACCAGTTTATGAAAAAAACAGGGAGTCAAACCAATCTGCCACTAGCATATTAAGTGATCAAAGTCTGAGGTGAGGAAGAGTTGTGTAAGAGTATAATCACCTCCAGATGACACAAAAGGGAAGTCATTTCCTCCCTGGGGACATTCCATGGACATCCACTGATACAAGTCAGGGAAGAAGGCTCCTTCCCATTTAAGGGATATGTGTTTTCCTGTTTGGTTTCCTAACCATGCCCTGACAATTTTGTAACTTTCCTTCAGCCCTTTAACTGGAAGAGGAATCTCCCCCATTGTCTGCTTGCCCCTCACATTAGAGGGTGGAGATGTGGTTGTGAACCAGTAAAAATAAACAAGCCAAGGGAAACAAAGAGCTCTGATTTTCTCCCAGAGGATGAGGAAATAATTAAAGGCCAAACTGCCTGAGGACATCCTTTTACATGGAGGTGTGAAGCCAGCTTACAGTGTAAATGATAATAAAGGAAGGGAAGAGAAGCATTAAATCATCTTATTGAATCAGGACCAAACAAGTCATATCAGGAAAAATGCTAATGGAATTGCAAAATATTAAGATTCATCTTACAGCATTTAGGGCCAGATTGTGTCCTATGTGTCATATAAAGATAGGCCTAATAATGGAGGGTGGGGCTGAGTTGTTCCCAAAAGAAATTCAGGGAGGGATTAGTCATTGGCGCACAATCCTTCTCCAAGCTCTCTGATGAATGGGCTACACCATCTACAGACCAATGGAGATGCAGGAGCTGAGACCCAGACCCGCTTGTCCACATGGCTCTCCTGGAAAAGAGCAAGCCCTGAACTCCTCCCAGTCAACAGGGTCTGCAATTATGACTGGTGTATAACATGGACAGGAAACTATTTCACCCCACCTTTCACCCAACCCTTTCCCACTGTAAACCTACTCACAAGCCAGCCTGTAAAGAACAGCTAAAAACATATTACAAAAAATCATCATCTACATTACAAAACAGCTGTTAAATCATATGCTTTATGAATCTGTTTTCATGCAGTGTAATAAAAGCTGCTATTGTTTTATACCAAATGTAAAGTGGCTTGAATCTTTTACAGAAATTATTGTGGTTCACTGTTTTGGCTGCATGTCCACTGGAGCAGCAGTAGTAAGAATAACTGTTATATATTGCTTTTCATCTCAGAATTTTGCAGCACTTTTCAAACACAGGGTCCAAACCTGAAGTACTTCAGATCTGAACACCAGTCCTGCAGGTTTCTGATTGCCTCTAAGTGTTCACTGCATTAAAATCAATGGGGATTGAAGTGATTTTTCAGCTCCTCTTGAGGTCAGGCCCATCAACCTTTCTCTGGAATCGGTGGGATACTTGAATGTGCAAGAAATGACAGTATAAACTTTTCATTTGTTATCTTTTACAACCCACTACAAAGCATGTAAGGATCACTTTGCCTGCTACTAAAATACAGCTGCTTCCAAAGTGGTATAAAACAGCTCTTGACAATGTACAGAAACACTGTACAACTGTTTCAATCAAAAGATAAAATTACATAGATAAAAATGTTTAATTCTATAATTTCTGTCAATTTTAATTCAACACAGAAAGAAGTTGTTACAACTTAATTGCTCTTACCGTACAGTAAAAGATGTTTGTAATGAAGGGTGATAAGCAGTAGCATGAATGAACAGTTGCCAAGCAACCAACAAATAAAGGTTCCCAGTAGCATGACCTCTCTTTAAAAGATAAAGCTCTATCCATAATTATTTTTAAAAATCCATTTCTGTACTGAGCAAATCATGCTTGTAACTCTAATCAAGGTCTTCTTCATACAAACTGAAACCAAATCTGTTATATGACATATCACAAAATAACAACTAAAACATATTCAACTTGCCCTTTAACAGGATGGAGAGTGGCAGGGCTTGGAGATGGCAAGTGGTCAGACAATAAATTGTAATCCAAAATGGAGGGGTGAGCAGCCTGAGCAATTAAACAAGAGCGTTGGAGAGAGGAGTTGTATTAAATACTTCCACCCATCATCAATAAGAAGCCCTGTAGGATTTTAACTCCACAAACGGATACATTAAGTCTGGAGGGGTAGAAGGGCTAGGAAAAGAGATGTAACTTCAAATGTTTTAAAATGTATATAATCCAGCATTCCATCTTTATAAACTCTTACAACTCAGTCCTACCAACTGTATAAAAAGAGCAGAGGTGCCTAGAGCAAGTACTGACCTTTGAGATGGATTCAAATAAAACTGACAAAGAGAGGCATAAATCTAAAACCAGTTAAGGGAGATGGTATACTCACTCTGAAAAAACAATAAATGGGAATATATGAATTTCACAATGTTTTCTTGTAGGATGGCTTCTTGGATGATGAAAGTAGAATAAATTTTAATCAATAAATTCAATATCTATTGTATCAAGATTATATGTCATAAAGTATTAATATATTACCTTTTACTATGTTTACCTTGCAGTGTTCACTATATGTTTTAACTACATTTTTTTCTTAAAAGTTGAGTGGTACTAGTCTGATGTTCAAATACCAACCAAATAAAAAACAGTACCACAAGATAGGATACATTATAATTTTAAACCTTTTTAAAGATCACATTAACCCTAAAGAGTTACCATATTCGACTGTAAACTCTTTGTGACAGAGATGATATTTTGGTTCTGTGTTTGTACGCAGACAGTTGGGCCCATAAGCATTCCTAAAATCCTGATGGTAATTAAGATGTATATTTCATTCCTGTGGTAGATTAATCTATTGGCATTCTTGAATACAGGAAGTATCTTTTGAATTATGGCAGGCAATGCAATAATCCAATCTTTAATCTGCATGCATATTTCTTCTTCACACCGGAAAGAAGACATAGTAGTACCTGCCTTTTATGATGGAAGAATGAGAAAAGCCTTCCGTTACCTATCGGAGCTGTAACTTTCTGATTAAAATTAATTTATACTAATGCTGCAGTGTAATGCTAGATCTATAACTTAGTTCATCAGAAGCCTTTACAGGTCATTTTCTTTGTGTCTGCTTTTCCTGAGTAAGTAGAGACAACACTAAAGCACATCAAAATTTGTTTCCAAGTAACAGACCTTATATCAAGCTAACCATACCCTCCACCAGTATTAACAGATAGTCTTGCATCCTTATACAATACAGGGTATTGACCTGCACTCCTTCAGAAAAAGTGCACTCAGTTCAAAGGATGCTTTTTTCTGAGAAAGAAATGAAGAACTTGCACCTTCAAAAATTTTAATGTAATGTACCTAAAAACTAATATGAAGGGTGGGATGAGCTCCTTTCAGTACACATGGCAGTGGTTTTATACTTAGTATCAAAAATATCCCTAATTGCTTCCTTGCATGCATTTTTCAGGCTTCCCTCTTTAACAAGCTCTTATTACAATACCACACAGAACTTGCAATCCTAATGACTAAAGCTTCCAATTGAAAAAGCACATAAAGGTGAAACTGGCAGAATTTTTCCTCCCAATTAATTGTTTATCCCCTCACAATTACAGACTGAAGAGTTAAAATGATCAGTTTTTACACTCAGAAAGACTCAAAGCACAGAGATTTAAAGGTCACCCATTTACCATGCAGCAGGAGTAGGACACTAATTGTGAAGTTTGTTAACAATGAAAACAAAGAGGCTCTCAGTTGCTTCCTGCCACAGAAGAATGCTGCTTGACAGTATTTCTCTGAAGTTTTGATTTCAGTGTGTTTTGTTCCTCAATATGGAATTTAAGTACCATGTCTATTAAAAAGGAGTGGAGGGAGAAGGCTGCATTGTTTTCAGGTGAAATTATGCTCACTTCAAGATCTCCCCTAGGGTCCCAAGCATATAAATATATATAGCAGAAGGCTGTAGAAAATAGAATATAATAGTCTGCATTAGACAAGAGATCAGGAGGAACAATATTGTCGCTAGGATTTCTCACAACACGGATCCACTTAATGAGATCAGCCCAGATCCTCCAAATCCTCTCTTACCCAATAATCCTTACTCAAATGCTCAGTTCCATTGACTTGGATAAGGCTGCCAGGCCAATGCATCTTTACCCTCATGAGTAAAGATATGCAGGATCAGAGTCTGGATATGAAAACAGTTTTACAATACTTATGTTGTCTGTTGACACAGGCAGCTTGATTGAGGAGAATTTTTTCTATTAAAAATTGTGAACCTGGTTCATATCCCATGTAAATAAACAACTGAAGAATAGAAACACTCAGGCTAGGGAGAGACATTACACATAAACCAATTTAAGTGATTGGAAACTGCTTTAAACCTGTAGCAGAACAGATGTTCAGTGCACATAAACCAGTTTGAGAATGGCTGAAACCGGTTAGAGATCAACCTGGTTGAATGTAGTATCTGACTTAACTGTGTGGCTCAAACCAGTTTACGCAATGTCTGTCCCAGACCCCTAACTGTAGACAAGTGTCAACTTTATGAAAACATTACACATCTAAGAGTCACATTTATTGCTTTAATCCTTGCCAACCCCTATAGATGTTAGTAGAGATGTTCCTCTGGTGGATCTTCAACAGGCGAAATTGCCAAGGAAATTCTTAATTATCAAGCAATGCAAGAAATAATTAAAAACCTAACAGAAAAGTATTTTCTCACCTGAAAATGACATTCTTCTACATAGATTTTCAAAAAAAAAATCCCGGCAGATTACTACAGGAATTCTATACCAAAGATCAGTCACTTAGCAGGACAAGTCTAAATTTCAAATATTTTGGTAACAGGTATTATCCTATTTTAGAAACTAATGCATACATCTTACTTCTGAAATGAACCTAAACAAAACACTTGGGGATAGCCTAAGAATTTATCAGCATTGGTACACAATTGCTCACACAAGTAGACTTGACAACTTCAATGACAGTGCTATTATGTTTAATGTCTCAGCACAGTGGAGTTTGACAGTCTAGATTTTATTCTGTCCTACAATACAGGCAACATGTTCAAAGATGATCACCAAAGCTCTAGTGATGCCCATAAACTTAAAAAATAAAAGCTAAAAGCTTCTTTAACTGATTCTGACATGAATCCTAGATTTCACAGTGACTACCTGAACACTCATAAATACTTAAAATAAACCATGGATACAGCACTCTCTTATATGAGTCAGGGTAACCCTTGCATTCACTTCAGTTACATTAAGTGTGGAACCTTTAAGGCAATACTGTGGTTAACGCAATAAACATATTATTCTTGTTTAGATATAACTCATTGAGACATGTATCAAAATACTATGTATTACATAAACTTTATCAGTGATGTTCATCCATTTCAGAAATTACAAATCAGCTACCATTGGAAGCACTGGAAACTCTTCCCTATAGCCAGAACAAATTTTGCAGACAACATAAAAGACAGTAATGCTCACACAAGAGTACAAAGTTCAGCATCCTATGTTTTTGTCAAGAACATACTACCAATATTTAACAACTATGAACTTCAATAATATCCCTTGAGAATTAATCTTGCTCACAGTCTAACAAATCTGAGTCATAAACAAAGAAATCAAGATTTATATATAAATGTTACTTAACATGTAACATGTTAGACCAAATGAAGCACAATTACAAGAGGAAAAGGACAGACCCACATTTCCAACGTCCAACAGGTATTTCAACATTTCATATAAGTTTTAATATAACAAGAGCATGTAAAATAAATAGCTCTTGAATTCATAGAAAGCCCCTTTTTGGATAAAGGCAGTAACATCATCTTTTGTTTTCCAAACTACCAGAACAATGTGGCAATGAGTTTGACCACGGGCACTTTTTAGAGACAGGCTATTTTCAATGTTTAGTTTAATGGCTCTTGAAATAAAGTCACCATACTCTGTGTTAGTGATTTACTACAGGGGTTAAGAGTTTTACAGGGCTGATACAGACACAAGGAATTGAGGGGCACAGTACCACCACACTATTATGAAATCTTTTGCTTTGCATTCCCCTGCTTTGTGACCATGGTTACTCTCAGTATTACTACAAAAGAGAACTGAAAATTTCAGCTCTATCCAAGGATGAAGGCAAAACAGCTGGTATTACACTCCAAAGGAAAAGAAAGATAGCATGTACAGAATCTCATGGGTACCTGCTCCCTCCCCTAGCTCCCACCCCTCCACCCCCAGCTGTTTTTATTCTTCATGGTACTCTCTTTGTCCCCCAAATCTGTCATTTTCCATAAGGCAGGGGTGACAAAAAAATGAGTGCTTCTACTTTTCCTTGAAACCCTCTGTCATATTGTGGCTGGCCTTCTCTTCATGCTCCCCTCAAACTATTCTCTGGCTCATTCCAGCTTTCTCTTGCCTCCCACACTAGCTCCATCTGCTGCCCATCTCTTCAGAAGAGCCTGCTGCTGGCAAAGCAATCTACAGTTGAAGGAGGAAGCTCTGTAACTAGAATTTCTTCTTTATCCCCAAGTGTGGGAAACCTAGAGAGGGTACAGAGGGCTATCCAGCTTCCTAGCCCATATCCACAAATGGAAAAAGGAAATTGAGCCCATGGACAAGTAAAAGATCAAAATGCCCGAGTGAGTCCTGAGGTGTAAAAGTTTAATTTTTATTTAGATTGCAGTAGTTTCCAAAAACTGTTATCAGGGTCAGGTTTCCATTGTGCTAGCCACTGTAGAAACACAGTTAAAGTCATGGTCCCTGCCCCAAAATGTTTACAATCTAATACAAGGACAATATACTGGGGGAAAATGTGGTGGAGGGAAAGGGGGCAGAATAATAGTGGTGGATAAGCAGTAGTGACAAGGAAGACCAAAAGTGTGGCTAGGAGAGGAGATCTTACTGATGGGGTAGAGAAACTAGGATTATATGGGTATACAAAGCAAGACCACTGATGCATCTTATGTTAAGAGATCTTGGGAAGATGAGCCCAAAAAATGTGTGGCTGGTGAACTCTTAGTGACAGAAAGGACACAATTGGTATTGTATGACGGAAGAGCTTTCAGAGGGGAGACCAAAAGTGTGCACGCTGGTGAGTTTTGTGGGTGGCCTTCTCTTCATGCTCCCCTCAAACTATTCTCTGGCTCACTGTATCTTTCTCTTGCTTTATCTTGTTCTATCGGAACAAGATACATAAAAGATCTTGGGGAGAGTATAGGGGGAATTTACCATCTTGGGACACAACAAGAGTGGTTTGAGGAGATGAGTGTGGAAGGAGAAAAGACATAAAATGTAAGGATTTGTTATGGTAAGACCTGATCCAGGGACCAGGGTACCTCTGAGGGAGATTTTGTTACCAGAAGGAAAGGGCAGGAACAAACGTTAGTAGGTGAAAGTTGAGGGTGAAGTTATTAATTACGGGTCCTTATTGTGTAAAGATTACCTTTGAAAAATCAACGAGGAACGGGAACTAAAGAATTGGGAACTGGGAATAAGGAACCAACTTCAGCCTCATGGGTGGAAGCTAGGATGGGGAAAGGAGGTGTTGTGAGAAGAGGAGACAGATGTGTGTGGGTGGGAATGTATGCGGGAGAGAGAAAGATCTTGGGGACAAGAGTATATTTGTATCAGAAGGAGCTCTAGGAATACAAGCGTGTGTGTGAGAGAGTCAGGATGGGAGTGAGTGTCTGTGTATGGGTGTAGCAGAAAGTTCGTAGAGGCAGACTGGAGAGAGAAGGGTAAGGAGAGGTAGCAGAAGGACAGAATGATAATGTGAATGGAAACTGGAGAAACGTGTAAAATCGAGGGCACAGTGGAAGGGAGAGAGAGGGAGAAGTGGAAGAACTGGAGAGAAAGAGAGATTAGGGGAAAAAAGAATCAGGAAAAGATTCAGAAACAAAAAGATAGATCAGGGCACACAGTAGGAGGAAAGGAATCAAGGAAGGAAAAGGAAGGGAGACTAATTCCAAGAAAAAGAAAGAGTCAAAGTACTTAATGGAAAGCATGAATAACAACTGAAAAACCGGCTGGCTTAGAGGAGGGGATGGAAATGGAGGTTCACCCTGAAATTTCACTATGGCAGCAAATTTCCTAAGGTTGGCCCTGCCTGGGTAACCCCACATTTATTCTTCTACATTAAAGGAAAATAAAACGTTTCTTCCTCTGCCCCGCCCTCCTACTTCTGTTCAGTAGCTGCACCTATGTGCCATTTGTTCAGTCATTTCAAGTTACAAGAAAATGGGTATGTTTCAATTAATAGTCTGACAAATACCTAGTGACAAAGAACTATGCTAATCTAGCACGTTTCCTTCTCCCGCACCTCAGGCCCACCTTAGATTCCCTTTCATTCATCCTTCCTCCAAAAAAACAAAACCCCACAAAGAAATAATAAGAGCAACACATCTGAAGTCAGGGATGATGGTGCCACGTTCCCTGAGCTGTTCTGTATACATTGCATCGCAGCTGCTTTTCTCGTGCCACTGGGGTTTGTGTTTAGGGTTTCACACACACCATATGTGAGGGGCATTGCCAGGGCACAGTGATGTGCTCTGGCGCTCAGCGTCATGCTTTGTGCTGCCAGAGATAACGGGATTGTGGGTCTGAAAGGCACGGATCAAACCAGAGATCTCAGAACAGATAAACTGGGCTATTTGCTGCAGGAAAGACAAACCTTTATGTATGTGTGTGTGCTTGAGAGAGAGAGATGCGTGTGTGTGATATGTCTGATGCATGTGATGTGTGTGTGATATATGTTATATATGTGTTATATGTGTCTGATGTGCTTGTGATATCTGTGATGTCTGTGCGGTGCGTGTTATATATCTGTGTATGTTGTGTGTGTGTCCTGGCTGCTCACAAGACATGGCTGGGGAGCTGTCGCTTTATTGAATCAACCCAAATATTTCAGCAGCAGCCCTTGGAAGGGGAGGGAAAACCGGAACCAGATGGGCGCACAGAGCAGCAGCCCCGCTCGCTCACATCCCCGAGCCCGACCTTACCTCCACATTGAAATACTGCTCCGCTCCGCACACCGTAGCACATAAAATCCAAAGCAAAGCTTGCAAGAACCCCCCCCGGGACGGCTGCACGAAATCCAAGCGGCTCCCAGTGCTGAATGGGAGTACGAGCATAGTGCCCGGGCTCCAGCGGGCAGAAGAGCTCCTGCTCCACGACCGGGCGGGCAAGCCGCGTGCCGGCGGGCACCCCCGCGTGCGGGTCGAGCCGCGCGGGGGCAGCAGCAGCAGCAGCAGCAGGAGGAGAAGCGGACACTCGGCTCCAAAGCGCGGCTCGCGGCAGCCGGGTCAGCTCCTGCTCATCCACATCGCCAGCCCGTACGGAGGGAACGTGGCGCCCGAGTGCCGCCGCGGCTCCTGCACGGCTTCTCCTTCGCGCGGCAGCCGCCTCTCGGTGTCCTCCCCCTCCTCCTCCTCC
>NW_017728886.1:225788157-225789697 GCF_001723895.1 Crocodylus porosus
ACCCGCCAACCAGCCGGGCTCGGCGCGGGACAGCCTCGGAGAGAGCCTGGCGAGCGCGCTTCATGTCTTCTCCCCTCTCGCACGCACTCGCATTAGACTATCCCGGTGAAAATCACACAGACCGCCTGCTGAAAGCAGTGCTGACAAGAGAGGAGTTCGGTCCCGGTGAACAAACACTTCTTCGCCTTCTTCCCCACAAATGAAAAAGGAGGCTGGAGGATTTTTACAAGGCATTGGACTGTGGACTGTATTGGAGTCTATTTCTCCCTTAATATATACATTCCCCTTCTTTCCGAAAGGTGCTGTGGCACTGAATTAATGTGCAGCCTTAGCATTAAGTTCTCTCTACAGATTTCCCCCGCTTTCTCACTCCCTCCCTTGCGTACATCGCTATACTGGCCTTCCTACATGTTTCTGGAATTGAGTTCTCCGCACACTTACTCAAATACTCTCTCCATGAAACTTATATTACGTAGCCTCCATTAAAAAGGACCATTGCCAGTTCTTCTGCTAGCCTTTCAGGATAGAACTCACGGTGCCTTTGCCATGAAGTACAAGCCTAAGGGTCTTTATAAACCAAGCTTTGTAGAAAGTAGGTGTTATCAAATTACCATGATTTTCTTCATAGAGCTTACAAACAGGTAGGGAAAGCACTTCTGCTGGCCCGATTGGCTCAAAACACCTTACAAAAAGTCTACCATGTATTCTTTAAAAAAAAACCCAAAACAGAACCAAAAAAACCCTATGCTGTCCAAAAGCAACGTGGTGCATATTCATTTGATCAAAACTGGCCAACGCTGACTGATAAAGCTCAAAAGGGTATCATACATGCTGCTTTTAATAGAGACCCTCAAAGATCTGTTCTTGAACCAATGTGATCCAGTGTCTTTATGAAGCAGATGGAGGATAATATAAAAGCATTCCCATAAAGTTTACAGATGACACAAAAATGAGTGGAATGCTTAAAAATGATATAGGACGGTCACTTAAATCCATTCAAGCAGTGCCTTTAAATGCAACTAAATAAAGACAGACATATAAAAAGAAAGAATATGGGTCACTCCTGCAGCATAGAAAACTGTAACCTGGAAAGCGGTAACTTAGGAAAGACCTCAATGGTCATTCTGGAAAAGTAAATAATCATACTGCCTCTAAGTGATTTTATGCCTAAGGGATGTCCAGTATAGTTCTTCATATAGAAACACAAATATATTGGAGTAGACAGGTGGTGTTACTTCAGATGTTGGGGTCAGTAAGTGGAATACCAAAACATTGCACCTAGTTATAGTGTCCACACTATAAAAAGGTTGTTAAAAAACAGAATGATTCAGAAATTTTCTGCGAGACTGATCCACCCTGGAAAAACCCAACAATAAATGCTGTTATTACTTATTTAACTATCAAGGAGGTTACAAGCTGACTTAATCACAGTTCAGAAATACCTACAAGTGGAAAAAAATTTTGGTGGAGGAAGGCTCCTAGTCTGGCAGACAAGGGCAATGACTAGCATTTAAACTGGATAAACTCAGGCTAGAAATAA
>NW_017728886.1:225790057-225809539 GCF_001723895.1 Crocodylus porosus
CTTAGGAAGTATAAGAGTGAGTTGTAACTGTGATGGTCCAGAAATTATGGCAAAGATTTCTCTGCATGATATCCTCTACTGGACCAACTGTGCAGTTGGGATAATGGGAGGTAAGCTTTCGAATGCTGATGAAGAATGCCTTGCAGTCACATACTTGTCTCACTTTATCCCAGCTACGTAGATTGTTCAGTAAAAGATATAAGCCAAAGAAATCCTTGCCTGACACTTAGGAAGTAACACAAATGGTGTATATCTCACTAGGCAACAGTATTGCAGAGGAATATCTGTTATAGTGGACCATAAATGAAATATGAGTCAATGATGCAAGAAAGAAAATCCCCATTCTGGAATATATCAACAGCCTTGTATGTTAGACATAGAATGTAATAATTTCACTCTACATCAGGTTCCTCAGCTTTTGGGTACCACACTTAAAGCAAAATATAGACAAACTAGAAAGCGTGCAGAAGAGAGCAAAAATGATAAACAATTTGGAAAACATGACTTGGTATGAAAAACATGGGTTATTTAAGTCTAAAAAAGGGGGGGAAGTAAGGGTAAGTCATATAAAAACATGAAACTTAAATGTTTCTTACAAAGAGGCTGGTGATCAACTGTTTTCTTTCTCTGCTAGAGGATATAAGAAAAAATCAGCAAAGAACATTTAGGTTGGATATTGGGAAAACTTTGTAACAGTTTGGGTGATGAAATGCTGGAACAAATTATCGAGGATTTCTGTGAAATCTCCCATGGCAGAAGTTTTTAATACTATGTTTGACCATCGTTTAACTGAGGTAGTCTAGTTATACTTGATCCGACTTTAGAAGGGACTAAATGATTTCTTAAGGTCCCTTCCAATCAACAGTTCTTTGACTTTTACACATATTGTTATAAATACACGACTCTCTAATCCAGGTCATAAACACTGCTGCTTGAAGAAAAATAAGTGGAGGGGCAGGTAAAAATGAAGAAATGTTTCTTTTACTTACTCCAAATACCCATGTTCCCTTTATTTTTTTATTACCCTGCCCTAGATCCACCTGCTATAGGTGTATTTTGTAGATCCCACTACTGTCACAGTATCCTGCATCTCCCAAATCTCTCATGCTGCCCACAACAGGGGCTATTGTCGACAGCATGGGAAGGCATATGGGCATACATAGAGCTGTCATCTTTTCCTGTACTGTAGCTGTCAGTAAAAGGAGGAGTTAAAAGCAACAACATTGACAGATTTGTGGGGGAGGAAAACACCATACTATCCATGTTTGTGTATAAGAGATTGATGGGGGAATGAAAGTAGGAATGTACAAAAATGTGTGTGCTGGAAGAAGCCAAGTGTGTAGAAGGCAAAGGAGATGTTGCGAGGAAAACAAAATACTATCCAAGGTTGTTTGCATCAGGGAGAAATATCAGAAATGTGTGTGTGATGGCATATACCCATGAGTAGATGCAAGTGAGCTGGGGGCAGGAATGTGCGAGTATGTGAAAATGGAGGAGGAGGAGGTGAATAGGGTGCAATAATTTGTGATACCACAGGAGAGAGAGAGAGAGAGAGAGGTCTTGGTTATAAAGCCTATTTGTGAGACTAGCAGAGATCTATGTGTATATGAAATATTTAGTGTGAGAGATGCATATTATCTAGAAGAGCAATACAAATGTGTCAGAGAATAAGGTAGACTTCAGAGACAGTGGCAGAAAAGGCTGAGTATAGGGAAGATAATAGAACAAAGGGATGACAGGGGGCAGAAGCAGAAGTGAAAAAGACTGAATCTAAGGGAAGGAGGAGAGACAAAACAGGAGGAAAAAAAAGAAAGCATGGTGAAGGACTGTAAAGGAATCCATCTGTCCAGATTCTAACATGACCCCACAGCAGTTGTATCTGAGTGTGTCTCAAATTTCTAAATTATAAAACATCAACAGCATCTTCTCTGTTACTTTTCCATGCATATCGGAATAAACTGGAATCCTTTCTAAAACAGTGTTTGAACAAGTCAATTGGCCTGCAGTGGGATTGGGTTAAGAGTGGTCAAAAATGGATCAAAGAGGTGATTCTTCCATTGAATTCTGAATGCAGTGAGGCCCTTGGTTTTCTAATAGTTCAGTCCCAAGGTGCTGCAAAACGTTTCTCTTTTGATTAAAAGTCACTCGCTTACTGGTTCAGTTTCTTAGTTGGTCACAGTCTCAGGTTGTGGAGACCATTTAATAGACCTTGTATTCCATGAGGAACCAGTGCAGAAAGCAAAGATGTTTCTCACAGCAACCTATATTGTTTATGTACAGTGTGTACCAACTGGAACTATTAAAGTATAACTTCCTTGTGAGATAAAATGAACTGCAGTTCTTGTGGGTGGATATTATATACACAACAATCACCATGTCCAAGTCTGAACTGAATACTGTGGAGTCCAAACTTTTGGTCAGTCACCAACAAATGGCTATTTGAACATCTAGCAGCACAGAGATACCCTACAGGACATCGAGACTGCAAACCAATTTAACAGTCTAATAGCAGATACCCTCTGCAAAGTGGTATGTGATGAGGAAGGTACATTCCCCTGAGCACTTTCTTCTTCCCACTAGGATCTCTTCTTCTCTGACTAGGTCCAGCTTTCATGAGTCATGACTCATGAGGGTATTCTTGTCTCTGCCGGACATGTGTTAAAGAGAAGACAAAGCTAAATACAAGTGAAAGCATCTCAGCTGTATTTTCTGACTGGTCCACCAATGGCTTTGTATATAAGTTGAGTAAGATAAAAGCAATGACGGAGTCTTGTGGCACCCCACAGGTAAGGTCTGTAGAATCAGAAGAAGAATTTCTGTGTTGCTGACTATTCAGGCAGGGCCTTTTGTTACACTCCTGGTACCAAGTCTTCATGATAAACCTCATGAGCCTTCATCAGAGCAGCAGGGTGTAAAAGGCTGATCAAGAGATTCCATGCTTCAGCTCTCCACTTGCAAATAGTTTCCCTACCAGGTTTCTTTACCATGCAGGCTAAACCACTGGCTAATTTTGAGCCTCTGAGATATTTCAGGTGTTTCCCTGGAATCTCTTTTAAGCAGGAAAGGAGATGGTTGATGAGAGGTTTAAAACAGAGATTGACTGTCATCTTTTCTTGCATACAATGAACCCTCAAATAAAACACCTTGTTTTCAGAAGGCAGAATGTAGAAAAGGAAAAGTTCCCAGAGTCATGGCTGGTTGTGTGACCTGGGAACAATGAGCATCCAGGAAATGTGGCCTTCCAGGCGCCTGCCTGGGGGAGGCAACAGGCAGCGAGAACTACCTGCTTCCCACTGTCCCACCCAGACCATCTCCTGGGATGGTACGTTTCCCAGACACTACTTTCCCAGGAAGACTTACTTTCAGTCACACAAGCTTAGGCCTCAAGCTTTTGCAAGGACAGTAGCATGACTGGAAGTTAAGTAGTTATTTAAATAAGTTCCTGCAAATGAAGTGTTTCCACATTAAAGTCTCATCAAGAAACTGTGAACAACTCACTTGCTGCTTCAGGCACAAGCTACCAGTGCTCAGAGTGCTACCCTTTAGCCTCCTGAGCTAGACACAAGCAGCAGGCATTTTGGCAGCTGCATGGCATGCATAGTGTTTCCAGGCTGTCTTCTTTTCCAGCAAAGAAAGCAGCTTCCCTGTTTAAGATGCGTCCCTATTTTGGGGGGCTGATTGTGGAGGGAAATGTTGTGCATGTTGCATGTGAGAAAATAGTGTTACACCTGAATTGCAGGTAGATTTGAGGTGGCTGGGGCAGTAACAATAAGTGAGACTTCAGACCACTCCAGTCATATAAAATACATTGATTTGTTAACAGACTAAACAAAGCAAAATGAAATGATTGATCAGATACATTACATATAGGATAAGTAGTCTTTGCTTGGCAATGGCACTAGCCAGGCTAAGTTATCATACAAGGGGGCTTCTGTGCACCTGAATGGTGGTGTCTTCAGTGTTACATACCGAAATTGCCTTCCACGTAATCTCTTCTTTTATACTGTACAGTTCCTTTGTTTGCTGTTATCTAATCAAATTCTACCACCTCTTCAGTCGCTGTCACATGTTCAGTCTCCACATATCTTGCAGTGGTCTCCTTTCAGTTCCAACCTTTCTCTCTTGCTCACCTGCCCTTATGCATAGTCAACAAGTTAGCAAGCTTGACACAATTATATGCAAGTTATTTTCATATCACAAAGGGGGCCCATTGTGGTCAGCCCAGACTTACTCTATTTCAGGTACGGATATTTCCCTCCAGTCTAGACCTCCACACGGTCCCCATCATGACTTTAACTTATAACATCATGTTAGTCTATGATCAGTCTTTACAGCAATACATATCGTATCGACATTGATAAAAGGAAATTGTATTATCAGCAATCGGCTTTTTTTGGCCAATGTGGCCAATAATGTCACCTATAAATGCCGCATGCATTCACGTGGCTGCAGCATGCACATGGCCAGGAATGCAGTCTGGCAGCTTGAGGCCCCCATGGTGAGAGAGGGAGTGGGGCTGGGTTAACACCCAATGTTGTGTTAGTACCCAGTGTTGCCTATAGTCAGCAGTTTTGTTTCACATCCTAAAAGCGCTACTTAAAGGTTACTGCTTTTGCAAAAACAGCAGCAAAAAGCAGGCTCTGCTCTCCCAAAAGCCTTTTAGGCTTGATGTGTCTTTTAGAAGCCTAGAATTACTTTGCAAAATGAGAGACATAGGCTGCAATAGGGTATTACATGCTGAATTAGAAGACTGTGTAATAGATATAGACACAATAGATGGAAAAAACAGACCTGAAGAACACATGAGGAAGGCAGAAAATTTGTAATTTTTTAAAACAAATTACTGATTTTTTTCTTTAAAAATATAAGTTAGTATTGGGTTAGAAATGCAGTACAAATATAAAAAATAAATAAATGGTAAATGGTGCAGCCAGATTCCTAGATCTGACCCTGCCTGCCTACCCAGTGTGTCTTGTAACACTTAATTTTTTATGTTTTAAAAAAACTTCATCCTGGCTGCTTCCCTCCTATCCTTGTAATCTTTGCTCCTTGCTTCTTCTTATGTGGTTCAGCTCCTACAAAGCAAAGGCCCCTTTAAACATCAGCTCTGTCAGCAATTTCTCCACATGTTTGTGTTCAACTTGAGGGCTCCTTATGCCTAAGCACTCACAAATAGACCAGCTGGCACTGGGATTGTGCTGCTGATTACTCAGTTAGCTTGTGGTAATGTTGTAGTGGCAGTTCAATAATTATTGTGAGATCTTAACAGTTTGTGTTGAATATTGTCTCTTTAATTTGTGTGAGATGGTTTCAGTATGAGATTGGTGTTGTTAAAAGCTAAAGAAAAAAACAAATAAAAATAAACATCATGCACCAGCAACAGGTAACTAACAGAACCTAAGGAGTAAGGAGGATGGGGAGAATATTCCTGCATATATGAATCGGTTAAGGAAGGATCAGGTTTTTTAAAAAGCTGCTAAGAACATTAAAAGACTTATAAAGTTGGTCATGGAAGAAAAGAATAGGCATTTTTTTTTTTGAGAGAGAAAAGCCAATGTGTGGCTTTTAAGGTACAGTATAAAAGGCTATGTTCCTAGCTAACTCTGAACCTAAATTCTGAGGAAAGTCATTCTGATTTGCAGGACAGGACATTGTCCAGGAGCTTTACTTGACATTTAAGGTATTCATAAAAGAATGGATTAAAAATGACAAAAAAAGAAAAAAAGGATAAAGTTGCATAGTTCACTTGGTGTTTGCTCTCTTGACAAATCAAATTATTTTATATTGCCTAAACAATTTCAGTATATTTGTACAGATAAAATATAGTGGTATCAAAAAAGGTGCTAAGGAGAAGCGGAAGAATTTTTGCAGACAGGTAGAAGGTAATTTTATCATTTGGCAAGAGTGAATATGGGGTTGTGGTGCAAAACTGAACAGCAATAAAATAGTTCAGAATGTTGACATTTAAATGCCAGCAGTAGGTTTCAGAGTCAACCACCAATGACACAAGTAGAGCAGAAGCAAATTAAAACTGTTTTGTACTTTCAAGGCTATCTTTACCATCATGACAGCTTTTGTCAAATTATGCTTAGGTTCTGGAGCACAGTTCTACCAATCATCTTCATCCTAGGTTGAGTAGGCATGAAGTTTCTGGTCTCAGAATCATACAACTCCTGAATAAGTCTTGGATATATGCCACATTGATCTCAATGTAATTTACATTGCAATTAAAAAAAGATATGTTACACTGGGATTCTCAGCAGTCAGAAGAAGAGCAATTCAGGAGTCGGTTTTAAGTGTTTTCACAGGCTCATGAATAGGGAACATACAGTAGCTTATTTGTCCCAGGAAACCCTAGGATAGAAGAACATAGATAAAACTTTCTTTTGTTAGTGTATTTTTACTACAGATTTTTCCCAGGACAACTTTACCCCAAATCTGGTGCACATAGGTTGATGAAAGAATTGTCATTGTCTATCTGTGCCTTTTTCTCTGATATAAGTCCCAATTATGTGTGTGTGGGTTGTCTCTCTAAGTGAAAATAGTTATACATTTATAGCATTCTTGTGCAATATTTTGGAGAAATATGGGAACTATTTAAAGAAAGAAAATTCCACACTGTTCTTGTTAGAAGAGGCAATCATTGATGATAGGGAATGTGTTTGACAAGAGCCCACAATAATTTGAAGAAGCTAACATAAAACAAACAAGAGAGAGTCCACTTAAGAAAGTAGGAGCTATCTGGCATCAGGCGTGGGTAAGCAATATGTTAACACCCGTGTACTTTACACTGTTTGGTACACTAATTTAAATTACAAAATAAACCTAGAGGAGAGAAAGATGACCAGTTATCAGATGCAATAGGTGCTATTACAGAACCTCACCACCAGGTGGCAGGGGAGCAGGCAACAGCCTTTTTGCAATGAACACTCCTAAACTACTCTGGAATAAATGCAGATTCATGGTGCGTACACAACTATTTTTACTGCTGTTTCTTTCCAAGCAAACTATCTCAGTTTCTAGTAAGGTAGACTGCTGCATGACTATACATTATGAATCATATCCTATTTTCTTCAGTCTGCAAATGAAGAGAAGCCTCTCTGGCAATGATGGCTCATAGGGCATGGCTAAAACATGTGTAATATAGTGTGATATTTGAAAAACAGAAAATGACTGTATTACTGGAGACACTCAGATAATTTGTAGGCACTGTGAAGGCTGCATATACTATTTCAACTTTTTAATTTTTGAGTATTGAGTGTTTAACCAGACATTTTCAACGTTCTTATGATGCAGGTTTTTTGGAGGATGAATATGAATCTAATGGAGGATACATTATGATGTGGTCTGGTATAAAGTCTAATCAGCTCCAGTTCATTATTATTTGTATAACTTGTGAACATACAAGTTACAAGAAAACTTAAACAGATTAACCTTATACCACAGTCACATATTCTCCATGTATTGCACAAACAAACACCCAGAGTATTTTAAACTATCCTGTCTTTTCAAACATCCTGGCTTATAACTTTTTCAGGTCTTTTCTCTCTGTTCGTCCTCCTCGTTTTCTACTTTTTTTTCATATTTATGGAACTTGTATAGTGCCATGCTGAAGCAGCCGAGAGAAACAGCTGCTGCCAAGTGAAAATGCCCCACGTGTCTTTGGTTCCAGAAGGAGCATGCAGGACCAGACTGGGAAGGGCTATGGTAAGAGCACCTGCTCCTGCCTGCGTTAGGTTTACCAGATAACCATAATATGTGCAGGATCAGTCCTTCCTGATTTAGCTGCACATGAGGTGCATGGGGCCATGGGCGACTGGTGCCACCTTAGGGGAGGCCAGTCAGTGACCAGGGGGGCAGGAAGGGGTCCCCCTATGGCCAATCTCGCTGACTAGGAAGTAGCTGTGGCACTCCTGGAGGTGGCCGCAGTGCTTCATCCGGCACTCCCACGCCCTGGCCAGTGCTCACAGGGAGGGCACCGGTGCTCCCCCTGCTCATTGCCTAAGTGGAGAGTGTGGTCTGTCAGGGGGTGCGCCAGTGCTCTCAGGTGGTGTGCACCCCCATGAACCTCCTATGTGTTGCCACTGCACGGGGCAAATTTTACCTGGCCATGCAGCACTCATACCCCTGAAAGGGTCTTGTGGCATCCTAGTGGAGAGTCCCTAGATCAGGCTGTAGCATAACAAAAGTAAATTTCTCTCTAAATGAGACATGAGTAAAAAGTAAAATAAAAAGTAAGAGGTACATAGAATATAAAGTAAAATGTCACCCTGCCCTGCCTTCTGCCTAACTCCAGACTAACACAGCTAACTCTTTCTCTTTGTTATATCTCTCGCTATTATAATCAAGGAACAGAAGTAATGCCACATGTGTTATGTATAGGGAAATTGCAAAATGGGGCAATCTCCATGAAAACCACGAAAAAATAAATTACCAAAAATAAAGTGCTGGCTCCTCAGTGGAAGCCAGCACTCCCCTGGTCATGCAGATCAGCATGAAAGGAGCTGCCAGCACAAAAGTAAGCAGGCAAGATGATTACTGCACCCACCCCTTGCCACTGATTGGCTGAGAGGGCTGCCTGTCAAGTGGCCCTGCCCCTTTCTACCAGTTAGTGGTATGGGGATGGACCTCTTAGCCAATCAACAGTAAGGGGCATGGACATATGATGGCCACTGAGCAGATGTAGAAGGCAGGGGCTGCTGCCTTAAATTGGGTAACACATAGTTAAGTGTGTAACCAACACAGCATAGAATTTGTATATTCCTAATAAACTGTCTTGTAAAGAACATGTAGGGTAATAAAGCAACATGTATATAATTGTGCAGAACAAATCCGCTGGAGAATTTTGTAGTCTGTTCATGGAAGGTTCACTAGTAGAAAAAGATCAAAATTATCCAAAAATTGTATGTTACAAATTACTTATGCAGGTCAATGAAGTATGAAAATATATATTTACCAAAGGGGTAAAATTATATTTTATATGGCAGGTCCTCAGCCAGGGTAAATTGTCATAGTTTCACCAACTAAAATGGAATCAACAATTATGCTAGTTAAATATCTCTCTAGATTTGTCTAGATTTGCCTCTACTTCTGTTAAATATTTTTGCTTGTGTTAAGTATCTGCATATACATACCTAGATCCATAATAAGATGAATATGAATCAGCATTGTGCCCTTGTTGCCAAGAAGGCTAACAGCATACTGAATTGCATTAGTAGGACTGTTGCCAGCAGATTGAGGGAAGTAATTATTCTGCTCTATTCTGCAGTGGTGAGGCTACATCTGGAGCCCTGTGTCCAGTTTTGGAGCCCCCACTACAGAAAGGATGTGGACAAGTTGGAGAGAGTTCAGTGGAGGGCAACAAAAATGGTTCAAGGGCTAGAGCATATGACGTATGAAGAGGAGCTGAAGGAACTAAGTTTATTTAGTCTGCAGAAAAGAATACAGAGGGGATTAGATAGCAGTCTTCAATTAGCTGAAGGGTGGTTCCAAAGAGGATGGAGCTAGACTGTTTGCAATGACAGAACAAGGAATAATGGTCTCAAGTTGCAGCAATGGAGGTTTAAATTGGATATTAGGAAAAACTTTCTCACTAGGAGTGTGGTGAAGCACTGGAACAGATTACCTAGAGAGGTGGTGGAATCTCTAGTCTTGGAAGTTTTTAAGGCCCAGCTCAACAAAGCCCTGGTTGGAATGATGAAGTTTGGGATGGTCCTGCTTTGAGTCACTGGGGGCCCAGGGAGTTGGACGAGATGACCTCCTGAGGTCCCTTCCAACCTTAATTTTCTATGATTCTATTTAAACAAAATAGTCCCCTACAGCACAATACAACCAAGAGCATCACCAGCATGTCACTTGAGCATACCCTACAACCTACACAAATGATGAGGAATGCAGTAATGATTTGGAAGGCTTTAATCAGGCCTGTCCACCCCTGGGGACATGCATGCCATGCCTAGCCCATGAGTAGTTAATATGTGGCCTGTTGGTTCCCACCTGACCACCACCACCTCCCAGTTGCTCCTGCTGTTTCAGCAGCTTTGGTCTTTGGGTCCAGAGCAGCATGGTGGGAGGGGCCCAGAGAGCCTGCTATGTGGTGGGATAGGGGCTCATTCTGCCCATGCATTGGGATGGCCGCACTGTCTATGAGGTGGGCATCCCAGGAGGCCCCATAACATACGACCCAGGTTACACAACTAGTGCAGCATGCGGCCCCCAGTGACTCAGAAGCTGAATAGCCCTGGCTTAAATTGAGCCTTCAGTTATCCCTACTTGTAACCAGAGCAATCTGTAATACTGCCAACTTTAGCTTTATGTCTAGTTCATTTATCTCAAAGTGCCAGAGTAGATCTGGTATATGTTTTGGGGGAATTTTTACTAGCCATTATACAGATGTTTAACAGAAATAAGGCCTTTTTCCTAATCGTACTATGCTAGTGCTTGACTCCTTACTAACTCTTGCTCTTTTAAAGGATTATGATACAGGCAACATGGTTTGCTAAACATTTCTTTAAACCAATATTTCTAAAAAGTTGAGCATCAGACACCAGATCCATGCTTTTTCAAGTACCAAATGGTTTAACTTACTTGATAGTATGTGAGATTAACAAAGCTGGAACCATAGCAAATCACCAGTGGTTTAGATATTGCCACTCACCCAGCAAGCCGTATAGAATACAAACAGATCACATTTTGTATTTTTAGGCTCTGATGCTTCAGGCCCAAAATCTGTGCAACATTTTTGCTTTACACATTTTAGCTGAGTGCTCTGTTCCCCATCAAGGCATTTTGTTACTATGGTGATAAAAATATTTCCATTCCCCTCACTACATGCACCAATCAGTTACGTGTATTTTTTCAATGGGGAAAAAGAAAGGGAGAGAAAATCAAGACATGGGATAACGCATGAATAGAAAACCCCTTATTTTTAACTCAGTTTGCATAAATCAACTTTTTACAAGATGTGTTCTACTTTTCATTTTTCTTAGGCTTCTAAATGAACTCACTAGTTCAGTACTCAAAAACCATATTCAAAGACTGTTTATTAATGACCCATGGCAAAGTGAGAGGTCATTTCTGAAGCAGAAGGCAGAGGGAGATCTTTCAAGGGTTTGCCTTAGATGGGTTCTATATAATATTTTAATTAATACTTTGGATGATAAAACAAAATATATACAATGCATGAGTGGTAGAAATGGTTTCAAGCACTTTGAGCAGATAATATACATTCAACACAATTATGTTAAACTAGACAACTGGTCCAAACAAGTTGAACATTAACAAGATGTACTTCAATAACAACACAGGGGAAATATTATTGTTTAGGATACATCAAACATATAAAAAGAAAATGGGAAATATTTAGTCAGGAATATTTGGTACTGCAAAAAAGGATCTGAGGGTTTTTTAGATCAGAAACTGACTGAGCCAACAATGTGATACTCTTGCCAAAAAAAGGCAAATCTCCTTTTTGACTATTTTAAGAGGAGTGCTGTATTTAGGACATGGAAAGTAATTACAGTACTGTATTCTACTCTAATTGCCCAGGTGCGACCTCCATTGGATGCAAAATGTCAAGCCACTAATCCCAGTCTACCACCTCCTCAGTAGCACACTGGAGCAAACTCAAGCGACCAGAGCTCTCCATCTGGGCCTAGCCACGCACCCACTCCTGGCCACTGGAGTGGTCAGCCAGGGTCAGCTGACCCTTCATTTCTTCCAATATAAATCACTGACCTGGAAAAGGAAGTGTCTGGGCAACATGGCTCAACCTTGTACTTAGGCTGCTGCACCCTTGCTGTGCTGCTACTGGCTTTCTGCCAAGATGTTCTAGATACCTGGCTTGGTTTGCCCACAGACCCCAAGTTTAGCCTGACCCTTTGCTCCCTGATCAACTCTCTGGTTTGATCTCCTGGATGCTTGACCTGGCCAGCCTCCTGACCTTGCACTCTGCCTGGCCCACTGAATCTCTAACTCACTTTTCTAGACAAAGCTCCTGGCTTCTGGCTTCCCCCCAGGCAGGATCTGCACCCTCCCCTCAGATCTTGGCTGTTTCTCCTGACCCACACCTGGCCATCCACTGCCTGGCATGACAGAAAGAGGTGGACAAATTGGAGGGAGTTCACAGGACAGCAACAAGAATGATCACAGGTTTGCAACACAACACCGGGGAGTTCAGGATGAAGGAACTGGATTGATTTCATCTGGAAAAGAGAAAACTGAGGAGAAACATAGTAACTGATTTCCAAGATATGACATGCCGTTACAAAAATGACAGTGATCAAATGTTCTCCATGGCCACTGGGGATACAATGGGAATGAATCCGTATAATCTGCTGTGAAGATGATTTGGTTTGGATAAGAGGAAAAATTGAATATACACTGGGAGAGGCTACGTAGGGCAGTTGTAGAATTTGCCTTCTCTGATTTATTTGTTCTAAGATCAGATTAGAAAAAAAACATCTGGTCTGGGATGGTCACAGGATACTTAAATCAGTCTCAATAAAGGGATGGACTAACTGGCCTCTTGAAGTTGCTTTTAGCCCCACCTTTCTAAAATTTAATCTTTCTTGATACATTATATCGAAGCCTATAAAGAAGTCAGTACCCAAAAGGACCAATAAATTTGTCTCTGATCAATATTAAAAGACAGAACTGTTCCTTCCTAGAAACAGCAGTTTCTTCCAAGCTGTCTGTCCTGAGGGAGCAGACAGGGAAGGGTTAACCTGCCTGCCCATTTCCCACTATCAGGTTGCTGCTCTTCTCTGGACTGAGCCTGGTCTAGAGAGTAGCAGCTGGGGCAGTGATAGTGGCTAGGCAGTCAGGTTAACTCTTCCCTGTCTGCTCCCCTGGGACAGACAGTGCAGGCAGCCACAAGTAAGCAGGGAGAAGGGGCAGGGGGCAGCAAGCAAGAAGGATCTGGGGTCCTGTGGAAAAGAGGTGGGAGAGGGGGAGGCAGTGGGCCTGATCTGGGCCACAGGGGGACAGGAGGTTGGGTGGAGTGTTTATACCAATATGTTGCCTAGAGTGTCTATACATTAATATGACTCAAGCTGGGTAACACAGAACAGAGAGAAACCTGCCTTGGAGTGACATAGCTTTAAGCCACCTAAAGAGTGCTTAAAACTATTTTCAGGTGTCAATGTGTAGACAATCTATGGGTTAAGAGCTCCAGAAGCCACCTAAAATTAACACATAACAAGGCACACAAGAGACACGCACTATATCCGCTTCAAGCTGATAACTCCAGGATTAAAAACACGATGAGAAATCGCAAAACTAACTTCAAACATTCTGCATCAATGTCATTTGGCCTGGAGATGTCACTTGTTGCTCTGATGGAGAGAAATAGATGACTCATTCTTCTTTTCAAAACAAAATATTCACCTGCAGAATCTGTATTTTGTCAACTTCTGCTTTTACCCAGTTTCACAGCTCGACTGATGCAGGCTCAGACTGGTCAAGCAAGGTACTCAAAGAAATGCAGTTAACATGTTAGACCAGACTGGAATATGGGACTTCAGTGGTGAATGCTTTGATTACTATATATTTCACCATAATACTTTGAATAACACCTGCATATTTCAAGAAGCTAATCTAATGCAAGTGTTTTGTGTAGCACTGAATATCTTATGGGGGCATCACCATTAAGTTTCAAAATATTACAGACTGCAAGGCACTCTCACAGCTGTCTGGGCTTAGATAACTGAAAAATGCTACTGCTTGTCTGTCTCTGACTATTACTGCAGCTATAGGCGATGCTCTAAAAAAATCTATATGACAATCTATACCAACAATGTCTACATAAAAAACTATCAAATAAGTATTGTATGTATTCTCAGACAGCTGGAAGAAATAAAGACATACATAAAGTGATGGTTAGAGGAGGGCAGAACAAACCAGCAAAAAAGTGCAGAGTAAGGATAGTAGGGGCTAGATTGTTCTTTTCAGTTCCAGTCCTAAGAAAGATAGTGCAAAAGTGCCATCCTTCCCTGAACTTCACTGTTTGCCTGGCTTTCCAGGCTTGGTTCTGTCCTCTCACTATTCATTTACATGCCTGAGGTGTGCTGTGGGAGTATTTCCTGGCTTCATAAAGTACAGAGAGTAACCTTGTGACAGGTCAATCTCAAAATAATAAGGACATAGGAGGCCAGAAAGGAGGAGAGAAGAGAAAGAGAGAGAGAGAGAGAATGCACAAGTAACAGTGAGTCAGACTGAGAGGGGAAGATTGGGTAACTTGTTTGTGACTGATTTCATGTATAAAGCGAGAGAGATTGCCATATCTAAGAGAAGTCAGGAAAAATGATGCCATCCTGAGAACATCATGGCTGATGCAAATAAAGGCCAAAGAAATGATGAAGTAACAAGAGATGGGAAAGGCAGAATAAGGTCATGAGTCAAAATGATGCCATTTTAGCATTTTATGAGTGCAAATGAAAGGATTCTAAAGATAACCAGGAAACCTGTTGAAAAAGAATGAAAAAAGGGACTGAGAGAAAAAACAAAATAATGGAAAAGATGACCTGGACTCCATTGTATTCTGGCATTCTCAACAAATTAACTCCAAATTAAACATTGCCTTTCCTGCTGCACTCTTAAGTCAGTGTTTGAAATAGTCTTTTCTCTAGGTAACAGAATGAAATTCTAGCTATATTTGAATCCAAAAGACATATTGCCATTAATTTCAATGGGGCTAGAATTTCACCCAGAATATCTAACAACTATCATAATGATTTTTGCTCCAATTTTTTTAAATCATAGTTTTTGGGAAATTTCTTCATTTCTGCTACATATTTATATTCTTTAAAACACCTGTTAAAAATCAATTCAACCTTGAATTAACAACAAGAGATACTTTGTGGGAAATAAGAATAATAAAAATAAAGACGAAAGTATGCAGAGAGGGTAAGCAAACAAGCACAGTACATCCGTATTAGAGAAGGGAGAAAGGATAGTGTTTGGGAGTATGACAAATTATGTGGACATTTATGGACAAGAAATGCATCTGGATAAACAAATAGTAACTTGTGTTTTCCATATTTTCACTGTGTAGCTGAATTAGCATTCCTTGACTTAATGAAAATTGATATTTCTACTGATGTTGCAGTTCAGAGGCTAATATCATTATGTACACATTCAGTGACCAAAAAAGAGAGTCTAATGAAAGTGGAAAGACTTTTATGTCACGAGAACCTATGACAAATATACATTTTTTCCTAGTAAGAGAATCTTCAGTTTTAGATGAATTTAGATATTGCCAACAACTTCATGGTACTGGACCTTTACAACGATACCAGTTTGGGATACAGGTCTCAAAATTCAGGATTTGGTTCCACCAACCTTACTTTCATGAGGTAATACTTCACATGATAACTAGTTTTATGGGCCGAGACTCAGCCATACCTATAAATGCTGAGTAATACTTCAGTCAGATCTAGACCCACCAAAATTGGGTGCCTTTCACAAAGCAAGGTACTGCTTTGAATGAAGAGTATCTGTTTCATGCTGTAATATGAAGAAAGTATGTTAGTAAGATTCTGGAATGTTACATACTATTTAATCTCAGTTAGTTACAGAAACAGCTACACTGCAGTGTTGCCTTGTGACCTCTCTATGGGTTGTGCATAGCTGTGCTGCTGCAGGAGTAGCACAGAGCCCGCCCTTCTTCCTTATTACTGTTAGAGGCCAGAACTTTGATACTGGGCTACATCAGCAGCAATTATGATACCCCCCCAGCCTGCCACACTCACGGAGCTCAGTTATGTTAGCCTGTGCTTTGCTATAAGGGGCAGAGACAAAGTCCCCCAACCCAGCCCCTGATCCTCTCAACAACCTTCTTTGCAAAAGTAGAGGATATACAATGTCTATTTACTTCTTCACACCACAGCCCTATGTCCAAATAGCCCCATGGGAACAAAATTATAGAGCCATGAAGTATAGGGGGAAATGTAGTTGTAGTCCTGTGAGGTTGTCAGACTAAATTTTCAATGGTATAGCTATTCCCAGCCTTCAAGACTGGGTCTCAAGTAATGAAAAGTATTCAGTTATGGGGTTATCATAGTGGTGATCCTGACTCTTGCCTGCCATGTGTTGATGTAAAAAGATTTCTATTGCGAGAGTTGAATTTTAAAAACCACTAAACAGCAGGACCAAGGTTGGTTTCTCTTGTGGCTTTGAACTGTCTTGTAAGACCACTCAATGATGCTGAAAATTCTGCAGTTCTTATTATTAAAACTCACAGGGCTCAATCTCTTTATTAGTCAACTTTTATTAATTCAATTATTTTCTTTTTCTCTCTAGGTACCTCAGATCTCTGTCTGCCTAAAGTGGTGGGCGTACCTCTCCAAATACTAACAGACAGCTGTGTCAGACCCAGATAAGTACAATGTCCAGTCTTTATCAAAATTAGGAAAATGAAAAAGCATAACCAATTAAATGAGTACACACTTCTGGGCTGTGGTTGCTCAATCCAACCCTCTCTTAGGTAGCTACAAATAATGCAAAGGGCATTCTTATGATTTTAACTTGGCTAAGTGTTTCGGGGGTTCAGTTTCCAGAAAGTGCAGTTCTCTTCAGTAATCAGCTTCACTCGATTTTTAAACTATAAAAATTAAAAGGAAGTTTTTACTTTTTGTTGAAGGGGCTCAGATGATCTCTCTTGACTAGGCCTCCATCTCTTTGAAGTTGTCCCACCTCTAGCACTGCTCTCCCAGCAAAGCTTCCTCAGCTGGTATCTCTCAGCTTAGAATAATTCTTCCGAGCTCCTCAGCCAGCTGGCTGCAGGCTCACCGCTGCCACAGCCGACCCATCCATCTTCCTGGGTTCTTTCCTGTGCAACGTCACTCTCCTCTCCTCTGTCTGGGTCCCTCATCATCTCTTCCTCTTCCAAGGGCTGCTCTAACTTCATGGAGCAGTAACTCTGGTAATGCGGCTCCTGTGGAGCTCTCTTTTCCTTTGCTGGTTCCTGCATGCTCTTGGGCAGTATTGGCACCATCTTCTCTTCCTCCTTGCAAAACTGAAGAAGGTTTCTGTTTGACTCTGATTTAAACTGTAGACCCCTCTACTTTCATAGCCTTCTTGATTTCTCTTGAAGGTCTTCATGTGATTTTTACCAATATCAAGAGTCACTAAACGGCAATGAGAACATAGTTGGGAAATTACACAATTTTCACACAAAAAAATTAAACTAGAGAGTCAATGTAATGGCTAAAACTTGTTTTAAATATTATTTGAAATCTCAAAAAAGAAGCTTTTAAATGGAAGGATCACCCTGCACATTTAAAATGGCCAAGTTTAAACATGTCTGATAAAGTGCAAATAAACTAAACCCAATGACAATAAATTAGACTCCTAACTGAAATTCTTAGGGCAAGAATGTAATCTTATTGGCCAATGTAAATCAAGAATAGCTGCATGTACTTCAAAGGAGAGGCACCAACTTTTAAAATCCCAGATCAAACGTCTTCACCTGCTGTAGGCTGTAGGCCTTGTCGATATCATGTGCTAAGGCAGGGGTTTTCAACCTTTTTCAACAAGTGTACCCCTCCTGTCTCAAAGTTTCAGCTCATGTACCCCTTTATATTTGTTCTTGTTTTTATGGGGGGGAGGGGAGACAGATTGAGACTCCTGCGGTGAGAGAGGGAGTGAGGCTGGGGTTGGGGCAAGCGCTGCACAGCCAGGGCAAAGCATGGGATGGAGCCACAAGTGGCTTGTTTGGGGAGCACAGGGGGTGGGGGGAGCGCCCAAAGAAGGGCTTACACCACTGCACACACCCCAGGAGGGCATGGGGGGGCATGTGACCCCAGAGCTGTATGTGGGCAGGCTTCCGCTGCAGGCTGGGGCTTGGGCTATGCTTGGCTCTTCCTGGTTGGGGATGGGCCAGGCTGTGCTCAGGGTGAGTGACTGCAGTGCTGCGAGGGGGGCTCTTGCAGGGTGGGTGGGCTAGATTTGGCTCAAGATATCTGCTCCAGCCGAGCAGGGATATGTATTCCAGTGGCCCCCCAGCTTCTGGCCTGGGCCATTGCAGGTTATGTGGCTTCATTTTTAGAATTAAAAGTGAATGTCTGTTCACTTGCTTATCAGTTCAATCTATACAGCTTAAACTAACCTGCAAAGACAGAATCAATTCAGTCTTGGGATTTTTTAGTGTCTGTACTTAGCCCTAAAAACCTGTATAAAGCTGGACCTTTCAATGTTAGACTTTCTAAACTAATGCACAAAGTTTCTCATGTCTTGTGCATATCTAAACTACTTCGAAAATCATGCAAGATATTTTTGACAATATTTCCTTTTATTGCCTTTTAAATTTCTTTCCCTCACTTTTAAATTGATAAACTTTAATCTGAATCTCCCAACAGGAGCTACACAGCTTTAACATACTTACTAATTTTGGAAATATAACTAAGTATTGAAGCTACAGTAAAACATGAAGAATAGCTGGTGATGATTGAGTCTGGTTAATACATGTATTGCAGAATTCAAGTGAGAATCACCCACTCAGTCTAACTGTATTGTGTGGGGTTTATACAAACCTGTTATGTTTGATTGGTTGGTGCCACTATAGGGCGGATTTTGAACTCTTTCAAACAGCAGGCTTTATATATTGCTTAATATAGGAGAACAACTATCCCCTGCCTTGTAGTTTAACATAGGTTTTATGATCATAACCATAATATATTAAAATCAAAACATGGGGTATTTTTTAATTAAGGAATTTTGTACTGATTCATGCTTACAACAACAGGTTACAGAGCATGTGTTTTAAAGGTCTTTTATTTCAGGATTGCTACACAACTGCAGATAAATAAAGCCACTAGAGGGCACCCCCATTGCTAATCTAGCTGAAACTGCAACATTTCATTTGATAAAGAAGCACCACTGAATGAGAACAGATACAAGAATGGATCTAAGAAGTAGGCTCCATCTTTACCACTGGGGTAGGGAACATTATCCCATCCTTCCCTCCTTATGGTACTAGGCATTTAAGGAGTACTAATAGGAGTTTAAAGCAGAGGTTCCCAACCACCGGGCCACAGCCCAGTACTGGACCACGGTGGGTTGGCTGCTGGGTCATGCCATGAGTCCCCACTCAGCCCCCCATCTGTATGCCTATGCAAGTGGCTTCCGCTGCTGGTGGTGATGTGCAGAGTTAAAGCTGGGAGGAGGGGTGGGGCAGCCCCAGGAGGGAGGCAGTTGGCTCCACCAGTCCTGCACCAGTCTGGGGCACAACAAATGTTGGGAACCACTGGTTTAAAGGATTCCCACCATATATCCAGGCACTCAGGATAAACGCTCTGCAGGCTACCCATTGGATTCAGCTCCCTTTGTTTAATCTTCCTTCCATCCACACAGAGAAAATACCAGACGGGGAATGTGGCCTATGAAGACATCAGGTCTTGAATATCAGATCTCCACCTCTCTCAACAATAAACTCTATGGGCCTTTGTACATGTGACAAAGGGCCCTTGTACACATGATGAAATT
>NW_017728886.1:225810349-225812227 GCF_001723895.1 Crocodylus porosus
CACTGGTCCCTACAGCCCCTGAGCTGCAAGGGACCCGCTTCTTCCCTCTGCAGTGGTGGCACCCCACCAGGACTGCCCAGGTGTGCTACTAGCTGGGTGCTGATGCTGCCTTTGGGGGGTGCCACCAGTGTGGAGGGAAGGACCAGAGCCCCCCACAGTGCAGGGCCCACTGGCAGCTCACTCCCCAGCTGTGGGAGAGGTGGGTAGGTTCCAGGGGGAAAAAAGAAAAGGATCAGACCCTCACTTTTTTTTTCCTTCAGCAGAGCCTGCCTATGGTGGAGGGATGCGGGGCATGAGCTGATGGGGACCGTCACTGTTCTGTCACAATGACAGAAGTCTCTAAATAGAAACTCAGAAGGCTGCAACCAAACTCAAACTGGCTACACAAATCAAGGACAATAAAAAATCCTTCAGATATGTGGAAAGAAAAACAAGGGCAACATTGGACCCCTGCTAAACCAGTTGGGACAGCTGACTACCAACACTCAGGAAAAAGCCAATCTGCTTAATGATTACTTTGTATCTATTTGTCACCAGCCCAAAAAGCCCACCCTGCCTAATATAATGCAGGATGACCATGGTGAGGGTGAATATAAGACCACCATTGGCATAGATCTTGTGAAAGAGCATCTTAAGAGAATGGACCCCCACAGCTCAGCTGGTCCAGATAGATTGCAGCCAAGACTGCAAAAGGAACTGGCAGACATCATAGCACAGCCTCTGGCAAAAATATTTGAGAACTCATGGCGCTCAAGCAAAGTTCCTGAAGATTGGAAGAGGATCAATATGGTGCCTATCTTCAAGAAAGGGAGGAAAAAAGACCCAGGAAACTACAGGCCATTCAGTCTGACTTCAATCTCTGGGAAGATCTTGGAAAAAAATATCAAAGAAACCATTCTTGACAGGATAACAGAAGGCAACATTCTGACGGATAGCCAACACTGGTTTCTTGCAGGTAGGTCTTGCCTGACCAATCTCATTTCCTTCTATGACCAGGTGACATATTACTTGGACAAAAAGGAAGAGGTTGATATCATATTGTCCTGGGGCATGGCAAAGGAACAAACCCCGAAGGATCCAAGGGGGACCCTGGGGGGCAGCACACCACTGGGAAAGGAAAGAGGAAGAAAGAATAAACAAAAACAACTTACCGGTGGCAGGAATCGTGGTGGGGCTGGAAGTGGCAGCAGGAGTCGCGACGGAGCGGAAAGCGGTGGCGGGACCCACACGGCTCATTAGCCGCTGTTTGTTTAAAGGGGAAACAGCTGGGGAAGTGGGGGAGGAGAAGGGAGAGTGAATGGGTAGAAGGGGAGGAGAGGCGGCAAGAGAACTGGGGAAGAAGAGCTTCCGAGTGCACTAGGAAGGTGGAGGAGCTAGGGAACGTTGCCTCCGACTCACAGGAGGAAGCTGAATTGTGCCCAGGGGAAGACGCTGCCATCGGACCTGACAAGACCCAGGTGTCCTGACTGTATGTAACCCTGGGGGCGCGTGGAGAGCTGAGGCAAAAGGCTTCGTCATCTCAGGTGGAGGGCGACAGACATAAGAAGTAAGAGGGGATCCTTACAGGAGGATGGACTGAGACTCCACATCCGGGACAAGGGCCCTGACCGAAACTTGTGGAAGGGATATTCCTCTGCTAGGGGGGCTTAGCAGGTCTCACGAGGAGGGGAATCTGCGGTATTGCCTGGCACCCTACAAGAGGAAGGGCACTTAGGTTAAGGGAGATAGCACCGCAGTAGGCATACCTAAATGTTGGCCTAGGAAAGGTTGTGAAGGGACCTGGAGGGGTTTCTATAGCCTTGTGATTAGTTTATTATTTTTGTCACCACCTTTGCCGCTTGTTTGTGAGGGTTATTTTCTTTATTATAATTGTTTGGG
>NW_017728886.1:225812917-225838074 GCF_001723895.1 Crocodylus porosus
CTGACCACAAGATGAACATGAGCCACCAATGCGATACCACAGCTGGCAAAGTGAACAAAACTCTGGCTTGCATCTACTGATGCACCTCAAGCAAGAGCCAGGATGTCATCCTCCCACTGTACTCAGCCTTGGTGAGGCCACAGCTGGAGTACTGCATCCAATTCTGGGCTCCACAATTCAGAAAGGATGTGAAGAAGCTTGAAAGAGTCCAGAGGAGAGCCACATGCATGATCAGAGAGCAAAAGAACAGCCCTTATGAAGACAGGCTGCAAGCTATGGGACTCTTCAGCCTGGAGAAGAACAGACTCAGGGGTGACTTGACACAAACCTACAAGTACATAAGGGGTGTGCATCAGAAGCTGGGAGAATGCCTGTTTACCAGAGCACCCTAAGGGATGACAAGGTCCAATGGTCACAAGGTCCTGCAAGTCCGTTTTAGGCTGGACATAAGTAAAACTTCTTTACTGCCCGAGCCGCCAAGGCCTAGGATAGACTCCCCCTAGGAGGTGATGCAAGCACCTACTCTGTACACTTTTAAGAAACATTTGAGCCCTTATCTTGCTGGAATCCTTTGACCCTAGTTGACTTCCTGCCTCTTGGGCAGGGGGCTGGACCCAATGACCTTACAAGGTCCCTTCTAGCCCTAATGTCTTTGAAATCTATGAAATCTCTATAAAACAGTGGGTTTTTAATCAACATAAGTAAAGCCACACGAATTTAGAACTCACCATTTCAATTTAGGGAGAACTAAACCCGTGGCTAGTGTACAAGCACCCTAAGGTTTCTTTTCAAGCTCTTAAAGCTGACCCTTCAGCTTTTTTTCCTGGAATGGACAATGACTACACATTCTGATGAAAAAAACAATCCTACAAATTACTAATACTGATTCTTAAATCTTACTTGTATTTCTTCTGCTAAGAGAAAAGTGAAGAAAAAGAAGAGAAATCCTACCAGTCCTCTGCCAGTTTTGGCCACAACAGAAAAACTCTTCCTGACTTCCAAAACAGGTGATCAGACAGCAGACCATTACTGTATACAGCAAAATTGGCAGTTCTCTTTATAATATGCTTTAAACTCATCTCTTTCTATATAAAAATGTCATCATTATTCAACTCAGTAAACATTAAGGAATCAGGCTGAGTCATTGCATCTTCCCCAAGTTTATACAGAACAGAAAAGTATATCGGTGTTGGAAAATGATCTCAGGGAACAATCACCATGGCTGAAATAAGTGGAATGGTTGATAAGATGGTGATGATGTCATCTATATCAGTAATCCCAAGGATTCTCTTCAGGGCTTAGCAACACAAACCACCTAGGCTTTTTGCTACAACTACAGTGAGGGAGGGCAGGAAAGCTATCAAGAGCAGGAGATTTCAAAATGCCCATGCAAAAGTGTAAATAATGGGGAGTTAGGGGGTCAGTTAGCTGCTCCCATCTTGCTCTGCATGACCAATGGTAAGTCAAGAGCCCACAGACGGGAGGGGCCAATCCTAAATTCCCCAGTATGTGCTTCCCTCTCAGGAGGTTGTCCACTACTTGCAGGTCCAGCCATGGTTTCTACCTGATGAGACCAACAGATGGCATTTTTTACACTGAGTGCAAATACTATAGGCTCCATTTTCATTCTTTAACATAGATTAAATTTATTTATAAATTGCCATGTTTATCCATTTCTGTGTAAGGAACTATCAAAGCTCGTTTCTTCCTTCACTTATAGTGAAAAATCTGGATAATGCAGTAAATATATGAATAGGAGGGATCAGGATTTCCTGTTAGTTATTTTTTCAGAGCTTTCTAATCCATGCTACTAAGGATTAAATTATTTGTTAAAAATGATGAGTTACCATTACTTCAAAGAGCAAAATGGGCAGTTCTCTTCCCATTAAGCTTTAAACTCATCACTTTCAATATCAAAACTATCACCATTATTCAATTCAGTAAACATTAAGGAACCAAGCTGAGTCACTGTATCTTCCCCAAATTTATAGGGAATGAAAAAATACATTGCTGTTGGAAATTAGAGCGGTGCGAAGCTTTGGGTGCTGATTTAATTCGGAGGAGATTCAGCCCGATCTGGTGGCTGAGTCTCCAAATCTGAATTGAATCAGGAGACCAGTGAAAAGGTCTGAATTGATTCAAAGCTCTCTGAATCAAATTGGAAAACATTTGGAGAGCTTCAGTGATTTAGGCAGTCCCCGCTTGCTGCAGCAGGGAGCTGGACCTCCATGTTGTTAAGTAGGGGGTGGGGGAGCAGGAGCTAGAGGAGATGAGAGGGGACCATGGGGAGATCCCTGCCAGGCCCCACTCCCTGCTGGCTCCCCTAGCCCCCTGAGCATCCCCTGACCTTGCCTGCTGAGCCAGCCCCCCCTCCCCATGGCTGCCCCATCCAGTCCCAGCTCCCGGCTCTTTTAAAAAAAACCCTACTCACTGACTGCTTCCAGGTAGGGGGGTGATCCCTTCTTCTCCCCAGTGCCCCATGCTGCATGGTGGGCTCTGCCATGAGCCCTCCAACTCCCCCCACTCTCCCAGCCTCCCCCCCATGCCTGGCCCACTCACCCCAGCTCCTGACTCTTAAAAAAACCAAAACAAACAAAAGTCCAGAATCACGAGCTGCTGCAGTGAATGTCTGGGCTTTGGGGGGCTCATGGAAGAGCCCCCCCATGCAGCACAGGGCATCAGCCAGTGACTGCAGGGCTTTTTTTTTAAAGGGCCAGGAGCTGGGATGGATGGGACAGCCATGGGGGGGGGTGCTGGAACAGTGGGCAGGGGGCTCATGGAAGAGTCCCCCATGCAGCAGAAGGGCAATGGGGGTCAGTGGGGATCACCTCTCCACCTGGCAGCATCTGGTGAGTGCAGGTTTGTTTTTTTTTAAGAGCCAGGAGCAGGGAGAGCGGCTGGGGCAGCCATTGAGAGCAGGTGGGGAATGGGTCAGAATCAGAGATTTGGTCAATTCAGTGGTGGCCAAATCTCTGAATCAGAGTTGGCCAAATTGATTTGAGACAGTGATTTGAATCACCGAATTGAATCACAGTCCCATGAATTGGCCAAATCCAAATCCGAAGTGAATACTAGCCGCTTCACACAGCCCTATTGCAAATGACCTTACAGAACTATCACCATGGTTGAAATAAGTGGGGTGGTTGAAGTGATGTCATCTTTACCAGTAAGCCTAGGGATTATTTTCAGGTGTGAGTAATATGAGAAATTAAATGATGTATGAATTTGGATTGGGTTCAAATCAGATAAGCAGCATTTCAGAACCAACACACGGGATATGATTGTACTACTGATGGAATTGGAGTATTATATCAAGAAAGTGATGGTTACAAGATATTTAGCTCCCTCATGTCCATTGTATAGCCCAGGAGAGTGCCCCCAAACACACTCTGCTCATATACTAGAAATCTGGAAGTGTACCAGTGAAGCTGCTTCTCATGCATCCCTCACAGCAACTGTTGAGATCAGAGTTTCTATCATGCCTGATAGTTGTCACTGGGTACTTCTTTGCAGTGTCTTTACCACTACATTTTCAGATAGGTTGCATACAAGGGGAAATAGGTGGGGAGGGTTGCTCAGGCATGTCCCTCTTAGCATGTCAGGGAGAGATGCAGTGGAGATGCATCAAAGGGCATCTAAAAGAATCATGCAATCATACACTACACTCAGCTATTAAAATAGAAAGTAAATATTAACGGATGCCAAGGTTTCAACAGTCCATTTAACTATAACCCTAGATTCCAAAGAATATGTGTTTGTAGTTAAGAATGTCAAGGTATAGAAGCCATTAATTATTCAATCACTTTGTGAAATTTGGCCTCTCAAATTAACAAAAAGAGAACTGAGGAGAGATTAATGGAATCTGGTTAATTCCATTCAGAATAAAGTGATGGAACATGAAGAAGACCTTAATCAAACAGCTTTTTGATGAAGATATGAAAGAGGAAGCTGAAATATTTGTGGAATTTATCTATGAGTGAGAAAAAGGTGCTGAAAAACAGACTCAGCTTCATAATAGTATAAGGCTAGAGGAAATCTCAAGAGAGAATCAAGTCTGACCTCTTGCAGTGAGTCAGGATCAAAAAAGAAAAAAATCCCCAGAAAACATTTGTCTAACTGATTCTTAAAAATCCCCAGTGAAGGAGAGTACACTATTTTCCAGCTAGCCTGTTCCTATGCCTAACTATCTAGATCAGGGTGGGCAAAGTCTAGCCCACAGGGTGGATCCAGCTGGCAGGGGACTCCATTTCCCAGCAGCCCCTGCCTGCATGCCTGGGGGCAGTTTCAATGGAGACCCCAGCAGCAGCCCTGGTGTGATAGCAGCCAGCCTGGGATCTTGCAGTGGTGACAACATGGTCTGGAGCTGGGATGGAGTCACGATCTGTAGCCTCCATGCTCCAGGCAGGGGTGTGCAGGCAACAGATTGTGGCTCTGCCCCAGTTCCAGGCAATGCTATTCTTGCTGCAAGGAGCGGGGACAGAGCCATGATCCACTTCCTGCACAACCCTGCCCAGGGCATGTAGGCTGCAGTTTATGGCTCTGCCCCAACTCCAGGCCATACTGTTACCACTGCTAGATCCCAGCCCAGCTGCAGAGCAGCTTGACTTTTATTAGTAGATGTTTAGGATTGTGAATCCAAAAAAAAAGATGAAAAAGCCGGTAGGGAAATACATATCACCTGAATGAGTGACTAACATTAGAGGGATGGGGGTGAGGAGGGGAACGCAACTAGGTTACAGGAGATACAATCTACACTCTGCCACACACCCTGCCAGTGCTGATGAGGCTGATCTCCATGGAAACCCTGGACTCATGTTATCACAGTGTGGTGGCTGCTGCTGGAGTCCCCATGGAAATTGGCCCCAGCCACGCGGACAGGGGCTGGTGGAAAATGGAATCTGGCCACCAGTCAGATCCACCATTTTGGCCACCTCTGATCTAGTGCCTAGCTATAATTAGAATGTTTTTCTTAATATTCTAACTTAATTTCTTTTACTGTCAATTAAACCAAGTACTTAAATGGGTATGGAGAACAATTGATCACAATTCTCTTTATAACAACCTCTTATGTAGAAGAAGATGTATGCTTTCTCTCTTTGCCTTGTTCTTACAAGATCAAGCAATTTTTTCAACCTTTCCTCCCAGGTCATGTATTTTTTTAATATCTTATCATTCTTGCTACTGTCTTCTGGAGTTTTCAGTTTGTCTTTGTTATCAGGATTGTGTAATACTGCCATGTCCTCTGGTTATCGCCTGCCATGACTTTGATCTTATTAGGGGAGGAAAGAGATTGATGTGATGTTAATTGGTACTCGTAGAATAACTACTCCCAACTTGTTAAGTCACTCCAGGTCTTGTCTTGTCTTGTCTTTTATAGCAGCCTGGATTGCAGGCAGAAACCCATTCATCATAAATTGGATGCTTATCTTGCTGGGATCCTATGACCGCAGCTGACTTCCTTCCCTTTGGGCAGGGGGCTGGACTTGATGATCTCCCGAGGTCCCTTCCAGCCCTAATGTCTATGAAACCTATGAAATCTTGCTTCCTGAATCACGCTTTGGCTCTGGAGGGGATCCCCACCTTCGAAAGCCTCAAGATAAGTTCTGGCCAATGCCCTGCAGCACCAATTACTTCATTATAGGTCTGTGCACACTATGCCTTTTATTTCATACAGACAACTTGTGTTGGAAGTGGCCCCGGCTACTCCCTCTCTGTTAGTACTGGCACTCAAAGTCCTGGATCACTCCCACATAGTCAGGGGTGGCTATAGGCTTCTTCTGCCCATGTCTTTGTTCATTGCCACTAATTACTCATTAGTGGTTCACATTTGTTGTGTTTCTCTGTCTATCCCCATGATTTGTGCTGCGGGAGTTCCCTTGCCATCAGGGTCAGCCGCTAAAACCCTGAAGCAGTCCCCCCTGAACTCCGGAGTTGCTACCAGTATCTCCTGCCTGTGTCTCACCCTGAGACACCCTCTTCAATCAGGGATGCTCCACCTAGCCATGACACAGAACCTTGGCTTTTCTCTGAACTCACCACCGTGGCTGCAGTCCCTCGGTAAGTAATTAGTTGGGTTGCTGACCTGCCATCTTCCTGGGTCTTCTGGTATCCTGGTCTCCGCATCTCTCAGGTTCAAATACTGGGGTCCTTCTCCTTTGGGGTCTCGAACACCCCCTCTGTCCATCTGCTGGTGCCCGAAGGCGTTCTCTCCAGGACCTCCCCCTGCTTTTATCTCTGGAAGCTGCATCCAATTGGCCAGTCTTGAGTAATGTGGGGAATCCTCCCCCACCTGCCTGGGTATTGTCATTAACAGCCCCCAGGGGTTTCTCCAAGTAACTGCAGTTAAATTTCCATGCTTTGGCTGCAGCTAGCACCTAGTGCTTCTGAGGAAGGTGCAAAAGTCTCTGACACCTGTAGAAGCAGCAGACAGGAAAAATTCCTTCCTTCCCCAATGTGGCAACCAGCAAAGACCAGAAGTATGAGATAAACCAAATACCTCTTGCTGTGCTCTACAACCTTAGTACGGCAAATGGCTTTACACATCGCACCTCATAACTGGAGAGGCAAAACACACCCTTACGTCATTGTATGCCAGCCATAAACTTATCCCAGATCCTTTAATCTTCTTTTGTAGATGCTTGTGGAGCTCTGCTTCATTCTTATGCTGCTGAGCATTGTTCTCTTCAATATCTTCTCACGTGATCTCTCAGTGAAATGTATACAGAGGGTTTTACCTCTCAGGTCTGTGTTCTTGAGGAACACTGGCATGGTACGCAGCCTGTCTGACTCACAAAGGACTCCCCCTCCCCCCACCCCCGCACCTCTGCCTGAACAAGAACTGATTACAAAAACAATGAAGATGCAGTGGGAGACACATCTAAAGCCCTCCAGACAAGGGTGATAAGAGTGAAGCAACTCCCCTGGTTTCATTTACATCCAAGATGGAATTGGATGACAACTCATTTACATGGGAGATGGGATAGGAAAGCACCTTCATTAGCATCCAGGATGGAGAACAGAGATTCCAAGGCAAGGACAGCTCTGAACTCTGGGACCAGAGAAGCAGGGGAGCACTGCATGATAGGGGATCCCTGCTCCAAATGCTAATCAAGCCACATCTATAAACACCCAGCTCAGCATTTATCAGATCAATTCTAGTAATGACTCCTTTATTGGTATCCAAAACACTGACTCTTCCTGGCTGTATTGTGAGCTCCCTCAGAGTAATACCACACATAGCCAGGAGTGATCAGTTCCTATTATCCAGCAAATGAGCCATCGTTTACCCATAAACAAACCTAGTGTTCTTCCTTGAGCCATTGCTAGTCTTCTACAAACCCCCCTACCCAAGCTCAAGTTTTTGTCCTGGGGCTTGGATCCAAAAGCTGCACCAGTTCCACTCCTTTTCTGCCTAGATACCCCCATTGATCATGCTGAGGGCTCTGCCTGTCTGCAAGCTCCAACAAACACCTGGGAACCTCGACTGGTTCAAGCTTCACTGAGTGGTGAGACCACAACTCTCACTTGCTCTCTCTCTCTGACTCCAGGAACCTGACTTTTACTCTTTTGCTCCAGGCACAGCTCTCTAAACCTGACTTTTCTAATCAAACTTGAGCTAGACTTCCCCAAATACCTAGATTTGAAATGATATAATATTGTAACTGCTTTATTTGTTAGTCTTGTATGGCTATTAATACTGGTATCATCATAAGTTCATATATTTGGTGATGAGGAATGGAAAAGTACTGAAACAAGTGTATACATGTCGGGACAGGATGGGAGATGTGAGCAACGATCAAGTGGGAACAACACGATGGCCTTCAGGATAAGCTTGTCTGGAAACAGCTTAAGAAAACATGCCTGGTTCAGCAAGACACCAGGATGAGTTGCTGTCAGACTGCCAAGAGTATGTTACGGGGTGGGCAGATCTGTACGTGACTTATCAGTATATAAAGAAGTCTATGCTTTGCTTTTGTTGAGAATTAGTTGCCCCTTGCTTTTTCTCCCATGGCCATGCAAAATAAAGCACTTCTGATAGCCAAACAGTAATCCTGTCTGAATTTCCACATCGCTGGCAATAAATAACTTTTCTGGTCAAGCTGGTTGCTATACTCTCTCTCTGAACCTCATTTACTCTTCCTTCTCCTTCACCTCCCCATTTGCTCTGCAGGAATGCTTCTTTTTCCTAAGGCAAAAAACCCTGTAATGCCCAAAACTATGGTGGGGTCTGCTCATCAAGGGAGTTACTACTAGGACCATTGTGACAAGAGATTGGGAATGTGTTGAGTTTTGAGGCACATGAGGGTATCAGCTGAAAGTGCTGATCAGATCCAGCCTGCTCAGATGTACTCTGTTGGTGTACATGTGTACATGGGTCTAATTATTGTCCTGCTGAAATAAGGTATGAACTGAGTTCAAGGTACATAAGGTTGTCAGCCTATCAATGCTGAACAGATCGGCCTGACTCAGATGTACTCTGTGAACCCGTGTGCTTGTGTCTGACTGCATTTTATTGTTGCCCTGATGAATTGAGTGGGGAGGGTGGAGAGGCTCTGTTAGTTGAGGGGGGAGTAGGAAGAGGGTTCTGTTCATTGAGGAGGGAAGACTGAGGGGTGGATGTTGTGAGAGTAATGAGATTTTCTGCTTTACACATGTACATGTTCTGAGAGTAGTGCTGGGAATGGGCAAGGCGTAGGAGGCGTGTAGGTGGTGGGGCAAGTGGGCTAGAGCCGGGAGTGCAGGAGGACGGGGTTGGGCAGGGCCTCCAAAAGCCAGTGCTGTGGCCTCTGGTGGTAGGTATGCAGACGTACTAGGGCTTGGGCAGGGGGAGCCTGCTAGGGCCAGCAGGGTTGGCACCATGGCCAGCAGGAGTGTGGGGCACTGCTCATCACAGGCAGGGGCTAGGATGGAGAAGCACTGTGATGTATGGGTGGAGCAGGGGCAGGAGCAGGGTTATAGGAAGTGACATAGGTTGAAGTAGTTTTGGTGTGGGGAGGCAAGGTGGGCAGGGAGGGAGCTGCTATGTGCTGCTTCTGTGCTGGACACGCAGCTCCTGGGTAGGGAATGGGCTGGCCAGGGATCAGAGTTTCTTAGATGGTTGCCAGGTGCTGGTAGCTGGCTTTGGGTTCAATGTGGCTGTTAAGTGCTGGAAGCCATATGGCTGTTGGCTGGAGCTCCGCCCATTGGCCACAGGGGTACGTGGCAGGGTAGCAGGGATTTGGGATTAACTTTAGTCCTAAATCTCTGCATGTGTAGACACCTGCCAAAAATCACTTAATGTGCATTGCATTTAGTTGTGCTTAAATGCATGTGTAGACGTGGCTACAGTCTACCAGCTAAGAAATATTTCTAGGGATCTTTGTAGGGATTAAAGTTAGGTGGAATGGGCTAGAATTAACTACACCCTCCTTTTCCCTCTTGGGTATATAGTTCTTCTCCAGTTCTGTGTCCCTCTTGTCCACACATCCTCCACAAGTTCTCACAGATAAATCACTAATGAATCAGACATTACTTTTGCTAGTGTCTTAAGCACTATAGAATGAACTTTGTCAGGCCCTGCTGACTTGAACACATATAAATATTATTTAACTTGTTATTTCTGTACTTTGGCCTGCAGGCCTATCTCATATTAAAATTAATTTTGTTAAATATCTGGTTTCAGTTTACCTTTTGTGAACACAAAACAAGGAAAGGAAGGAATTAAATATGTTGGTCATCTCTGTATCATCTGTTACTTGCTCTCCTTTTCTGTTTAATTTGCATATTCATTTTGTGTCCATCATACATAGAGTCAGACCAATGATGCCAAGCTAGCTGATAGAACAGTGAAATAAAATGGTTAACCTCCATTTTCTTAGGGCTGATGTCTGTGAGTTTCCTAGCTTTAAGCACATCTGGATCCTTCTTCCCCACCTCCTGTTCTCTAGTTCTCAGGACTATGTCAGTTCATTGAGCTTGACACACAGGGGATGAGATGGCCAGCAATCAGGTTCCTCCCTGTAGTGTTATGATTCTTTTTCCTGCAGTGCTACTACAGTTCTTCCATCCTGAAGATCACTCTAGGCATCCCTTTGATCAATTGGCAGAGTTTGCCAGCAAAAGGCTAGCTCTGGTGTGAAGATCTTATATTATGCCCAGAAATTACGAATTTATTGCACATTACTACTGAACATTCTTTGGATGATAATGATCCAAAACACTGGGACATATTTGAATAGGTGACCTTGCAGTAATAGACTTAATATCCCCATTACAAAACTATCCAGTTCTGCTGAGCTGACAATATATTAATTGTGTCAAGTGCTTTACACGCTGTTTACAGTTACAAAATGGTTAAAATAAAAACAAGAATCTTTTATATTTAAAGGGTGTTGAATTATGTCTTCAGTACTCTAACAATACCTTAGTTGTAAGAATTCTAATTCATGTTCTATATTGTCTTCAAAGAGCTGTTATATGCTACTGGTGCTATTTCACAGTTGTCAGTATAATTATAAATTCTGTTTTACAGATACTTGATCTGAATGTTTTGTAGCAGTTCCAGAGTTAAGATTTTGGTGAGCTAGACAAGGTGAGATAGACATTTTGTATATGCCTAGATATTTTATTGTGGCCTCACCAAATTTTTAGTACTTCCTCTTGGGGTTATAGAAACAATTCAAGTAAATCTATTACTTAAACTATTAAATAGTTTAGGAGATAAGATTTGTGGTTTATACGTTTTTTAAAAAATACAGGTCATTTAAGGATTATTTATTCTAATTACTCCAACCCGAGTTTGATAACATAACTATATGTTTCATAACATATAGTAAATACATTACTGAACTTAAAATTAGAAAACTGATATGCTTCTAGGTTTTTTTACACATACAATAATTTTCTTGTCTTAATGAGTTAGCTTTTTGACACTATATAGTTTTTCCGTATTGTTTATGGCAGCAGTTATAATAACATTGAAAAAGTTCCCAAGAACAAAACAAGCCATCAATTTGCAGAAAAATTCAAGAAAAATATCATATCCAAATAGACCCACAAGAACTTTCTCCAAACATCCTTTATTAACATTGATAACTGTTCCCAGATATATCAAGATTTCCATAGTTGAATATATTTGTCAGTGAATGTATCTTCCTGAATGTAAGCTTTCATTTAAAACTTATTTTAAGCCTCTATGGTTGTGAGATAACCTTGTAAATGGAGTAGATATCATGCAGCAATATCTCTGGTATTCTAGAGGCAAACTGAAACAATGGTGGAGAGATGTGAATTTTCATATTCCTCTCAAGGATATTAAATATTAAAAATGGCAATTTAGACATCAACACTATGACACTTTTAAAAAAGAAATCTAGTGAAATGGTTTGTAACATTAATGGAAATGTGTGTTTGATGAAAAATCCTGTTGTTAAATAACACTTATAGAAACATCTAATGTAGTGCAATCTAACATACGACCTGAATGCTGCTGTTAATCTGACATGTAGATTTAACACTAAATTCATTTAAGCTCTAGATAGAAAGCAGGAGCACTGACCAGAAACAAAACTCTTACTGATAGGCTTGAAGAGAGTTAATGGGGAGAAACAATTGCTTGGGTGGCTCTACTATCCCTTTTCTGACCTAAAACCTACCTTCAATCATTTTACTCATGAATCAACTGCTACCCCTCCCTACCCCCCTACCCCCCCCAAATTAAACAACAAAATCTTATGCAAGTTTTATTAACTTATATTTAAGGCCACTTCAGTATATTTCCTTGAGAAAGCAAATAATAGAAGAATGGAAATATCAGTCATCCACATTTACAGGTAATACAATGACAGTCTCTAAGCATTAGTTTGTTGATCCCTATTTAATTACACTATCAGATATCTTCTTTAAATATACATATTTTCCATCGTATATCTCTCTCCTATTATCCTTAAAGCATACAAGATATTATTGAAAATTACATTCAGCATTAATTCTGATTAAATAATTTATTGTTATATAGTAAATATACACATGCCTATACAGTGTGTGTTTTCACTTTGTAATATATATGTATGGTTTTATTTGGTGCAGTGGATTGAACTGTTGATATAAGAGTTTTCCTTTCTAATTTAATAATATAAATGTAGAGAAGAAATTTGCATTTTATCTAAAAAATTCTGAGTAGAGGTGAAAAAAATACAAATTTTATCTATCTAGTGTTCACTATGCAAGAGTACCAAAGTTGTAACTTTAGGATAATAATGATAATTAAACTCATCTAGTAATTTAGAATTTGAAAGCAACAATTAAGATTTTATGAATTATTGTAATGAAGGTTCCAACTCTGTAGTTAAGGCTGAGTTTTATTTTGCACCTAAAGCAGGGATTCTACAGCAGGGGAAAAACATTATATTCTCCCCAAAGTTTAGACCAGTTACTCTGAATACATCAGAAATGTTTTGACAAATATATAAAATAAATCTGCTAATTGATATCTAAACCAAAATTAAAAATTCAGTCTTTTAAGAAATTTAACTTCTGAGTTAGTCAGAAGGCAGAGGGATGGGATTTCATAGGTGTGGCAGGGCACTGTTGGTGCCTGCCACTTTAAGGGCTGGAGCAGGCAGCAGCCAGGTGCTTGAGTATGGTGGCCATTTTGAGACCCAGGATATATATAGGGTAAAGCAGCAGTTTGCTGATGGCAGTTGTGAGAAAGAAATCAGCTGGCAGACCTGAGGCTCAGGAACAGCTTGGAGGTTTGTGGGCTGGGGCTATGGGGATGGACTAGGCTCCTAATCCTGGCCTAAAGCTGTACCCTACTGGGAATGGGTGGCCTGGTGGGGACAGCCCCCAAGGAATGACAGGCCAGTTACCACCCTTGTAAAAGGTGGATTGGGGCACCTTAATAACCCCAGGTCCCACAACCAGGTGGGTAACCCCATAGTAGGGGGCGAGAAGATGGGTCCATGTAAGAGAGTGTGGGCTAGTTGCTCAGAAGCCTGACTTAAGGCACCCTTGACTGTCAATGCTGGGGCCAGGACCAGAAGGTTCAAAAGGGCCAGGGGCCCACTGTGAGGGATGCCCAGAGCTCAGGTCTTGGGGTTCCAACTGGCCTCGGAGGTGAGGCCAGAGCCTGTGTGGCCAAAGGTCCTGGGGGGGAACACCCAAGATGGAGAGAAGTACAGGGAGCTAGGCAGCCCAGAATGAGGGCAAAGTAGACCACCTGATTAAGAGGGATCTAAGTGGGGTCCAGACTAGAGGGTTATGGAGCCCAGTGTGGGGCCAGAGATATTAAGAATTAAGATGCCATCTGCGAGGCATAGGCTGTGGTGTAGGGGATGTTCAGAGCTGCAGATAATGCCCCCTGGCATTGGGGCAGGAAATGAGCAGCCTGCTGCCTGGGTAATATCTTAATCATTTTCCATCAAGGCGTGGCAGGTAATTAGCCCAGAAATAGGTGGGTGGGCCAACTTATAACTAGCTCCAGGAAGGCTCCCTGTTACAATAGGATACAGCCTCCACTGCTGTAGGCTATGGCCTATAAAAGCTCATGTCTTTTTGACCAGTTAGTTTTTAAGGTGCTACCTAGTTATAACTACTGCCTAACTTCGAACTAACACAGAAAACTATTCATTTCAGTGTTAGTGTTTTGCACTAATGCAGAGGGATCACACTTTCTGCATTGTGGGAATCAATAGACTTTTGTGGATATGTAATTTAAAAAAAAATAATTTGCAGTTACAAAAGTCATTATAGAATCATAAAGAGGAAGGGAGCTCCAAGAGTCATGTAACTCAACCCCCTGCCAGAGACATGATCATCCCTATGCAAACTATTTTATACAATACATAATCTAAATTCTACATAAGACTACCGTCAACCCTGATGGGTCTGCAGTGCCACAAACTGGACATGCATGCTCATATGGATGTGCCCTAGGAATCTGTATTTGTGATGGCTATTCTTAATGGCCAGCCAAATAGGCTCATATGGATATGAGCTGAGGCCATCCTGGGCAATGATGCTTCATATTTCAAAATGGGAGGCTGTAGAAGGGCTAACAGCTGGAAATAGTTTAATCAAAGACAAATGCTTCTCACAGTTGGGGGACTATCTGGGATAATTGATAGAAAATGATATGTGTTTAGATCTTTAAGGACTGAAATATCAGTCATCCACATTTACAGGTAATACAATGACAGTCTCTAAGCATTAGTTTGTTGATCCCTATTTAATTACACTATCAGATACCTTCTTTAAATATACATATTTCCCATCGTATATCTCTCTCCTATTATCCTTAAAGCATACAAGATATTACTGAAAATTATATTCAGCATTAATTCTGATTAAATAATTTATTGTTATATAGTAAATATACACATGCCTATACAGTGTGTGTTTTCACTTTGTAATATATATGTATATATATTAAGGACTGAAATATTTCTTAGCTCTAACTAGATCAGGAATCATACCTGACCTGTCAATTGAATACCCCCACACTGAGAAAGTTGCATGTTTAACAGTCACTTACTTCCTGAGAATTCAAGAGAAGGATGTAACTGACTAGATAAATATATACTCAAGATATACCTGAGAAAAAAAATGTTATTTAAGAACCCATGAAACTTTGGGTGGATTAGTCCCCAACCTGGGAAGTGCAGACTGACAGACTGGCTTGCAGGAAACTGACAGAAAATCAGAAGTGGACACTGCATTTTGAGGGATAAGATGCAGGGATAAGATCAAATAAAAGAAATTAGAGGTTTTTTGTTTGTTTTTCATATCCCTGTGCACATCAACATACAGTTCCCAATTTCTATACTTTCTCTTGTTTTTGCAATCGACCCTTTTGCTCTTTCTTACAACTTACTTATTGTCTGTGGTAAATGATACCATAGCATTTGACTATACTGACTGGCCTTTCTCTGAGGAGGAGCAGAATTTGTCTCTTCTAGCTGCTGGTGGTGGCAGTGGCAGTGGCAATGGCAGTTCCTCAATACAAGGATGACAGTCTTCAATTTAATAGGGAACTTAGTGATTCTGTAGCTGACTCAGGTAGCTGATCTGAAATCTGTATGTTCAGCTGCAAACATAGCTAATAGTTTCAGGAGGAAAGAATAGATCTTGGTGATGTTGGGTCACAGCTCTTTCCCTTTGTCTCATCTTTCTCCCCTATCTGCCTCCTTAGTGAGATAAGTGTGCTTGAAATCATTGATGCCTTTTTGTACATCATGGTACCACTGGGGACTATTTAGTGCTCAAGTCTCCCAGTATTGATGTTAATATTGAATTTCTTAAGACTGGCCCTCAAGGTGTCCTTGAATCTCTTTTGCTGCTCACCTCTAAAGTGGTGACCACTGGGAAATTGGGAGCATAGGAAATGTATTGGGGGCCAGCTGTCAGGTCCCCAGTGATGTGTCCTGTCCAACGATGCTGGTCCTATATAAATATGGCTTTAATTCTGGTAGTGCTGCTTGAGCCAAAATGCTGGCATTTATTCTTCTGTCCTTCCAACTGATATGGAGGATTTTTGAGATTAATAATGGTAGCATTCCAAAGCTTTCAAGTATTTCTGATATGTCATCTAAGTTTCACATTTATACAGCATGGTAGGGATGATAACAACCTTGTAGTCTGGTTTGGGTCCTGATGTCACAGACATTGGAGACATCATTTTGGACAAGATGAAAGGTATTACTGGAAAATTTTATCTGGTACTGAATAGTGTAGTCTCTGCTTACTTTTTGGAAAAGGTGGCTATCCAAGAAGGGGAAATGCTCAACATTCTACCAGGATTGTCCTCTAATCATATGTGAAGGAATAGCTGGTTGGTGAGTTGGTAAAGTATCTTGGTTTCTGTGAAGTTTACATTTAGTCCAAGCATTTCATATGTTTCATAGAAGCAATCAAGACTGCCCTAAAGATCTTCAATTGAGTGGGCAACATGACATTCATAGATTCATAGATTATAGAGTTGGAAGGGACCCAATGAATCATCATGCCCCTGGCAGGAAAGAGGACTGAGGTCAGATGACCCCCAGCCAGGTGATTGTCAAGCCTCCTCTTGAAGACCTCCATGTTAAGTGATAGGACCACCTCTCTTGGAAGCCTATTCCAGACTCTGGCCCCTCTTACTGTAAAAAATTTCCTCCTAATGTCTAACTTAAATCTACTCTCCACCAGTTTGCACCCATTATTCCTAGTTACTCCTGAGGGCACTCTGGTAATCAGTGCATCCTCAATTGCCTGCTGTCCTCCCCATATAAATTTATAGGTGGCTACAAGATCACCCCTCAGCTGTCTTTTGAATAGGCTGAAGAGATCCAGATCTCTCAACCTCTCCTAGTAGGGTCTTTCACGGAGACCACTAATCATGTGAGTGGCCCTCCTCTGAAGCCTCTCCAGATCCTCCGTGTCCCTCTTAAAGTGCGGCACCCAAAACTGGACACAGTACTCCAACTGCGGCCTGACCAATGCCGCATAGAGGGGAAGCATCACCTCCCTTGATCTGTTGGTCATGCATCTGCTAATACATGCCAAGGTGTAATTGGCTTTGTTGATGGCCTTGTTATATAGTAATCAGTGTTTTGAAGATCAGTAATGGAGGTGATTGCTATCTTGGATTTTGGATGGTTTGAATGGAGGCGATTGTTTTCTTGGATCCATTATCTTGGATTTTCATCTGTGCGATAATGGATGCTTAATCTTGATGGTAGCCTATCAGCAATGAGATGTGGAATAGCTCTGATATAGATGGAAAAGAGTGTTGGTGCAATAAGTTGGGTAGATGAAATATCTTTTATTAGACCAACTGAGTAGTTAGGAAAAAGTTCTTGGTAAGCTTTGAGGAGCAATCACCCTTCTTCAGACATAGAGAGTCTCTACTGTTCTGAGCTATCCAAGGAATGAAAGAAGTTAAAAGTGTTACAGGATGTCAGTGAGACTGTATATATGTAGAAATTAGGAAAACAAAAGTTAAAGAAGAGAAGGGAGGGTGGGAAATGAGGGGAAAATGCCAAAGGTAAGTAAGGGAGACTCTATTGTATTTGAGTTCTCCAAGGTAGAAAAGTAGCTGTCTGTGGAAAAGTAAATGGCTGAAAATTAGGACGACAAAGGGTAGAAAAGGAGGGGAGGAGGGGAAGGGGGAAAAGAAAAGTATAAAAGGTCATATCTGGCAGGTACCTGGTGTATCAGATGTCAGACAGGTTGTACCATGTCAAAAATCCAACGCCTACATGAGTGCATGTTTTTTTGTATCCAGTAGATTTATTACGTGAAGTTCATAGGCTCATCTATGAAAGGTGTTTTATAAACTCCCTCTGAGGATTAGAACTGAGAGATTAGAAAGGGAATGATTGTCTTGTGAGAAGTGTGCCCCCACAGATAACTGGGTATTCTTGCCTTTGATAGATTTTGAGTGTGTGTTCATTCTAGTGCACAGTTGTTGTTTGGGTCCTCCTACATATTTTTCATCAGGGCATTTGGTGCACTGTATGAGATATATAACATTTCTGGAGGTGCAGGTGTAAGATCCTGGAATGGTGATGGTTCTGTTGTGGGGTGTGGTTTTTGTGGGAGTGGTGGAGATGTGTTGGCAGGTTTTGCAATTCTTCTCCTGGTGTGGTCTGGATCCATTAGGTGTGGTTTGGGTCATAGAGAGTTTGCTTCTGGTGATGAGGTTAGTGAGGTTCGGTGCTTGTTTAAAAGCTAGGATGGGTGGCTCTGGAAAGCTCTCTTTAAAAATGGGCCTTCTTTTAGTATGTGTTGCAAATGTTTGAGGATTTTCCATGCAGGTTCCAGGGAAGGGTGATATTTCATAACTTATAGTGTGCAATTTGCGGGGATCTTCTTCTTGTACTGCAGCAAATCTTTGCATGGTATCCAGGTGGCTCTTTCAAAAATATGATTTATCTCTTTGGAGGAGTGTCCTTCTTGGGTGAAAGCCCTTTTGAAATTTGTGAGATGGCAATCATGAGTATCCTCTTTGGTACAAATTCAGTGGTATTGGAGAGTTTGGCTGTAAATTACAGATTTCTTGGTGTGTTTAGGGTGATTGCTGGTTCACCGTTGACACGTATGTTGGTCTGTGGATTTCTTGTATATGGTGGTTTGTATTTTACCATTTTGGATATTGATCATGCTGTCCAAAAGAAATGCTGGTGTTGGAGTATTCAAGTGATGGAGTGGTGATGGTTGTGGAATTTTTGGTGGAATCAATCAGGAACAGTAGGGTTTCAGTCCATATAATGAAGATGTCATCTATGTATCTCAGGTATAGCATGGGTTTGATGGTGCAGTTGTTGAGGAATACTTCTTCCATAAAAAGATTGGCATATTCCAGGGCCATTTGGGTGCCCATATCTGTGCCCATGGTTGCTTCACTTCAGTTTTAATTGTGAAGGGCTCTGTTTCTGAGCCACTGCTTATAATGGTTTTTGTCATGTCATTGTGAAGAAGTGTAATAACAGTAATAAATTTTGACAGGGATCCAGATATCATCAGGATCTCCCATAGGGGTTCTCTGTTGATGGAATCAAAGGTCTTAGTTAGGTCTATGTAAATGTTTTGGTGTTGCTCATGGCACTTCTCCTTTGACTAGGTAACAACAAAGTTCATATCTCTTGTACCTTGGAGTAGTCTGAAACCACACTGGGACTCAGGTAGGATTTCCGCAATGAGGATAGTGACTCTATTGAGAAGAATGGGCAAGGATGGACAGAAGTGAAATACCATAATAAATATTACAATCCAATCTATATCCTTTCCTGAATATGGTAATGATTCTGGCAGCTCTCCAGTCACTGGAAATTTCTTCATATTTCCAGATTTTCATAATAACAATGTGTAGCTTTTTTCCACTTAGCTTATAACTTTCTTCAGGTATTTCATTAAGATCACATGCTTTGTTGTTCTTCATCTGCTGTTCTTTCAGAGCCTCATGATAAATTTCTCAGCTCATCTTTACTTGTGAAGCAACAGGCAGAGGAGAGGCATTTGGGGATAGCCCTAAAGATGTGAGTGCACCTCACTTGCATACAAGAGCATTGAACATAGAACAATCCTGGGTCCCCTATACAATAATTGTATTAGTCCAAATTTTTTCAAATATGTTAAAATGACAAACAAAAAAAAAAGTTTTGAACTAGCTAGTGATATTATAGTCAATATCAGCATCTTTTTTTAAATGCCTAATGACTTTGGTGGTTCTCCTTGACTCAAATATCACATATTCATATTGAAAGAAATGTTAATTTTTACTTTAAGTAAAGATTTCTTGAAAAGCTATAACAGAACAATTTTGATATCAGTGAAATAGAGTTGATTTTAATATTTCTTTCATATTGTCACTAAGGAATATGTAATATTTTGAACAAAGTAGCAATGAAAGTAGCTTCCCCTCCCTCTTTCCACTCAGAGTATTTAAAAAAGCCTTCAGATCATCCACATCAGAAAATTCACATTTTACTCAGTGAATTGTTTCCCTAGAGACCGAAAATTATCAGCTCAAGATAACAAATGGAGGACAATGAAATCTAAAATGCTTTTGTACATTATCTATTGATGACTGTAGCTGTATTCTTGCCTTTCTTTTTGTATAATTCTATGTTCAAAAGTAAAATATAATAAAACTTGATTTTATACTGTGCTTTTCATATTTCACTGTATCTGAAAATGTTTTTCAAAGTTATAGACTAATAGTTGCAATGATTGTGTGAGGAAAATGGTTGATTCATTATATGATTAGAAGTAACTCAAAAAGGATGCTGATTTGGCAATCTTAATTCAGGCAAGATGTTTTGTGACCTCAGTTGGAATTTTGCCTAAGTAATAACTGCATGAATGAACCCACACAGTTTTGGACTTAGCAAGCCATCCAGTTAGGAAAGAGATGTTCAAAACACACATGCCAGATAGCTGGAAAAGGTGTGCCATCAGGCTTGGGGGAGCAACTGAGAAAAGGACTGATAAGTTTGTGAAACAAGAGGTATCTTTACATCCAGAGAGTGAATCAGAAGACTGGATCAGTAGAGAAAAGAGTTTAGGGTAACTGAGAATCTGCATTAACCCCAAAACATTTGAAAGAGTACTGAAAAGTCAATATTGTGCATTCCCTTGGTTTATTCTGGACAAAAGGTATTCACTGTTTGGGGTGTGAAGAATGAGATCTGTCATACTGAGCTCAGTGAACCATCCTGCTGCCTGACAAGCTTGGCTACCCCTTTTTGGCAAGTATCACAAAATATGAACAACTCTGGGTGTTTTCCTGGCCCTTAGGTCTTCCACTGTAAACTGAATTAATCTCTAGCATCAGCAGCATAACTAGAGGTTGGTGAAAGGAGTTCCAGACTCACTTCCAACCCTTGCAGAATCTACCTCCCAGCAGTATTGTCATGCCAGGATTCCAGTTTCCAGCTGCTGTTGCTTTAAGAGCAACAGCCCAGTGCACAGAGAAAATGGTGGCCACAGCTCAAGCAAGACTGCTTAGAAGTTCCTGGCTAGGTAAGACTGCTGGGCCCCCAATGAGAAGCACATGCCTTCCCCTTTCCCCAACTGTGACAGGGGCAAGCTTTCATGCTCAGTGCAAGCACTGGTTTGCCCCCTGTCTACAGGTCAGCCACCCACCTCGCTTGTTTGCCATGCCTTGATGTAATAATATTGATGTGATAATTAGGAGGGTAGATACCCATTATATACCCCAATATTGGGGGGGGGAGGCGATATCCACAGCTCTGTTCCACCCCTACACCAGGACCCAAGCCTCACATCTCAGGTGGGCAACTCAACCGTCCCCTTTGCCCATTAGCTGTGGCCCCTTCCCAGGGACCTTTGGCTTTCCTTTAAGCCCTGGCCCCATCTCAAGCCAGTCAGGACACTGAGATTCTTTGCTCTATATATGGGTGTCCCTTATGGTGGGCCTCTGGCCGTTTTGACCCCTATCTGGGTCCTGGCCCTAGCATTGACTGGTTGGGTGCTTTGGGTTAAGTCTAGGCCACCTGCCTGCACTCAGGGATCAGGGTTCCTCATTCCCAGCTCAGGTACTTCACAAAGTGTGCCTCACCCCAGGAGGCTCAGCTACTTCAGGAAGGTTACTTGGCCTTCCCTCAATTAGATGGATCATATAGCCCACCGGAAGGTGAGGGCTGGAGTTAAGGTGCTCCTACCCATCTTTCATCGGGGTGGTAACTGGCCTGGGATTTTCCTGGGGTTCCCATACCACTGGGAGCCCCACCAGACCACCCACTCCTGGGAGGGTGCAGTTTTAGGTCATGCCCAGAACCAGAGCCTCGTGCTCCTACCTGCAAGATGTTCCCATGCAGCAACACATCCATGCAATGTTTCTTGTCTCCCTGGAAGCAGCAAACTGCTCTAGTTTATATAGTCAGCCAAAGTTCTAAAATGGCCGCCGTGATCAAACACCTGTTAGCTGCTTGATCTAGCTCTTAAAGTGGCAGGCACCACTGGTGCCCTGCCACACCCACCCACAGGATTTGCCTCAGGCACCAGGTCAGCTTGTTATGCCAGAGACGAGGATGGACTCCCAGACATCCAGACTGTAACTGATGATAGTCTCATTTTAGGAGAAGGTAGATGTGTAGTTTGATCATGGCTATTGGAACACATCAAGAAGATATCAAAGTACTCAACAAACATCTATGTGTATTATTAAAACTTCTATTGGAGTAGAAAAGTCATTACTGGTGGCAGAGAAAATAAGCAAGATGTATCCTCTGGAGAACAGCACAGATAGATTTTATCACGTGTTCTCTGATCTGTCAATATGCTGCCTTCATATCTTTGATGGGAAGCTCCACACAAACTGGACAACTGCTGAACAGGATGGGGTGCTACAAGGAGTAAGCAATTCATATTCTATGACTGGACCAGTTTTCAAAGAGCAAGTGCACGAGGATATTATTAGTCTTCTGTTACAGGTTGTATCAGGCAGCTTGACTGGGCTAATTGCCTGGTTGGGCATACCTGCCCGGGGGCTCAGGCTGGCAGCTCTACCTCAGTGAATGATCCAACTGGATATTGTTAGAGCATCCTGATTAGTTGCTGGGGAGAGCAACCTCCACAAAAATCCATGCCCTTTGCATTTTCTCTCTGTCTTATTTCTATTATGTTTCTATTATGCTTTGGACTTCAGGTGGGTGCAAAGTAACCCTTTAATATACATCACTTCATTCTAAATGGATTATGTGGCTGCCATGACATTCTGCTGTGTAGTGCTTTCCACTGTAATTAACCACATATTATTAGCTATCAAGCCACATACATTCTTAGTCTGTCAATAGGTCAGAACCTAAGAGCTTTGAAGAGTTTGTCTTTGCAGTACAGGGGAAGAATTTTCTTAGCAGCTATGTCAGGAGATTTCACTTTGAATTCAATTTGTATGAAAAGGACTTAAAACAGGTTTTTACTCTTATCTCTAGCTCCTTAGGAAGGACTTCAATGGAATAAACAGAAGCAAAAACATAATGGGAAATAGACTGGATTTAGAAGGGCAGTATCTTCTTTAACCTCCTTGACTCTCTCAAGGAGGTTATAGGAAAGGTTGACTGTGGCAGTGCATATTTCATAGTTTATCTATATTTTCAGGAAGCCTTAATACTAAGAGTAATGTGAAATATTCTTGCTGAAATAAAAAGCATAAGGAATCAAAAGTAGACAGAGATAAATGAAATAACTGACATCAGATACTGTGGCAATGGGAAAAAAAAGATCTATATTAGAGTGAATTTTGCTGTATATGGAGAAATACATGCATTGCACGTTAAAGAAAACCTGACAAAATGGTGCTTATTTGACTAGATACACAAGAACATGCAATCTCATGTAGCAAAGGATAGCTGTAGGAGATAAACTGTCGCATCTTCCTGGAAACCAAACAGTTAAGAAATATTTTGCATTTGCCCTTGCTGTGGGGCATCTAAGATGACAAGATAATGCCTACAATAATGGAGCAGTGAGTTCCTGGCATTAAAGAAGTTGCACTGAACATCACTTCCTTTCTTAAATTAAAAGTAACCATATACTGTATAACTTAGTTATTATACTAAACGGAGGTACAAGAGTTTTCATAGGGACATCCAAAAGCAGGGCCATCCCTGGGGGGTCAGAGGGGAATCAGGGCAATTGCCCCTGGCTCCACACATTGGGGGTCCCACGGAGCCAGGTGGAATGGCTGGGGCCCCTCCTGCAGGGCCCGCATAGTGCTGGTGACTTTGCACTGCAACTGTTGGCTTCACGTCTGGCTGCTTGTGACCACGCTCCTCCCCCACACAGCAGCTTCTTCATGTCTGGGTCCCACACCCCACTAGGATCATTTCCATCCTGAAGTATGTATACATCTTTCTGGAAAAACATATGGAGTCCATTTCCAGACTAGATTAAGTGTACACTTTACCAAAGACCAAAATCTATTTTCAGGTACACTAGTGAAAATTACATGTCCCAAATAACATAAAAATAGCCAAGTAGAATTTTACATAAATTCCTACTAAAGTTAAAAAATCCATAATTTAGGATAAAGAGAATAGCACCAGAAATCTTAGTACAGCAGGTGCTTTTGAGCATCTGAAAAACAACTTGAAATTAACATAGGAAATATGGCACAAATACTTAATTGGCAAAGTAATTAATCATTGGAACCAATTAAAAAGGGTTGTTGTGGATTTTTATCACTGTAAATTAAGACGGAATGTCTTCCTAAAAGGTATATTCTAGTTAAACAAGTAATTAGGCTAGATGCAGGAAACTGTAATCCAATTGCTGTGATATACAAGAAGTCTTATTAGAGATATCATAAAAAGAGGCATGAAAGCTCCTCTTCCCAAGAGCAACTTGCTGCTACAGTGGTTTGAATTGAAGAGCAGTAGAAATCTAAGGTGCATAAGCATCTGAAGGGTGTATCCCAAACTTTAGGCACCACTGTACAATATCTGCAGAAAAAAAGATTATGTGTGTGTAACTAATGTTTATATTTACAGTTGGCAAGACAATAATATTTAACTTTTTTTTCCATTTATGTGCAGTGAATTTGAATCTTGAGGGATATATAAGTGCATAGAATGAAATAGCTACTCAGGAACGTGGCACACTGAAAGATGATGCAGTAATAGGTAATAAATATACAGTGGTGAATCAAGCCACATGTTTTTAATGGTGTTATATTAACATTTCACTGGATAAGTACTCTGATCAACAAGACCCATAATATGTAATAGTCATTTACTGACAGAATATAATTTATCTGCATGGGAAAATAGAGGGTTAGATGGAGGTTTGTAAAATTATGGATTTTTGTAATGCAAATGTTGAAATATTAAAGACATAACTTGTATTTACATTACATACATAATATTAGTTTAGTCATTAATTCAAGCTTGCTGCTTTTAAAAATAGCTTTTCTGCTTTGCTTGCATGAGGAAACAGATTGTTTTAATGGATATTTAACGCCTACAGATGTTTTGAACTAATATTGGAAGGGTTTCAATGGAGAGTTGGCAGCAGTGCGACAGGGGCTTCCCAATTTTACTCAAAATTGTCTCAATGTTACTAAAATTTCATGTAGAGACCTCTCACCTAGATGGCTTCATTTGCTAGATGGTGACACTGAAGTATTTGGCCAGCTGTACTCTGCACTTTTTTCTTCCCACCTGTTTTCAGGTTATAACTTGGAAACAGGTGGTTCATAAAGAAGGTCGGCATTTTCTCCTGACCTCCAAAGGTTTTCACCAAGGCCAATTAATAAGAACTAGGAATGTTGTGGAAACTAAAGAATTATAAATAATTCAAGGTTAAACCAGTGCTCACCAGTTCAGATGTTTTCCTATTCAAGGTTGGATCAGACATAGACCTTGCACAAATTTGCTGAAAGAAAAAGAATCTTTAATTGCTTTAACTTTAATCATTTCCTCACTTCTATTAACCTTCTCTCTGTTTCATAGTTTCATAGTTTCTAGGGTCGGAAGGGGCCTGAGCAGATCATCTAGTCCGACCCCCTGCCATGGCAAGAAAGAATACTGGGGTCAAACGACCCCAGCAAAATGTGCATCTAACCTCCTCTTAAACACCCCCAGGGTAGAAACCTGCACCACTTCTCTTGGAAGCTGGTTCCAGACCCTAGCCGCCCTGACCATGAAGTAGCGCCTCCTGATATCTAACCTAAACCT
>NW_017728886.1:225838174-225855357 GCF_001723895.1 Crocodylus porosus
CGGGTTGGTGACTATTCCTCTTCCGGACCAGTTTGTCTCCATGGGTGTTCTTCTCCCGCGTCACCAAACCCCACCCTCACCTGCCATGACTTGGTGTTTCCTTAGTGGTGCAGGGCTAATTCACGGGTCCCTCAGTGGCCCGGGCACGGCCTGTTGGTTGCACACGGGGCTCTGCCATCCCTACACCCTGGCCTCATGCCACCTCTGGGCTCCACTTCCCCGAGCCTGCTCCGCTGCTTCTGCCGGCTACTACCACAGCTTTCTTATTGGATCCCACAGTCTGTGGGGATGCCACTGTACTGCTACCTTAAGGACAACCTCCTCATAGTAACCTGCACCGGAGCCTCATCTGCCTCTTTATAGACCCCACGCCACAAGCCCTTCACCCGGTGTAGCTACTAACTCTATTGCTATCCCTCCACCAGATCCTAATTAGCCTGGACCGGGAGGGGAAGGGATCTCCCTTAGTGGCCCTCTGGTTGACCCACTCCTGTTCCTGTACCCGACGTTCACAGGTCTTGGCAGCAATCCTGCCCCGATCTCCCTTCAGCCCAGTGATTCTTGGTCTTTCGCACCTCTTCAACGTGTCCCGCGCCCACCATCTCAGAACTTACTTTTGGGTCTCCAAACTCCTCCTGGATCGTCCTGATCCTCTGTTGCTCACCCGATCCGTTACTTCTGACACGATCTGCCGTTGTCCCCGTTGTTGGGTTTCCTTTCAGGGTCCCTCCTCCCTCCCGAGCTCCAGCTCAGCGTGTCCGGTCCCCGGGATCCTTCGCCGTCGCTTTCCTAGCCCGCCGCTCAATCTCCAGTCCATCCGCCGCCTCCAAAGTGGTGGCTGCCATTTTTAAATCTCCTGGCTGGTGTCTGATGTCATCGTCAGCTGCCAGCCGCAGCTGTACATAGACGCGTCTAACGAGCCGTGCGGGCTCTCCCTCCGTTGCGGCGTTCCTCTCCTCCCGCCTGTCCGGTAAGTTTTCCTGGCTTCTTCAGGTCCTGAGACAGTGCAGAACTGGAAAGAGGAGGAGGAGGAGGAGGAGGAGCAAGCCGGCACATGCTACAGGGAACTCTGAAAGTGACGTGGAGTACTGGTAGGAGACTCTGGCAGAGCAAAAACCCCAGCAGGGGTTTAGAGCCCAGTCTACTGGCCTTTGTGTGGAGTAGAATTGTTTGTTTATATGCGGGGAGCTGGAACCCAGCAGTGAGAAGGGTACCATAATAACCTTAATAGAGGGGCACCATTGACTTTGGTGTACTGTAATGCATGTAATAGTAGCACAATGGGTAGGTGTCATGCATTCAATTATGCACATAACAATTCAGGATGTCAAGCCCTTTAAGAGAATTGAGGCCTACTCTGTATGTAGGAGTCTATTTAAAGGGAAATAAATCCATCTCAGCCCACTTGAAAGAAGCTGGCTATGCTGCAGGCACCTGTGCTGCTAATGAGTATCTTGATTAAAGACTACCCATTTAGCTGGTCAGGCCTGATGCTAGAAAGGAGATCTCAATGAATAGAGCAAGTGACCTCCAGGAAAAGAAACTTAGAAAGGGATCTCCCAGATGGCTATAGGATGTCACCCTTGAAGAATTGTGATGTCTGGGAAAGAGATTTAGTAGGCAGGAAGGATCTATAGAATTCTTTGTTTCAGGGAAGGAATCACAGAATGCAAGAGACGCCAAGAGTCATTTAAGCCAGAAATTGCCATTCCTAAATCATCCCCGATAGACAATAGGGATGTTTCAACAGAACTGTGTTTAACTTGAATTTTGTTTTAATTCAAAACTGATGTTCCATTTTGTTTCATCAAAACGGTTTCGCTGTTTTGACATTTAGCCCATAGGGTATAATGGGGAAGCATGAAACAGCCTAAAACTTTTGTCATTTTTTGTCTGATTTGAATGAAACTTGCAGGGATGATAGCCCTTTCTGAGGTCATGAAATCTGCCAAGTTTCAAGGAGATAGATGCAGAAGTTTCTGGGACCCTGCACCTCAGGCTGCTGACAGGCAAAACTTGTAACATGGGTGGGTAAGGTGCACCCTCACTGATGCTGGGGTCTCTACACAACATGGTAGTGTGCCCCAATGAGGTCTCCTCCTCCCCTACAGCCTCAGTTCAGTCCACCACTTTAAATAACAACAGGTAAAATAATAACTTAGTGAACAGCAGCATAGTAGCACCAGCAGCACCTCAAGCAGCCAAACTATGACAGACCCTTTTTTTCCTGTCCTGCAGGGGATTCTTCTCCAGCGTGTGTTAAGGCATGCCCTCAGTGTGTCTGTGCATGCTTGTGTCAAGGTGCACCTTCACTGTGTGACTGTGTGACTGTGTGTGTGTGTAAGGTGTGCCCTCACTGGCGCTGGGGCATCTACGTGACATGGTAGTGTGCCCCACTACCAGGCTGAGGCCTCCTCCTCTCCTACAGCCTGAGGTCAGTCCACCACTTCAAATGACAAGAGGTAAAATAATAAATTAGTGAGCAGCAGCACCAGCAGCATCTCAGGCAGCCAAACTGTCACAGAGCCTTTCTTTTTATAACAGAATGAATAGAAATACAGATGTTGTGTTGGATATATATAAATGATGTGTTACTTGTGTTGTGTGATGAGGTATGTTGTGTTTTCATGTTTATATGCTTATCATTAAAAAACCCCTGAATAGTTAGAAAAATGTATCTTAGCAAGCTTTCGGGTTGCAAAAACCTTTGTCAGGCTGAGTAAACACCTACAGTTGGTCTCTGTGTGTGTGCTGTTCCTGTATGGAAGGAATAGTAAATAAGCCAGAGGCTGGCCTGGCATGCAATGCAGGCAAGGAAGCCAGTCAGTGAAAATGGAGTGAGGGACAGCCTGGGGTGGCAGAAGGGGGAGGGGAATGTAGCAGTGCAGGTAAAAGTGCAGAGGTACCTGGGGAGTCAGATGTCTGGAAGGTTGTATTCCAGATGTCCAGCAGGTTGTGACGTGTCAGAATTCCACTGTCTAAATTAAGGACACATGGAGGTATGAGTGACCTTGTTTCATTTCAAGGCTGTTTTGAAGCCCTCTGTTTCATTTTGATTTTGCTGTTTCAAGCTCAAAATGAGACAAAACAGCATCAAAACAAAACAGCTGGTGAAATTTTGCACAGCCCTAAAAGATACCTATTCAGTCTTTTTGTGAAAATCTCCAACACAGAAGATTCATCATCCTTCCCAAGCAGCTGATTTCATTGTCTTATTGCTCTTCCAGTTTGGAAGGCTTCTTTCTTCTAAAATTTGATCTGAATTTGTTTTGTTGTACTTTACATCTATTGCCTTGCCTAGTGTAGCAAAAGGAGAATGATATTTTTCTGTTGCTTGTAGGAACCTTTCAAGAATTTGAAAACAGTTATTGCATCTACCTTCAACCTTGTTTTCTCCAGACTAAACATATGTTCAACCTTTCCTCATAAAAGTTGTTTTTCAATCTTTTTACCAAGCCCGAGCTAGGACCATCTGGCCCCTAGCTACTGTAGAGCAGGTACCCAAGCTTAGGCTGGGACAAAGTGGTGCATTGGCTGAGAACCTTGAAGAAGACCTGACCAGAACCAAGCCAGATGCAATACAGCCAGCAAGGATAGATCATCTCGAACCGTTAGGGCAGACTTTATGGGCAATCACCTAAACCCTAGAGGTCCAACAACAACAGGATGCCTGACAGCAGGACTGGTTACAACTTAACCTATCATTCTTTAAAATGCCAAAAATGAAACAGGAGGATGACCCCAAAGCCTATATCAAGTCATTTGAGTGTACTGTAATAAAGCAGGATTAGAGAAAGGCTACTGGGTGAGCCAGCTTGGGGCCTTAGTTATAGGTAAGGTACAAGCCACATACAGAGCCATGCCCTGAGATAAAGCCTGTGATTATGAATGAGTCAAGGCAGTGATACTGTACAGACTAGAGATTAATTCAGAATATTACAGGTAGGTATTTGAGCCAAGAAAGGTTGTGATAAGCAACAACCTCACGTCCTGCTTCAGTTGCTCAAGGACCTTATGAATAAATGGCTAAGGCCCTCGTTGTATGATCAGGATGATTTTACCAATCAGGTACTCCTTGAGCAATTTTTGAGCAACCTGGAGGATCAAACTCAATGTTGGGGCCAACACCATTTATCCCAAAACTGTGAAGAGGCACTAAGGCTGGCAGAGACCTTTGCAGTCTCAGAGGGTGAATTAGCCTGGAAATGGTCTGCCCTGATCCAAGGGAGCAGCAATCCATGAGAAAGTGACAAGAAGTGCCTTCAAAACAAGGCTGGGTCATGAGAAACCATTTACTTCTGGTGTGGGAAGATGGGCCTCTTCTCCAAAGACTGCTGGAGCAGTTCAGGAGAATGGCAGAGACCTGATACCCTGCCTAAGGCCTAGGAGAAAAAGTAAAGAAACCTGAAATGACAGAAGTGATGGACTGTAGTTATGTGGCTGGAGGAGAGAATGCCATGTGGAGCCACACTGTAGTAACAGCACTGGTGGAGAGGCGACCCTGGATTCTGGATGGGCCCAGTCATTGGTCCGAGTGGATCTGGTACTTCTTGGACTGGCTTACAAGTTCTGTCTGGTGAGAGTGTCTTGCCTTCTCAGAGAAGCTGAGCAATTTGAGTGGCAATGGGTGTGCTGAAGGGTAATGGAACATCAATGCAAACTACAGGTTGGGGTAGCTCCCTGGCTGGCATGTGAGATGTTGTTAGGACCAGATTGTACCCCAATATATGACATCCTTGACTGAGTAAGGGATGCCAAGACTGAATGACGCTGTCTGAAAAGAAGTGAAGGGTGGATAGGAGAATTTGAGGAGGATGAGGATTCCTCAGATGATGTAGAAGGTGTTGACTTGTGGAATGCTGAGAGCAAGACACAGTTCCAAAATTCCCAGAAAGAAGATGAAGAGCTCCACACCATCTGAGAGTGGTTGTCGACACAGGATGAGGTCCAGCTGGTCCCTTCTTCAGGATCTCACCATTATGAGGTAAAAAATCAATTAGTATATAGAGTTTGGGGGGACAGGGAAGCTGGGTAGGAGGGAGAACAGTTAATTGTTCCTGCACCATTTTGGCCATTGATGTGGCAGTTAGTCCATGCAATGCCCACAGGAAGGCACTTAGGATGTGACAGAACAATAGCCTGGGTAACCTGATGGTTATTTTGGCCTGGTTTGGCCGAAAAGGTCACATGTATGTGTGCGGCTGCCCCGACTGCCAGAAAACAAGGGATGCCCATCCAATGCAAGCACCTTTGCAACCGTTGCCCATTATCTACATCCCTTTTTTTAGTACCGCTATGGATGTTGTAGGCTCATTCCTGAAGAGCAGTGCTGGGCACCAATATGTTCTTGCATTTATGGATTATGCCATTCAGTATCCATAGTTGGAACCATTATGGCCCGTTGGATTGCCAAGGAGCTGATAAAATGGATCTCACAGGTTGGAATCCCCAAAGAGACCCTGATGGACCAGGGGAAGAACTCTGTCAGGGGTACTGTGGGTTGTGTGCTGGACATTAGGCATTAAGCACTTAAAGACCTCTGTGTATCATCTGCAGATAAATGGTCTCATGGAATATCTCAATGGTACCCTGAAAAGGATGTTACATCATAGCATGCAGAAAGATCCACATAAGTGGGATTTCCTTCTCCTCTTGCTACTTTTTTGCAATTAGGTATGCCCCCCAAGATTCATTGAAATATTCCCCCTTTGAGATAGTGTTGGGAGATAACCCCCAGGGTCCCCTCCAAGCCTTAAGGGACAAATAGGAGAGTCCAGGGGAAAATATCAGAACTGCAGAACCTTACTGTCAAGAATTCCAGAATTGCTTGCAGGTGTCCCAGCAACTTGCTCATGAAAACTTAGAAAAAGCCCAACACCAACAAAAGGAGAGGTATGACACCTGAGCCAAATTGCAGGCGTTTAGAGAGGGGCAAAAGGTCCTGGTCCTGTGTCCAACCTCCACAAGCAAACTCTTCATCCATTGGCAGGACCCCTTTGGAATAATCTGGTGGGTAGACCCTGTGGACTATGAAGTACACTGACCAGGACACCACCAAGAGAAGCAGATATATCTCAGTGAATCTCCTAAGGGAATGGCAAGAGCTGGAGGGATGGTTAACCCACACCTGGAGGCATAGTTGCCCCTCACCACAGGTGACACAGTGGAATCAGAGCCTCAAATTGCACCAAGGAAGGGTCCAAAGTGAAGGTGGAAAATCAGGTATGCATCAATGAGGAACTAACCCTTCCTTCAGAAGTAAGAAACAATGGCGATAGTGAGAAAATGTAGGGACGTCTTCTGGGATGAACCCAGGTGGGTCCAAGGCATCCAGCGTGAGATCCATACACTGGATGTGGTGATGATGAGGGAGAGGTGGTGACCCATGTTCCTCATCATCTCCATGATGAGGTATGCAAGGAATTCAGCAAGGTGTTACTTCAAGGGGTAATTTGGCTGTAACAGGTGGGGTCTTCCTGAGGCCAGTTTTATGTTGGCCCGCCCACCTGTCCCTGGGCTAACCGCCTGCCTCTCTTGCCTACCATGCCTTAATGATACATAATTATGGTGTTAATTAGGAGGGAGGCTGCCCATTTTGCACTCTGATGTTTAGGGGGACCTCCACAGCTGTGTTCTACCCCTACACTATGGACCAAGCCTCATGGATGTAGCTCAAGCTGTGCTAAGCTCTGGCCTCAATTGGGCCCAACTCATCACAGCATTGAGTCTCACTCACTCTACCCTGGTAAAGCAAGACTCATATCGCCTCCCTCTCACAGAGGCCTATCACTCTCCACTGGCTCTCACACGGTTTCTTTCATCCCAGCCTTCCTGGGCCTCACTCATACCGCCCCTTCTTTCCCTGGGACCACATTTACCCTGCCCTCACCTGAAGGGTCCTTAGGCTTGCTACTCGTCACTTCCTGGACAGCAAGTGCATAGCCTTTTGGGCATCTCCTGCTACACTCATCTGAGTGAGCACTGGGTGGTTCACAAAATGCTGTGTTGATTCCGCTCTGAGTCACACAGCTGGGTAACTCCCCCAGCTCCTCTCCATAAAAGGGCTGATGGATCTCCCTCTGTTCTCCTTGTGGGTCCCCCCTGCCCCCGCTGCCCTCCAATTGGTCTCCAGCCCACCTGCGGCCTCAGGTGCCCAAAAGCTTACTTGGACCTAACTCAGGCCCCCTTGCTAGCAGGGCCTCTATTCAAGCCCCTGCCCATGGGGCTCAACTCATGCCCCTCACTCACAGGACTTCAGAACTGCCCCTCTCTGCTCTGTCCCGTATTCTGGGGTCTGGGGTCAAACACCCCCGCAGACTCAGGTGCCGCTCATTGGCATGCCTGGCCCACAACTCACCCCTCTCACCAGGGCCTCAACTACACACCTTATGGGGTCTTCCACCATTTCAGGCTCAAGCACTTCTTGAAGCTTGGCTTTCACTACTCCCCTTTGGGGTCTTGCACCTTCAATGGGCTCAGATGTCCCCTATGGATATCCTGGGCCCCACTACTCCCTCCATTGTTAACACTGTAACACACCAGGTGGTGGGGGTAGTGGTTTAGGTGCCCCAATCTGCCTTTCACTGGGATGGTCCTCAAACCTGGCATTTACTCGCCCTGTCCCGCCACATGCAGAACCACCAGGCCTCCCTATCCCAGCAGGGTATAGTTTTAGGTCATGCACAGGACAAATGAGGCCTCCTCCATCCCCGTAGATCCACCCTTACCTCCAAGCTTTTAGTGAGATAGAAGTTTTCAATACATTTCTGATACTACACATTGCTGAGTTGCTGGAGTGTATTACTCGTACTACATATCAATGTTGGACCTATCAAAGGGTTATTGGCAGATCTCAGTGGCTCACTGGACCATGCCAAGACTGTGTTTGGAACTCCGTGGAGCCTTTACAAGTTTGTGTGGATGCCCTTTGGTTTTGGAGCAAACCCAGCCAGGTCATAAGAGACTACAGGGTTCTGGGAGAAGGGCATAGAGAGTTGGGGGAGCAGGTGGTCTTTTCCCTGCTCCTCCTGGGCTGAGGAGGGAGAGATGTGTTGAGGTGGTTAACCAGAGACTGCGGCACTGGTGTCATCGTGAAGGCTTTGGACAGCCTCTACCTCACTCCACTGGGGAGGAGGCTCTTCTCAGCTGGACTGGCTGACCTGCTCACCTGGGTTTTAAACTGAGCCTGCCAGGGGTAGGGAGACTTATCACCACTGCTGGCCCACTGGGTCACTGGGCAACCCTTGTAAATCCAGCAGGCTAAGGCACCTAAGGGAACCCACCCCTACCCTAGCCCCAGAACAACCTGTGGGGAAGGCAAGGGCCCCCAATGGGACACTTGCCTGCCTGTACGCCAATGCCAGGAGCTTGGGGAATAAACAGGAGAAACTGGTCCTCCTGCTAAACAAGAATAACTATGCCCTCATAGGGATAATCTCGTGGGACTTCATCTATGACTGGGCTACAGGTAGAGATGGCTATATAATGTACAGGCATGATCATGCAGATAAAACGGGTTGGGGTGTAGCAGTCTATGTCAAGTACAGCTAAACGTCACTCCAAATTGACATTGGCACCCAGGAGGGACTACTGGAGTCTCTCTGGGTCAAAATATGTGGGAAACGTGGCTCAGGGGACATCATGGTAGGAGTCTACTACAGACCTCCTAACTAGAAACAAGAGCTGGACCAGGAATTCACCAGAGAATTGGCTGAGGCTGCATGCTCTTGGTGCATAGTTGTTATGGGAGACTTTAACTACCCAGACATCTCATGGGAAGAGCATTCAGCCAAATCCAATCAGTCACAAAGCTCCCTCACATGCCTTGACGAGCTCTACTGACTCAAGAAGTCTATGGGCCAATGAAAGGCAAAGCATTGTTGGACCTGGTATTGGCCAAAGGGGATGACATAGTCAGCGACTTAAGAATCGATGGAAAGCTGGGTGATAGTGACCGTGAGCTGATCACCTTTACTATCCATTGCAAAGCTGGCAAGTCAGTCAGCAAAGCAGAAGTCCTTGACTTCAGGAAAGCTGACTTTGACAAGCTCAAGAGGCTTGTCAGTCAGGCCCTCAGGGACCACAACTTGACTGGAAGAGGAGTCCAAGAGAAGTGGTTGCTTCTCAAGGGAGCAATCCTGACAGCACAAGGGATGGCTGTCTGTGACAGGAGTATCAATATCGGAGCCTTTCTGGGAGTGGCTCCGCCCTCCTGTAATGGGCCAACTGCCTGCTTACTTTTCTGCCACGCCTTGATCTTACTTGATTAGAAGATGGTTGTAATCAGCAGGAGGCTGCCCGTTTTTCCGCGCCCTGGTGACAGGGCATGCTACCTGCGGCTCCTTTTCCTCCCCTACACCACAGCCCAAGCCTCGCAGATGGAGTTGACATGGTTTGACCTGGGCCTTGTTATTTTCTGGCCCTCCTCTTTACTCCTGGGGCTCCGCACTGCCCCCTCTCTCACTCGCTCTGGGGATCCTCACTGCCCCCTCTCCTGGGGCTCCTTGTTGGCCCCTCTCTCTTGGGGCTCCTCACCGCCCCCTTCACTCTGGGGCTTCTTGCCACCCACTAGCTCTGGGGCTTCTCGCTGCCCCCTAGCTCTGGGGCTGGGGCCAATGCACCCCCAAACAAAGCTGCACCCTCCCTAGTGCCAGGAGACCCCATGCTACTGTGGAGCTCCTATGAGGCCTCCTCCACCTCTAATAGCCTTGCCCGGTCCTCCGGTCAAGACAGTAAACATAAAACATAAAGCCCCTGGGCTACAACATAAAAACTAGACTGTCCGGTCAAACAACAATCTACTCCCTACTAGAGAGTGAGGGAGCGGGGGGAAGGAGGGCTCCCCAACCTCAGCAGTGACCAGGAGATGCTCTCACTGCCAGAGTCCTCCCCTCTATCTGTCCAAGCTGAATCCCTACTCCCATGGCTGCTGGAGAGGGACTGCCCTCCTGGCCTCCTACTTGGGCTTAAGAAGGGATAAGCCCTGCCCCTTCCTGGTCAGCTGATTTTACCAGTTGCCCCAGCAACCAGCACCTGTGCAGCTCTGGTGACTGGCAGCTGAGCCTCCCCCTTTCTGCCACTAGGGGTCTCCCCAGAGCAATCTCTGCTCTCACAACCTGAGTGCAGTGCGACACCGTCCCATCTTGGAGGAAGGGTAGCAAAAGGCCACAGCAACCCCCTTAGTTCAGCAGGGAACTCAAAGACCTCCTACACCTCAAAAGAGAGATGTATAAAGGATGGAAGGTTGGAATTACCTCCTAGGTAACTGGTCCTGGTAACTCAGCACTGGTCCATACCTGCAGGGAGCAGATCAGGAAAGCCAAAGCTGCAACTGAGCTCCATCTGGCTTCACATATCAAGGATAGCAAAAAGGACTTTTTCAGCTATGTAGAGAGTCAGAAAAAAAGCAAAGGTAACATGGACCCCTGCTGAACCAAATGGGGCAGCTGATAACTGACACCTAGGAAAAGGCCAACCTGCTTAACAAGTACTTTGCATCAGTCTTTCACCAGCCCAATGAGACTGCCCTGCCTAGCAAGATGCAGAACAGCCAGGGTGAGGGTGTATTTATACCCAACATCAGTGTTGATTTAGTAAAGGATCACCTTGAGGGGCTGGACACCTTCAAGTCAGCTGGTCCTGACAGATTACACCCTGGGGTACTTAAGGACCTGGAAGGTGTCATACCTCAACCATTGACAAAAATGTTCAAAAATTCGTGGTGCTCAGGTGAAGCACCTGAAGACTGGAAGAAAGCCAATGTGGTACTGATCTTCAAGAAAGGGCAGAAAGTAGATCAGGCCAATCAGCTGATCTCAATCCCTCATAAGATTCTCAAGAAAATTATCAATGAGACCATTCTGGACAAATGGATGAGGGCAACATCTTGAGGGATAGCCAACACGGGTTTGTCACGGGTAGGTCTTGCTTGATCAATCTCCTTCTATGACCAGGTGACATATCACCTGGACAAGGGAGAAGAGATTAATGACATATACCTGGACTTTAAAAAAGCCTTTGATCTGGTATCCCATGACCTCCTCATGGAAAAATGGCCAACTGTGGCCTTGGCCACACCACAGTCCAATGGATGGGAAATTGGCTCCGAGGTCAGACCCAGAGAGTAGTGGTTGATGGCAGTTAGTCATTATGGTGCTCTGTAATGAGTGGTGTCCCCCAAGGCTCTGTCCTTGGACCAGTTCTCTTCAACATCTTTATCAACAATTTGGACATTGTTCTCATAAGCACACTGGTGAAGTTCACCAATGACACTAAACTTTGGGGCGTAGTGTCCACACCTGGAGGACAGGCTAGTGATCCAGGTTGACTTGGATAAACTTAGTAAGTGGGCGGACACAAACCTGATCATGTTCAATACCAATAAATGCAAGGTACTCCACCTCAGGAAAAAAAAACAAAACTGTGGCATACTTATAGGCTCAGCAGTGCTATGCTTACTAGCCCCACTGCTGAAAAAGACTTGGCCCCAAGATGAACATGAGCCATCAATGCGATGTCGTAGCTGGTAAAGCAAACAAAACCCTGGCTTGCATCTATAGATGCTTCTCAAGTAAATCTCAGGATGTCATCCTCCCGCTGTACTTGGCCTTGGTGAGGCCACAGCTGGAGTACTGCATCCAGTTCTGGGCTCTGCAATTCAAGAAGGATGTTGAGAAGCTTGAGAGTCCAGAGGAAAGTCACGTGCATGATCAGAGGGCAAGAGAAAAGTCCCTATGAAGAGAGGCTGAGAGCCATGGGACTCTTCAGTCTGGAAAAGCACAGGTTCAGGGGGGACCTGGTGGCTGCCTATAACTATACAAGGGGTGTTCATCAGGATCTGGAAGAACATCTGTTCACCAGAGTGCCCCAAGGAAAAACAAGGACTAATGGTCATAAACTCCTACAAGACCATTTTCGGCAGGACATAAAAAAAAAATCTTTATTGTCTGAGCCCCCAAGACCTGGAATAGATTGCCTCCAGAGTTGGTGCAGGCTCCTACTCTGGATTTATTCAAGAAACATTTGGAAATATTCTTATCTTTCTAGGGTCCTTTGACCCTAGCTGACTTCCTGCTCCTGGGGCAGGGGGCTGGACTTGATGATCTTCGAGGTCCCTTCCAGCCCTAATGTCTATGAAATCTATGAAATCCACAGGGCAGCCACCATATTCCAGCACATCATGGACCAAGTGGTAGTTCCTCATGTCCAATATGCAGCAGCCTACATTGATGACATCATCATCTTTGCCAAGACATGGGCACAGCACAAATGGGCACTGCAGGCTGTACTGACAGAATTAAGAAATTCAGGGATGATGGCCAATCCCTGGAAATGTGCATTGGCAAAAAGGAAAAACTAAATACTTAAGGTTCCTCGTGGGCCAGGGGTTTATCAGATCTTTGGTGGATAAAGTGGAGGCCATCAGAAAGTTCCAAAACTCTTCATAACTGCAAGCAACTGCATTCTTTCTTAGGGCTGATCATCTATTACTACCGGTTTGTGCTGCACTTTTAAGAATTAGTGGCCCCCCCTGACAGAAGCACTGAAGGGTCAGAGATCCAGACCCATCAGGTGGACAGCTGAAATGACCCATAATTTTAATCAACTCAAGAAGACCCTGTGCCATGATGTGTTAATTCTTACCCTTAATTTTCATCAACCTTTTATCCTACAGACCGACGCTTCAGAAACAGTGATCTGGGCAGTGTTGACCCAAGAAGATGGGGGCATTGAAAGACTGGTGACATAAATGAGCCATGAGTTCCTCCCTGCTGAGACATGGTATGCCACCATAGAAAAAGAGTGTCTAGCAATCCATTGGGCCATAGAGCACTTTTGATACTATCTCCTGGGATGGGAATTCAAATTAGTCATGGATCATGCCCCCCTGCAGTGGTTAAGCTGGGCAAAGATGGATAATGCCAGAATTATGAGATAGGCACTTGTCTTACAACCCTTTAAGTTGCAGATAATGCACTGTCCAGGAAAAACTAATACAGTGGCTGACTTCCTGTCTAAGTATGGGAGTGAGACCCAGTCTCCAGGGACAGAATATGACCTGAAAGAGACCAAGGTGTCCTAAGGTCGGAACCTGGAGCATGCAGAACAAGCATCTCAAGGCAACTTAAGGTGGGGAATATGTCACGGAGCAATGAGAAAAGAGGGGTGGAGACCCCTTTCCTGGGGCTGGAACAGCATCAGGAAAGTCCTGTGGCCCCAGGGGAACTGCCCAGAAAGCCCCATGACTGGGGATTACTTATCGATCCATCAGCCAGTTATCTGTGTAGCTGGGGCTGGCACATGGAGATGGTATTAGCAGAAAACACTGGCAGCCAGCTTCAAAATCCAGATTCTGGGAAGAAGCCTGGGAGCAACAGCCTAGAGGCAGCTGTGTGCTCCCAGCTGGTATATCCAGAGGGCCTGTGATTCAGGGACAATGAGCTGAGTCCTGAAGAGGCAGGTGTCTTTATGGAGGGCAGTGCCTGGTGCTGGATCAAGGAATAAGGGTGAGGGACTAAGCCTTTTTATACATGCAGGGGCATGTGAGTAGGGAGGAGATACCTCTCCTTTCCTGAATTCTTCTTCTTTCTTTTTCTTCTTTTTTGGGGGTTTGTAGTGCCCTTGGGGCCAGAGATGGTGGCCATATTAATTTACTTTATTCCCAGGACTGAGGAAACAGGGGGTCTCAGGGACTCTGTGTAGGAAACCCGGTCAGCCTGACCAGTTGGTTTGGTGGACCTAAGAAGTTTAAGCAGAAGGAGCGGGAGCATTCTCCCGCGTCTACTGGACACTTTAGAGCCAGAACCTACTGGGAGAAGTCATCATGCGGCAACCAGGGGGCACTCAACTGTTGCACCGATTAACCAAGCCATTTGACAGTTCCCTGGGTTGGTGCACAGAAGGGGTGTAGGGGAGGTGGAGCCTCAAGGATGTCCACATGTAACAATTCCCCCCAAGTCAAGTGCTAACCAGACTGGAGCATCCCACATTTGAACATAAGATCAAGACCTGGAAGGTGAGTATCCAGGGATTTTCTGGGGAGGTGTCGCACAGTGAATGCATGTGCCAAGAGAAGACCAAGCCTGAGCTAGGACCATCCAGTCCTGAGCCACTCGGGAGCAGGTACTCAAGGTTAGGTGGGAACAGAACATGGTGGCATTCTATCTAGGGAGTTTTGGTTGTCAGTCATGCATGTGTTGCTCATCTGTACCGCTCCTAGATAAAAGCTAAACCAAGTGCTACAACCACAACTTCCAATCTGTTGTGTAGAGAGTACTTTGGAGGAGTGCATTTTCTGCCAAAAACTTGGAGAAGACCTTTCTGTTAACTTCTCCATTAAAAAATTAGATTCTTATTCTTATTAGATTCTTGGGGCTGAGCACTGCTGGGCTCTGGGTGACCGACAGCGCATGGCACCCTGCCAAGCCATGCTGCACCCATGCAATGTGGCAGCTGCCAGGCAGGGGGTGTGTGATCACTGCTGCTCCCCACTGCCCCACGTGGTGCGGGAGGGCTTTGTCATGACCACCCAGAGGCCCCAATCACTGCTCCTGCAGCTGGTGAATGTGCGGCTTTTTTTTTTTTAAGAGCTGGGATGCTGGGGCTGGGCAGGGGGGCCATCAGGGCCAGGGCCAGGTGGGCAGGGTGATTGAGAAATGGGAGCTGCATGGGGGAGGGCTCTGTCAGGAGGCCCCAGAGGCCCCAGAGCCCCCATAGCCTCTGCTACAGCCAGTGAATGTGGGCCTTTTTTATTTTTTTTGTAAGTGGTGAGAGGCTGGGCCAGGAGGGAGATGGGGCCAGACAGGAAGAAAGGAGGGCTTCTTCTGTAGCTCCCTTGGCTGTGCTTGGTGTGGGCTGCACCAAGCAGATTCAGATGCTGGTTCTGGCCCCAGCCAGCAGCAGCAGCGTGCTGTCATGCTGCGTGCAGATCCGGGGGCCTGAGCCTGCCATGAGGGCTGTGGGGCTGTGCCACACTCCTCCCAGGGTTCACAGGCCTCCTGATCTGCATGCAGGATAACAGCAGGATGCCTTCCCCTCCCAGAGCACTGGGACTGGGAGGGACCTCAGGGACAGATTGCAGACACTGGCCACAGATGTCAATATCAGAACAGTCTTTCCACCCCTCCTTCCCCTCCTTCATCTTAGTTTCTGTTTCCCTGCAAGCCCAATTCTGAAATAGCTAAAAGATTTCTGAAATGTTTTGGATGGTTTAGTGTCATTTTGGAGATGTTTCGGAGCCTTCTGTTTCATTTTGGATTTGGTGTTTCAGTTGCGGAATCAGGCCAAAACATCTCTAAAAAAAAAATGGCTGCCGAAATTTGACATAGCCCTAAAACACGCTAGGGTTGCATTTCCACTTTTTACAGTTACATCACATTAGTGTAGGGGGTGGCAATCTGCAGACTGTGGAAGACATGGGGCTTTGGCAGCATTCGGTGGCATTTTATGGCAGGGTACTTCAACTGCAAACACGCTCCCCATACTACCATGGGAAGTAGTTGTTTTGGGAGTTTTCCTTGTGCTACCAGGGGGAGAAGTTCTAGTTGCAGGTGGGTCCTACTATTCCCTCTACTGTTCACCTTCAACCTAGTGTGGGTCATTTTAGCTTGCAGCCAGAAAAGTTTGCTGACCACTAGATCAGTGGCTCACCCTGCAATTGCACATTTCCTACAGATGTACCTCAGTTTATAGCACAAAATCATATTAGTACCTAAAATCATGACCATTAAATTTCAACCCATTTTATTACTGAAGCCCTCATGTTTTTTTCTGTATGATATTCTAATCCTTTCCACGGGCTATGATGCTTCCTAACTTTGTATCATCAGTAAACTTCATCCATGCACTGCTTCTTTGTGTTCAAAGATCTTTAATGAAAAAAATAATACTGAATAAGATCAGTCCCAAGATCATTCATGATGATTTTACTAATAATCTTCCTTCAGCCTAATAGTTCCCTTTCAACCCAGTGCCTTCTCATCTTCTCTTAGCCTGTTCCTTTGCTAACTTTATACTTTTTGCACAAGTTATTTTCTCATTTTAGCAAATCTTTTTTCATAAGGAATTATATCAAAGTTTCTTATTAGGTCCATATAGAGTAGATCTACCACATTCTCCTTGTCTAATATGAATAATGGCAAAATAAAGATCCCAAACAAAGCTTAATTCTTTTTAAATTACCTGCTGTACCAAATCTGTTCAGGAACTACCTCTTTGTCATGTTTTGCATGGAAGATAATTTTTAAAGGCATCAGTCAATGAGAAAAGACTTTCCAAGGACAATTTTCAGCCACAGACAAGTTTAAAGACTCTTACAAAAAGTTTATGAAGAGAAATCAAACAAATGTTTCATAGAAATTTGCATATTGTATAAACTAACACTCTGTGAGAGGGAGCTAAGTGCCTTGGTGCATTTAAAGATCTGTGGTTTTTTAGGAACCTAAGTCCCATTGTTTTTCCATGGGAGCTGAGTGCCTCAGTGCCTTAGAATCCTTGTAAATTATGAATTCAAAATATAATGTGATATTTCCTCTGCCTCCTCTACAGGTATTTTCCCCTAATAATGCGATACAACATTGGTATTGTAAGTTGCTGGTTCACTAAAGTTAGAGCATAAAATCATTTTTATGACAGCACTAAAATATTACTCTACATATTTCTTGCAGATGAAAAGCATCTTTCTGTTGTTGCATTTTTTTTTCTATAGACCTTGAAAATGGCTTTTGTCTCAACCTAACACACAGATTATTTTGTTACAACATATGTCATATCTGTAGCTAGTGAGGCCAAACATATTCCTTGCTTCGCTGTGATGTCACTTTTCTAATTCCAGAAAAAGGCACATCTAAGGATATAATTATACTGCTGATTGGTGTGATGTGCTAACACTGAAATATCTTCTGCTCTGTAAGCTGATGAGCATGCATTGTACACCACTTTCTAAATTAAGACAATATTTACTCTTTTTTTCTCTTCTGAGGACAAGGGAAACTTGAAAGACTGTAACTGTACGTTCAATAAATATCTTTGGTCATAAAATGACCTCCCCCTGGGTCCGAGGGGGGCCCAGCAGGGAGGTGGCTGTTCTGGTCCCTACTTAGGAAGACGGAGGCAAAGAAATCGTTGAACATGTTAGCTTTGCCGTCTGGTGTGACGACCAAGTTTCCCATCATGTCCTGCAAGGG
>NW_017728886.1:225863791-225870935 GCF_001723895.1 Crocodylus porosus
CCACCCCCTCCAAACAGCACTTTACTTTAAACTCTGTGTGCTCCTGCACTGAGCGCAGTGCATGCATCGGATTAGTTGGACTGAACTTGCCCAATGTCTGTATAGATTGGGTGCTTTAGTGGGGCTTTTTGGCACTTTTATCTAATAGCTGATCAAATTTTCATAAGCCTTCAGCTATTAGATAAATCAGCTATTAGATAAAAGCGCCAAAAAGTCCCTCTGAAGCACCCAATCTATACAGACACTGAGGAACCGGGTCAAACTAACGTGCTACTTCTTTTGGTAAAGCACTTTTTTTCACATCTGTCAGCAGCCTTCTTATTGCCCAACTTTGGTGCTCTCATTTGTTTTCTGCTTGCAAAGCAACTTCCTTCAGTACTTACCCTACTTTTGTAAAGTTCTGAGCAGCCTGTCATCCACTTAAAAAATCAGCCTGCTAAACAATCTTGCCATAAATGTAGGGTCTTATCTCTCCCCTTACCTCCAGCCTGGAATTAATATTAAACCAAGGCCCAAAACAATAGAACTCAGGTGTAATAACACTTTTCACCGTATAAAATGGCATGCTTTTGAAGTCTGGTATCTCATGCCCCACAGGGTTAGAAACAGGAAATCTGTATGACTGGGAAAAGGGAATTTAAGCCTGGAAATCACAAGACTTTAAAGTGACAATATTTTAAGGCATAGAGTAGTTTCTAGAGGTTATAGTTAAATGATGTTCTCTGAGCCATTATGCAGTCAGGATTCTGTCTTTCAGCAGTTGCTGCTATTGTATGAAGCACCCCTTCCATGAATAATAAATCAGAGAATCTCTTTGAGACCTGTTGTGCAGCTCCTTGAGCAGGTGTTAATGGTGTGGAATAGACTTCACACTGGTAGCAGCTTCTAGGCTCTTTCCTCAGTTCTTGGCTGCTGGACTCAAGAGGGTATATTTAAAGCAATTGTTCTGTTTCACTAAATTTTGCCAGGAGCAATTGCCTGAAAAGCTTTAATTCTTGAAGTTTAAGATTGCCAGAGAACTGTAATTTCACCTAAGCCCTTTGTCCCCTAGCCATGCCTTTATGCTTTGGGGAAAGGGATATGTAGCAGACAGCTCATCCTTTAACTACACATTCCTTCATGCCAAGGGACTAGACAATTCAGACTGCTGTCTACCGGCTGTTGGCTGGCAAAGCATCCATAAGTGAGTAAAACAAGGCCAGGTTCTGGCTCTGCAATGTCCTCATGAGAGGGTGAATGGGTCAGCTGTACAAAGTTATCAGTCTCAGCGGGGTAATGAAGGATTAATGCTAAAGCTGAGCACTACATGTCATCAGACTTCTGGGTTATCTCACTGGCCATAAAGTCAATCCATGCTACTTTAATATTTATTTCTGAAGCAAAGGTTTTCCCAAAAAACAAGTTAAAACAGCTTTTGAAAGATCTCTATTTTGCAGCATCTTCTTTTTTGCTAGGAAATGAAAAATACAAGCACACTGGAATCCCTCAGGCTAGACAGATTAGTGGTCCTTGAAATAACAAAGCATCAGCAAATAAGAAACAAATATTTTCTCCTGTGACATCCACATTGTGAAAATACTCTTCAACTTGAACAAAAATAAACAGATTAGTGCCCCATGCAACTGATAGCTTGTTTGGTCTGGACATTGACACAATAAGCTTGTGATGCTGGGGCCAGTACAGTTCCAGTTCCAGGAACACAGCAAGAGATTGATTAAAGTAAGCTTTATGCCATCTGTGGTCAGGTTATGCTTCAGATAATTCATATATCTGCAAGAACAGCAATAAATATGCCAATAGAGACAACAGGCTTGCATGAACGGAGAAAAAAACAGAGCAGCTAACCAGGTGAGAGAGATGGCTAATGCCCGTTAGTAGAGTTTCATAGGAAACAGCTTGGTCTATATCTTTCTTGAGACAAGATCATCTTTATGGGGAAGCTGGTTCTGGGAACATGCTTCCTAAGAGAAGGATTTATGATTAAAACGTGAATTCATTCTAAAATTTACTCAATTAAATCTGCTATAGGCATTTTGGCAGAAAGTCAAAGTCTACATTAGTGAGACAGTAGTAAAATACATATTTGGCTGGGAATGACTGGCTCCAAAATGCTCTATTCTATAAAGGAGATTGAACGGAAGGGCCAGATTCAGCTAAAGCATAAATGGGAGCAATACCATTGCCCTCAGAGGAATTTCACCTATTTATGCCAGGTATCAATCAAGCAATAAGAGTCAGATAAAGAAAAGGAAGTTCTCATTCCCTCAACTTTTTGCTATTGCTACAGTAAAAGCTCTGTTATCTGGCATCCCCCGGGAATGGGAGGTGGCAGATAACAAAATATGCCGGTTAATTAAGCAGCCCTGGCCTCTGCTTTTCCCGCAATCTGGGGTGTCTCACTGCCCCTTCTACAGCATCACTGCCCCTCCTGCGGGCCCTGTGGGCCCCATGGGACATGGAGGTGGGCCCCGCACAGCCTGCTATGCCCCCAGGCCATGGAGGCTTGGCAGTGCAGGCTGTTTTGCCCTGGGCCACGGGGGCTTGGAGAAACTGGGAGTGCCATGGTGGGCACTTCCAGTTTCACTTTATCTTACAAGCTGGCATGCCAGTTAATTGAGCATGCTGGCTTGTAAGATGCTGGTTAACAGAACTTTTACTGTATATGGTTACCGCCACAGCAAAAAATTATTCAACTACATGTGCGCCACTTGTGATGCATCTGCAATGTAGGCTTTTTGCCAGTTACTAGGGTGGTTATCTTGGTAGAAATTTGAATTATCCAGACATGTAATCACCAATGGCATTTGTTAAAAGTGAGGCAGTTATTTTGAGGAAAAAAGAATATAATATATGATGGGATGATGCTCCTCTTTAAAACTGTGTTATCTTAAACATCTAGCTGATGTCAGTAAAAGGCTTGCTTATGCTTAAAATATTAGCAACAGATTCACAAAGCTCTGGTTTCTTCAAAAAAAGTTTCCTACTTTTAAGAAGTGATGGGGGGAAAAAAATGAAGCAATAGTAGACAACATTAAAGAACATGGTATCATTAGAGAGCATGACATGATTTGCTCAGTTACCCTGAGGTAAAACTGGCATCATGTCAGTAGGTCAGTGGATGAGCTCTAGATTTACTCAGGTATAACTGAAAACAAAATGTTGTCCCTTTTTCTCAGGTTTTGATATCTGGATTTCTGAAACAGGTTAGTGATCAATAGTAATGAGATATTTTCCTGATCCTCTGGGCAGTAAAATACCAGAATTGAGTCTATCTGCAAAGATAATAAATGATATCATATTGAAGTAGTAGTACAGCATTCATTATGATGCAGGGTTTGTTGGGACAATCCTTCTCTCTTCTATTAAACGGTTTTGAAGCATTTTGGGATTAGGCAAAGCAGCTGTCATGTGTTCAACTGGCATTGTCTTTTGTAAAATAATTTATTCTAAAATAATCTTTGTCTCTGGCTCTGGAGTGAGACATACAGGTGGAAGCCTTTTGCATCCCTGTTGAGCCTAGGGACCCCCAGGACCCTCCAGTGGGACCTCAACCCAGACCTCCAGCATGGCCAGAGGCAGGTGGGGCCCATGGCAGGGAGGGAGGGACCCCAACCCCAGACAGCTGAGTCTGAGCTGAGGAGGGACACGTCTCCCCAGACTCCTACTTCACCCAGCCCCCCAGGAAGCCATGTGACTGGAGCCTTGCGAAAAGGCCACGCAAACAGGTGTGCTTGTCTGCCTGGCATGTGAGTTAGTGCCGACTTTGTGCAGGAGGATGAGCAGGAGGGCCCAAGGGTAGGTAGTCACATTTAGCCAGACTATCACCAGTAAAATGTGGATGGGCATGTCCCACAACCTGAGGGTCTCCTCAGGGTCTGCACTGCCCCCCCCAGCTCCTCAGAGGCCTCCACCTAGATGGAGCCCACAGTTCCAGGCTCCATGCAGATGGCTCCCTGGCTTTCAGCTGTGGGGGCTGCCTCACACTTTTTCAGGCTCTCGGGTCTGGGAGCATGGCCACTTCCCCTTGTGAGGTCTGCTCCCTTTTAGGGTCTCTGGTGTCCAGCTGGAGGAGCTCCAGGCTGCAGTCCAGAGACTGTGAGTCAGCAGGGATGGTGAGCAGGAGATTGAATACTACTACCAGGCCCTTCACCCCCTGGAAGTGGAGGGGAGACTAAGGTCACCTTCCAGGACAAGGGAGGACTTGGGGACCTCCCATGCTGTCTAACCAAGGGGTTGGACCAAGGTGGTCAAGGCCCCCAAGGCCCACCGCACCAAGGTCCCACCCCACTGGAGTCTTGCAACAGGTACAAACCTCTTGCAGCACCACTACAGCCTGCTAAATTGCCAGCTTTGGTAGATAGCACAGGCTTAACTCTAGCTAGTGCTCCCACTCTCCCTAAGACAAAATGCAAAGTGTCTGTCATGGGAGACTCCATCCTGAGGGGGCAATCTACCACCCCAACCCCTTAGCCTGGGAAATCTGCTGCTTCCTGGGGGCCTGTATCTGAGACATTGCAAAGAAGATCCCTGAAATACTCCGGCCCACTGAACACTACCCTATGCTCCTTATCCATGTGGGCACAAATGACACAGCGCAGAGCAATCCCAGCTGGGTCATGAAGCACTATAGGCCTTGTGAACAGGGCTAAAGGGGTTGGGTGTGCAGGTGGTGTTTTCTTTGATCCTCCCAATCTCCAGCTATGGGCTGAGGAGAGAGAGGAGGATTGAAGTAGGAAACCAAAGACTGCAGCGCTGGTGTCATCGGGAAGGCTTCAGCTTCCATGACCACAGACCACTCTTTGGCGAGAGAGGCAGAGAGCTGCTGGGAAGGAATGGCCTCCATCTCTCTCCACTGGGGAGGAGGCTATTCTCAGCCAGATTGGCTGACCTGCTCCATCGGGCTTTAAACTAAGCCCATTGTGGGATGGGGGAACTACTGCCACTGCTGGCCCACTGAGCAACCCTTGCAAAGCCAGCAGGTCAAGGCACTTAAGGGAGCCCACCCCTGCCTCAGCTCTGGAATGAGCTGTAGGCAAGGCAGGGCTCCTAGAGGTACACTTGCCTGCCTCTACACCAATGCCTGGAGCTTGGGGAATAAGCAGGAGGAACTTGTTCTCCTGCTTAACATAAATAATTACAATGTCATAGGGATAATGGAGACCTGGTGGGACTCCACCCATGATGGGACCACAGGTATAGATGGCTATACCCTATACAGGAGAGATTGAGTGGACGAAAAGGGTGGGGATGTAGCTCTCTATGCGTCCCTGGAAGCCAACATTGTCGCCCAGGGTAGATGATTGGAGACCTTCTGGGTTAAAATCTGTGGGGAACATGGCACAGGTGACACAGTGGTGGGAGTCAATTACAGGATAAACTGGATAAACAGCTTGATCACAAGTTCTCCAGGGAATTAACTGAAGCTGTGCACTCCTGGTGCATGGTTGTCATGGAAGACTTCAACTATTCTAACATCTTGTGGGAGGAGCGCTTGGCTAAATCAGAGCAGTTGCAAAGCTTTCTCTCATGCATGGATGAGCTCTACCTGACGCAAGACGTTGACGGGCCAATGACAGGTAAAATGCATACCCTGGCTACAGGGGATGACCTAATCAATGACCTAATGATTGAAGGGAAGCTGCGTGACAGTGACCATGAGCTTATCACCTTTGGCAGCCACCATAAAGCTGGCAAGTCACTCAGCAATACAGAAGTCCTTGACTTCAGGAAAGTGGACTTTGACAAGCTCAGGAGGCTTGTAGGTGAGGTCCTAAGGGACCACAACCCAAATGGGAGGGGAGTTCAGGATGAGTGGGTGCTCCTCAAGGGAGTGATCCTGGATGCACAAGATAAGTCTATTCCATCTTGGAGGAAAGGCAGCAAAAGGGTACAGCAGGTCCCTTGGCTCTGCAGGGAACTAGCAGACCTCCTGCATCTAAAAAGAAAGACCTACAAAGGATGGAAGGCTGGATCCACCTCCAAGGAGGAATATTCTGCACTGGTCCAGACCTGCAGGGAGAAAACCAGGAAAGCCAAGGTTGCGATGGAACTCCAATTAGCTACAAGTATCAAGGACAAAAAAAAGTCCTTTTTTAGATGTGTGGAGAGCCAGAGGAAAAGCAAAGGCAACATTGGACCCCTGCTAAACCAGACAGGACAACTGATAACTGATGCCCAGGAAAAAGCCAACTTCCTAAATGGGCACTTTGCATCCTTTTTTCACCAGTCCCAAGGGGTGCCCCTACCCATTACAAGACAGGAACACCCTTACCCTCCATCAATGCTGAGCTTGTGAAGGAACACCCTGAGAGGCTGGACATTTTCAAGTCAGTCATCCCTGCCAGTTTACACCCCAGGGTACTCAAGGAGCTGGCAAGCATCATAACTCAGCCCCTGGCATGGATTTTCGAGAACTCCTGGTGCTCTGGTGAAGTGCACAATGATTGGAAGAAAGCCAATGTGGTGCCTATCTTCAAAAAGGGGAGGAAAGTGGATTCAGCAAACTACAGATCCATCAGCCCAACCTCTATCCCAAGGAAGGTCTTGGAAAAGATTATCAAAGAGGCCATCCTTAATGGACTGGCTGATGGCAGCATCCTGAGGGATAATCAGCATGGGTTTCTTGTGGGTAGGTCTTGCTTGACCAATCTTATTTCCTTTTACAACCAAGTGACCTACCACCTGGACAAGGGAGCAAAGATTGATGTTGTATGTTTTGACTTTAAAAAACCTTTGATCTGGTATCCCATGATCACCTCTTCGCAAAATTGGTCAACTGTGGCCTCGGCTTCACCACAATCCTCTGGGGGAATTGGCTCTGTGGTGGAACCTAGATGGTGGTGGTTGATGGAAGTCAATCGTTGCGGTGCCCTGTGACCAGTGGGGTCCCTCAAGGCTCTGTCCTTGGGCCAACACCATTCAAGATCTTCATTAATGATATGGACATTGGTGTCAGAAGCAGACTGGCCAAGTTCATTGACGACACCAAACTCTGGGGTAAAGTGTCCACACCTGAGGATAGGAGGGCGATGTAGGCTGACCTTGACAGGCTCAGCAAATGGGTGGATGAGAACCTGATGGTGTTTAACACTGAAAAATGCAAGGTTCTCCACCTTGGGAAGAAAAACCTGCAGCATCCTTATAG
>NW_017728886.1:225871035-225896404 GCF_001723895.1 Crocodylus porosus
GAGGCCACAGCTGGAGTACTGCATCCAGTTTTGGGCTCCACAATTCAAAAAGGATGTGGAGAAGCTTGAGAGGGTGCAGAGGAGAGCCATGTGTGTGATCAGAGGTCAGGAAAACAGACATTATAATGAGAGGCTGAGAGCCATGGGGCTCTTTAGCCTGGAAAAGCACAGGCTCAGGGGTGATTTGGTGGCTGCCTATAAATTTATCAGGGGTACTCACCAGGATCTGGGGAACATCTGTTCACTAGAGTGCCCCATGCCCCAGGGGATGACAAGGTCAAACACTCACAAACTTGTTCAGGACTGTTTCAGGCTGGACATAAGGAAGAACCTCTTCATAGTCCAGAGCTCCCAAGATCTAATATAGACTGCTGCCTGAGGTGGTTCAAGCACCTACTTTGAACACTTTCAAGAGACATTTGGATGTTTATCTTGCTTGGACCCTATGACCCCAGCTGACTTTCTGCTCCTGGGACAGGAGGGTGGGCTCAATGGTCTTTCAATGTCTCTTCTAGCCCTAATGTCTATGAAATCTATGAATCTTAATTATTTGACTTTTAAACTGATAGGAGCATATTCCTATTTTCCTTTTTTGGTAAACAAATCTCTCTAGGTCAATATAAGTACCTCAAAGATTCTCTTATAGACCCTATCTTACTAAATGATTGCTTTTCATAATAACATTCATATGCTGATAATTCAATATACCTATACCACACTCCCCTTTTAACTTGTTTCAAGCAATTTTTGATTGCCGAAATGGCTTTGCAAATGGTAAGTATTTATGTACAGTATTTAGGCATTCACATTCACAGTTACAGGATGGATTAGCTCTACCCATGTGTGACTTTTCTGAAAAGATTTTCATTTTGACCAGGCTCATTTTGGTTCCATTTTCTGGATTTCATGGTTGAGTTCCTCTGTTAGCCCTTAGGGAGAATGTACATTGTCTCTGAGCAACCTTGAGCCATCTGCCGTCTCAAAGAGGAAGTGTCTTTCTTTTTGTTGGTTTAATCCCATAAAGTATTCTTGAGATAACTAGAATCTGAAGAGGTTTGGGAAAGTATTATTCCCGTATATACTCTTCCTCTTTGCATTACGTAAGTAGATCTTTTGGTTATTATTTTAGCTATTCAACAAAGACATCATGTAGATGCTTAAGTATTCCGTTTTACTTTGCCTTCCCCTTCAGACTTCTCATTTTAGAATATGTCAAATGGAGGAATTAATTGATAGAAATCTAAATTCAAGGCTTCTATAATCTGCTGATAGATTAGAATCCACAACTGCTGAAGAATATAACCAATAAGGCCATGTCCAGGCAAGTGTGGATGTTTGGTTCCCTGGGGACAAGTGGCAGCGGTGCACCTTGTGCTGCAGTTACTTGTCCCCAGACAATGCCTGTGACAAGTTACCCCGAGGTTAGTAGGGGAGGCTGGGGCCAGCACTGGGGGCATCCTGGGGCTGCAGCAGTGGCAATCCGGCCAGGCAGAGCCTGGTTGGCAGCTGCAGTGCAGCTCCAGGCAGCCTGGCTTTGCTTTTCAGTGGCACATGCTGCCTGTATGTACACTGTTCCATTTTTTTCTGCAGGTGTTTTGGATATCCAGGGGTCAAAAAACCCTCAGAGAAAAAAAACTGGAGCAGCACATGCATGGGCAGCACACCCCTGAAGAGCAGAGAACACCTGATAGTGCAGTCTGTAGCACTTCAGATGTGTTTGTGGCACCACATACTGCATGGCTGCACTCATCTGGATGTGCCCTAAGTGCTTATTTATGCATAGAATTTGGAGTCCAGAGAAAGTTAAAAATACCTGTGCTCATTTCTAAGTTGAATAAACTATTTATTTTTACTGGAGGACAACATGGGTGTTTGAGGTTCAGGTTAAGTCTATTTATTGCCACATGCCTTGGACAGTAGAAGACATCATGCTCTTGTCAGTAATCCCTTGGACACAAGAGTATGCAGGGGCTCTTAGCCTCCAGCCCCCTCTCAGTCAGTGTGCAGAGGTAGCCACTAAGAGCATAGGAGTTTGCTCCTGACACCACAAATGAACACAATGGCAGAAGGTTGGCTGGGGGTCTACTTGACAAGAAAGATTCTGACTTGACTTCACAAGCAAAGGAAGGATGTCTAGTGACCAAACAGTAATCTGAGAACTGCAAGATCCAGGTTTAATTCCCTGCTCTGCTACAGACTTTCTGTGATGTAAATTAAATCACCTAATCTCACTTTACCTAATTTCCCCATCCCTAAAATGCAGACAACAGCTTTTTTTTTAATTTATAAGGTATGATTAGAATAAACACATTATAAATTGTGAGCTATTCAGAAACCTGGTCTATGACACAACAACCAAGTGGTAGTAGGAACAGTTTGGACCTCTCCTCTCATTATATTAATTGTACACAAAGATATGCTAAAGAGCATCTTTTTGGTGTAAAGTGAAGCATTCAAAGTGAGGATATCAAGAGTAAATTTATATGTATACACTGAATTCAGCCCCTCAATGTATATCAATTACATGCTCATACATCATGTTTTTCATAGGACATCAGCTCATTCAATGAGAAGGGTGGGCAAAGAACACTTAACAAGACTTAACAAGCAGCTATTCAATATACTGTGCTCTCCTTATTGTTCAGTGCGTAGTCCCAGTTCTACTTACTGCATACTATTCCAATCCAGCTTTAAGGACAAAATTACTAATTCCTTTGGGCTTTGCTTATGGTGCTTATCACTGAATGCTTTGCAAACTTATGCTTACAGTACTCCTATGATACAAAAAGGCGGTTGTAACCAGGAGCAAGAGGCTCCTGTTACTTTAAGAGAGAGCATAGCAGACAAGATCCACAAGCAAATGCGGCAGCTGAATGTGGGCTAGCTACAGGACAGTAGGCAGCCAGGAAGCTATAGAGCTGCAAGTACCGACTGTGGTGTTAACTGTGTAGGGCAGCTCTGGGTAGTCAGGAGGGAAACCATTGCAGTTTATCCAGAAAACGGCAGCAGGCTGTTCATTAAGCTGGAAGAGCACACCTGCAGCTGGCCAGGGGTACACCTGATGGGAAGAAGTGGAGCCAGGGGGTAAAAACTTGGGTTCCTGAGGTAGAGGGTCCGGTGTTGCTCTGAACTTTTCAATGAGAGAAGCTCCTGCCAGCCCAGGCTGTCAGGGACAGGAAGCTGCAGGCCAGGACTGGTACTTGAAGAGGCTGAGCGAGAGACAGCGATTGGGAGGTGGTTCTTGCAGCTGTATGGTGACTCAGATGGGGCTTTGAGTACTTTACTTTGAAGGAGTTGCTTGCATTTCTGTTTCAGTTTAACTGGAGGACCAGATTGTAGCTGCAGAGGTGGTCAGGAGGCCATGCAGCAGGGCTTTAGAGGCACTTCAGGTTTTGAGCTCTGCCAGGGCCAGGGTTGTAAGAGAACAGGTGAAATCTAGTACCGAAGGCCTAGATAATAGATTGAAGCCATGGAGGGGGCTGAAACTAGGATGGAGCCAGAGGCTCAGGGGCAAGCTGGGTCCAAGAGACCCCAAACCTGAGCCAAGATAGAGAGGCAGAGGTGGACAGTGTCTGAGAAGGACCAAAGCCTTGAGTCTAATGTGAATGAAGAGAGAGAGGCTGAGAAGCCAGGCTAGAGCAAGTGGGCCAGGGGTAGAAGCTTGCAGCTAGGCTAACAAGTGGGCCAAAGCCAAGAGGGCTGATACTTATATAAGCAAGCCAGTGGGAACAGAGGGACACTGGAAGGCTTGGGTGTGGCTATGGGGGAGCTGGAGGCTCATTTATGCCCTTAAGATATGATAGGGCCAATAGGGTCACAAGTGGTGGCCACAGTCAGAGTAGTGCCCACATGGCACAAGTAGTTCTGACTGGGTATGAGAAATGCCTGCAGGGAGCAGAAGGAGTTATGCTAGCTGATGGAAGGCCCAGGGACCAATACTTTGGTTAGACACTAGTGATATCACTCCAGGACTCAGGGGCAGCCTCCCAACTGATATAGAATGACCACTGAGTTGTGGCAGGTGAGATAGAAAGGGGAGCATATATATGGAGGATCTGGGGTGTGGGCAGTCCTGTCACAGTGCTAGTACCTCCATTTTGTAGCTTAAAAACTGAGATACTGTGGCAGTAAAGTAAAAAGTATCTCCTAATTTTTGGTGAGCAGTCCAAAGCAAGTAGGACCTGATCTTCTGAAGTACTTTGAGCATGAATCACGCTATATGTTCCAAGCCAATCTCCCTTTGGCTTCTGTTGCAGCTGGAAGTGCTCAACACTTCTGCATATCAAACTGGGATCTCAAGTGAAGCACCAAAAAATCACTGACAATTTATTAAAGTTTTGTTTCAGTGACATAAATAGTATCACATGGACCACAGAAAAGGATAGAAATAGTTTCTCCATGGAATCATTCAGCCGCCTTTAAAGAAGACTTCCTTCCTTCCTTCCTTCCTTCCTTCCTCTTCCTGCAATCCTGTATCTCATTTACTTGCATCTCATCACATCTTCCAACTTTTGCATCAAATGACTCAAGTGTCTTAAACCAGCTTTTTTCAACCTGTGGGTTGCAACCCAGAAATGGGTTGCAAGAATATATGAAAGGGTCATGAACGAACTCTAAACATGAATCAACTTACTTTAATAATGGATTCTCCTTTAAAGGAGAAAAATGTGGGAAACCCTGGCTTTTCCCTTGCAGGTTGGAAGAGTTCCAGCCAGATAGGGGCTCCTTGGGGCTCCCCTTGCCCCACCAACACCCCTTTTGTGCCACACACCTACTCTCTGCCCCATACATGGTGGAGGGCAGAGGCAGAGGGGCGCAGGGCTGTGCATTGGGAGTGAGGGGGACTTGTTCATGACTGGTGATTGATGTTTACAAATGAGGCCTGGTACAAAAAAAGGTTGAGAACCAGTGGTTTAAATACAACAGTTTCCATCTCTACACAGCCCTGATTTATTTTCAGCAGAATGTGCACTGAATGGGGTAGGGAGTCCTGTGGAATTAAATCATGTGATTAAAAGTAGGACTGCACAATCAACCTTAATTTTGGCATTTTCAAAAACTTTCCAGTGATTGGTTTTGCAGTCTTAATAAGATTCTTTAACCCAGATTTTGTGTGCAATATCTTAGGATTTAAAAAAGTGAACAAAAAGGGATAAAAACAGAAATTCTGTTGTGTGGTTACATACTGACATCCAGACTTGGAACTTGACTCTACTCTGGCCTGGAGCATGCCTAGTATGTGTGAACTCTTCAGGGAATTGAGATGCTCAACAGTAAGTAGTTTCTACTGATTGTGTACAAACTACAAGTTGCAAAAGCTAGTTGTGGGTGGACTTTTACAGGGATAGCAAAAGGCATAGTCCTGACACAAACGCTATACTAACCATATGTCAGGTCCCCACTTGAAAGTTTGAGGGCACAAGAGATATTCAAAGTAAAGGTTAGTAGAGCTTTTTTAACATGGCCGAACTGATATATTTTTCCTAACCTCATTTTTAGAGATGGCTTGACTTTTTTGTCTGAACTTTTTCAGAACAACTGAGCCAGAGGCAGACACATGGCAAGGAAAATGCTAGCATAATCTTTGACAAAATTAATATTACCTGTGAATATGGTCTTATAATGGGAAGTGCTAGGCTACTTTAAGAATGGTACCACTATAAGCACCACATACAATTTAAGAAGTCTACTGCAACTGGCAGTATTTGCAAAGAGAGCCTGGAATGGAGCCACATAGATATAATACATAGATACAATTGCTTAGTGTACATAATTACATTATTAGGATAAACTTGTCACTGAGATTATGCTCTGCAGCAAGTGGTACAATAAATAATATCTGAAATAAGATTTGTTGAAGAATTTCCAAAGGCTGCATCATCATTTTTGTTAAAAATCTTTTACAGTAGGAAGAATTTCAACATTACCAGAACAGTTATTCACTTAATCAAGTAGCAATATGCAGTGGGATTAAATGCTGATGACAGAAGTACAGCATAACACAGTGTGGCCTATTTGTAATATAACTCAGTGGGCACATTTACTTGTACAATTAATTTGCAGCAAGAAGCTGCATATCATGCTGGAGTTCATTGCTCCTGGGAGCTGCGTTTGACTGTGTGCTCAAGGCTGAAGGTTTTTGAGCTGGGTTGGAGCAGTTCTGGCTGGGAGGGAGCCTGGGGGTCAGCTTGCCAGCCTAGGGCTGCTCCACCCTGGATCAACAGGCTGTGGAGGGGCTGGCTGGAGCACGAGAGTACCCCAATGCATGGATAGCAAGCAGGCAGCCCCCACACTGAAGTACCCTTGTACTCCAGTCAGCCGGGTCAGCATCTACACGTGCGTCGTTGCACACTAAAAACTCTGCTTCAGGATAGTATTTGCATTTACAAATACTAACCTGTAGTGGCAGAGTTTATTAGTTTACAGTGGCCTAATAGGGCCACACATCAAAATGCACAATGTTTACTGTGGAGCTAATTAGGCAGCTCCACAGTAAATGTCTCATGTAGACGCACCCAGTGAGTTAAAATGACTCATGTTTCTTAGCTCAGCAATTCATTTAAATGAATTTTCTAAATTAAGTGGTGCTGTTTCTATAATCCTTCCCTTAAGTAATATCCATTGAAGGCCATTTTTCAAGTCAGGGCTGGTAAGGGAGGATTTTTGTTTTATTTTATTGCATATGACCAACTGTTCCTAAAACTTAGCAATGAAAGGCTAGATCATGTCCAATAGGTTACAGAACTTCAAGGATTATTCTCATAAACCACCTTCTTAAAGTTTCTGGAAGATTGAGGGAAGTAATTCTTCCCCTCTATTTGACATTGGTGAGGCCACATGTGAAATATTGTGCCAAGTTTTTGGCCTTCTCACTACAGAAAGGATGTGGACAAATGGGAGAGACTCCAGTGGAGGGTAATGAAAATAGTTAGGGGGCTAGGGGACATGATTTATGAGGAAAGGCTGAGGGAACTGGACTGATTTAGTCTGGAGAAGAGATGGCTGAAGGGGGATTTAATAGCACCTTTCAACTACCTGAAGGGGGGTTCAAAAGGAGATGGAGCTAAACTGTTCTTAGTGGCAGTTGACAGAACAAGGAACAATAGTCTCAAGTTGCATCAGGGGACGTTTAGGTCAGACAGTAGGAAAAACTCTCCCACTAGGAGGGCAGGAAAGCACTGGAACAGGTTACCCAGAGAACTGGAATCTCCTTCCCTGAGATTTTTAAGACCCTGCTACAGAAAGCCTTCATTGGGATAATCTAGATGGGGATGGTCCTGCTTGGAGCAGGAGGTTGGAATTGATGACTTTCTTGTGATTCCTACCAGCCCTAATTTTCTGTGATTCTATGATTTCTATAAAATCATCAGGGTCAGCCTTCTCTATGGCATAAGTCTTCCCATTAGGATGCTTGTCTCTGGAATGACTGATGAGCACTCTGGTTTCTGGAATCTGCGTATGGGTCCTGCTCACATAACTGAAGCTTCCAGCGCTGCAGGGCCTGGTTTTCCTCTCATGTATGGAGAACTATCTTTTCATCGGCCATCTTTTCATTGGCATTAACTTCAGTGGGATTTGTAATTTATTCAAATATCAGTGAGAGGAGAACTTGGCTTATGGAGTTTTACCTCTCCTCTGGCTTCTATCCTGAGTTTTTCCAGTGGGAGGGCATCATCATACCTAATGTGTGCATATGTAAACACACATGCACACACACACATACACTGCTATATACAGTGACAAATATAATAATGATGATCAGTGGGAGATGTTACATTTATACATTTATTTAAAAATATCAATAATCTGTAAAGAATGAAGAGAATGTTTGTTGTTCCCTCTAATAAATATCCAGGCACAAGAAATGATAAATGTGCTCCATGTGTACATGTACACATGTGCTCCATTATATCCCCATCTGCAAATAACTGCTCATTTTAAATTTTGTTTCTGCTCCACCTCCAGTGATAAAATACATTTTATCCCTGATTTCTGAAATCCTAATTAAAAAAATTCTAGCAACCCTGGCTCAGAGCAGTGTGAAGTGAAACTATGCAATTGGAAAGGTAATTTAATATGGATCTCTCAAGTAGATTTTGTGTAGAGTTAATTTAGCTGAACAAGAACAACCAGGTATTAAACTTGTTGAATATGTCAATCAGAAATGATATGAACCCTAACCCCAATTTTAATGATGGTTGATATCGCTGTAGATCACCTCATATTCTGTACTCTATTAAGTTGTGATAAGTATATTTGAAATAGCAGATACAAATGTCACCCTGCCTGCTATAAATTATTGGGCTCAGCACAGGGGTGAACTGAGCCTATGTCCTACTGAAGGTCAGATGAAATGATCTACTGGCCTTAACCCTTTTTTAATGTATTTCTTCTCTGACATTCAGGTACTTTAGAGAATACTTTTTAATCCTTTTTTTTTTTTTTTGGCAAGAGTGGAGATAGAAATTTATTTACCATTTCTCTAGGAGGTAGCCTTTGACTTTCAAAGCCAAACTATGTGATGAGTGAATCTAGGAATACAAACAGTAAACAGAATACAGATAAAGTCAATATTTCTTTATGATTCTTTTGATGCAGGCTGTCTATAAAATATATATCGCAGGTAAAAACTTTAAAACCTATCCATATTTTTATCTAATACATTTATATAATCATTTTTACATGACAAAATAAGTGTTTTGTAATGGATTTAATCAATTAGAAAGTCATTAGATGGAGAGAAAGTGAGCTAATTACATAACACTTGTTCTAGGAGAAATGTCTCTCAGCAACCTCAAGATCTGCTCTCTGTGCGCCCTAGAAGGAACTCTAACTACTTTGGAGTATGCACTGCTTTAGCCAAAATCTTGAAAAGCTTCATGTTTTGAGATTGTTTTACTAACAAAAATGAAAAGCATGTGTATGACAATTTTCAAGGGGGGAGGGTCCAGCTGGACACACAGAAGAGAATTAGAAAGCACAGCTTGAGGCATTCTGGAAATCAGTGGAAAACTGAAATTAAAGAATGGATGGCCAAAATATTCTAAAATATTTTCTGTATTTCTGGCCACCCCAGCTTCCAGAATATTCTGACTGAGTTAATTAATTGATTTATCAGGCTTCAAAAGGAAGCATTCGGATTAGGTTACCAAGATATTGCTGTTCTAAGAATGTAGTTGAGACAATAACAGTTAGCAAGTGACCAACTGAGGTCTCTATGATGACCAGTGCATAAAAGGACCTGCATGAGAAACATCAAGGTTTCAGAATTCACAGGTTGCTTAGATGAAGACAGACACTGCAATACATAATGCTTAATATGTTATATCAGGAGTAGAATTGAAGAGGAATTTGGGGAAGAGTAAAGTATTCTAGAAAAGGGTTACTGCAGAATACTTGCACCCAAGCTTGCTGAATTTCTCACAGAAATCATAGTTATATCACTATTCATACATTTAAGGTCACTGTGCCCCCCCCCCCCCCGAAGTTAGTCAACTCTGGGTGCATCTACATGTGAAATTAATGTAACACAATAAACTTCATAGCAGTTTAAGCTGGAGCCAAGTACTCCTGGGCATAGTGTCTACATGTGCGCCCAGGACCGCAGCAATTTAAGCCAGGGCAGAGCATCCCTGGGCTGGCAGGAGTATGGAGGGGGTCAGCTCCAGGCTCCAGGTAGCAGTGGCAGGTGGCAGAGGGGCTAGGAGGAGCTGGGGGCCAGCCCCCTGGCTGGTTGGCTTACCTGGCACAATTTGCACCCAGCAGTAACAATCAACACATCCTTTTAATTGCACTTAATGACTCTTCTGTAAGATAGTACTGTCGTTGACTAGTCCTTGACAGTACCATCATACAGCAGAGTTAATTAATTTACTGTGCCCTGAGACAGCACATGTATAGATAGTGAAGCTTTAGTGTGGAGCTAATTAGTCTACTCTGCAGTAAAGCACGTGTGTAGATGAACCCTCTTGATGGCTAGAAAATGATCATTAGAAATTTGCTTTTAGGAATTGTCTTGTATGTAGAGTAAATATTGCATTAGAACAATAGCCCTGGGAATGGCAAGGGTTAATTGGTTTCTAAAAGTCTGCTTGTGACAAAGTTTCATGTTCTCAGCTTTTTAGCAGACACTGTGACTGAAACTGTCAGACAAGCAGGCACATACCTTCTGGGAAATATTAAAAACATGCAAACTGTGTTCCATAATAAAAGATAAGGTAGCATCAAGTCACAGTGATGAGCTGCAGTTCTGGTGGATGAACCAAATTAGGAGGCTGGGGATGCGTAGATTAAGACACTAGTAAATGACCAAATCAAGATGTATGCATGTGATATGTTTGAGAGACAAAGAGATATGCTGACAGGACAGAACATGGATAATATATGATGACCACAGGGAGACCAATAAATGATATCCAGAAATGAAGAGTTATCAGAAGGAAACAAAAAGGAAAGGAAAGGAGGGGTTTTAGAGAAGTGTGAGGAGGGGGGTGGGATCCCAAGACCACTATGGGAGAAGGACACACCACTGGCCCATTTTGTCCACCCCGCCGGGGGGGGGTGCACCTTGGCCCTTGACCTCCAAGACTGCTGGCATTTATGAAAGAACTACAGGGTGGCAATCACATACTGGCTAGATGTACTCTGTGAGAACCCTGGAACTGGTAGATAACTAGGTTTGGAAAGGTTATTTTGTTTGCTTTGCCAGCATTACTCTTATCTGTTATCACTGTGTATCAATACAGTTTGCCTATTTTTGAATAGAAGAATTCATGGTCAGCCTGAGGATTTGGGTCTGCCTGGAACAAGGTATCAGGAATGGGTCATAAATCACCAAATTAAATCACTGACCCTCGAACTGGCTGAATCTGAATCTGAAGTGAATACTAGCTGCTTTGCACAGGCCTACTGTTCATACCTTATTAAAGCTGGTTACATTATTACTCAGGCTATCTTGACTGCAGTAGGAGCTTTAAAACTGTCAGGACCTGATCAGATGGGCAAGAAAGATTAACTACTCACCTCACATGTTAAGCGATTTTCTGCTTGCCAAAGAGCACACTATGGCTATGGAAACCTAACTTTTAAACACTTTAAAGGAGCTGCTGTTTGGAAAGCACAGTTATTATGTAACTGTTGTATGACTACAGGAGCATATAGATATAACAGCTAAACCCCTAGAACTGTGGCTCTGAATGAAATAGGGTTAGTGTTGCAATATTTAAATTGCTATATTTAATTATAACAGCTTATATTTGTATCATTTGTCTGTCTACATCCTCTTTATGATTTAGGCTGTACCGGTGTATGACAGACTGTGCAATATACATTTTGTAAGTATTTTAAATTAACTTAGTCATATTAATGTTATTTTTGTCTTTTAATTAAAGTGTTTGTAAATTATTTTACTGAAAAACATTTGAGGAAAATGAATTTCAAAGTAAGGGATTGAATATAACCTGAAACTAAATTCTACATGTTCATGTGTGAGGATTTTTACTATATCCTGGGAGAGTGGGAGAAAGAACCCCAAATTCCAGGGACGAGAACCCCCTGAGGAAAAGAAAATGAAAATGAAAACGAAAACAAAAAATAAACAAGGAAACTACCTATCTGCAGCAGGACATGCAATGCAGCTGAAACAAGAAAGGAAACCCGCATGGATCGCGAGCCATGCTTTCATACAGCTGGGACTGGCTGGTGACGTCATCGGCAATCACTGTCTGGTGCAAATAAAGCAAACCAACGGTGGAGGTGGAGAAGAAGGGAGATCAGAGCCGGTGAGGGCATCAATACTGGGTGCCTCTTGGGAGTCCCTTCAGGAGGAAAAGCTTGCAGAGGCTGCTCCTTACTCCAGCAGCAGTGACGGAGGGAACAGGAGCCACAAGTGGCTCCATACTTCAGCAACAGTGGCAGAGGGTGCAGGGGGCTCCTTATGCCAGCAGCAGCGGCAGAGGGAACAAGGAACTAGAAGCTGTTCCTGACGCCGGTGACAGCGGCAAAGGGAACGTGAAGTCCGAAGGGGACCCTGATGCCAGCACCAGGAACAGAAGGACTCGAGAGCCAGATGTAACTCTACACTGTAACAGATGGAATCATCGAGGGCACTGGAGAGGCAGAGGAGACGCTCCCTCCAGAAGGCGCCAGATGGGAAAAGCATGTAGGGTGGCAGAGCAAGGTCATGAGAGACAGGGTGTTGACCCTGGGTGTGAGAAGTGACCAGGAGTCCCCAGAGGGGCTGTGAGGCACACAAAGGGGGATGCTACTAAAGGAGGAAACAAGGAGCAGGGCTGTAATGCATAGAAGGTTAGGAAAAGGGGGAGACGACCCAGGTGAGAGACCTCAGGCTACCCTAGCCACACATAGGTTTTAGCCCCTGACAGGCCCTTAGAAACACAGGTACCAGTACCCTGGCAGAAGGGCCCGGAAGGGGACCATGCAGGTCCCTCGAAACAATAGTGTTTTTTTGGTTGGTATTTGTGTTTCCCCCTTTTGGAGGGGTTGAGGAGTAGGGCCAGGTAATGTAGGTGGGACGACAATAGCAGAGCTCTTTTAAGCCCTATCTTCGCTTGGGACCCAGGGCAAGCTCCACACCCTGGGGGAAGAGGAGTCGGCCCTGTGACCCAAGTTAAATACCATGGGCAATCCAGGACTCTTCAAGCACTGCACCCTTCAGGATCTAATGCTCCAGACGTGAGGGGACTATTCAGACCAACGTAACTGGGGGCACAACGGTGTCGGGAGTACTGCCAGAGAAACATAGTGATCCACCGAGGCTTGGTATAAGGCTGGCAAGTAGGGGAGGTGGAGTCACGCAGACGACCACCAGACGGATGACCCGCCGATGACAGTGTTCAGACCCCACCACTGATAAAACATTCAAAGTTGTGGCAGGTGAGATTGGGGGAGACCGCTCTGACAGTAAACATCCACTTGACAGCCTACAGGAGGTGGTAGGGCGAACCATCAGACCACTGGCAGATAAAGTGGAAGCTATCAAGAAATTCCAAGCCCCCCAAACTTATAAGCAACTCCGGTCTTTTCTAGGCCTGAGCAATTATTACCATTGGTTTGTTCTGCGGTTTTCCAAGCTAGCGGCCCCACTGTCAGAAGCTCTAAAGGGACCCTGCAGAAAAGGGATAAAATGGACGGGGAAAATGACATGGAGCTTCCAATTGCTAAAGAAGGCCCTGTATGAGGATGTGTTATACACATGCCCAATTTCCAAAAACCTTTTGTATTACAAACAAACACTTCCAAAACCACCGCTGGGACACTGCTGACACAAGAGGATGCCAGAATGGAGAGACCAGTGGTATACATGAGCTGAAAACTACTACCAGAGGGGACCAGTAGGCACTGGCAAAGTCCCTGTTCCCCCGTGCACTACCAGGAGTGACCAGGAATAACGGTCGCAAGCTGGCAGAGGGTAGATTTAGGCTAGATATCAGGAGGCGCTACTTCACGGTCAGGGCGGCTAGGATCTGGAACCAACTTCCAAGAGAAGTGGTGCTGGCTCCTACCCTGGGGGTCTTTAAGAGGAGGCTAGATGTACACCTTGCTGGGGTCGTTTGACCCCAGTACTCTTTCCTGCCATGGCAGGGGGTCAGACTCAATGATCTGCTCAGGTCCCTTCCGACCCTAGAAACTATGAAACTATGAAACCAGCTGAGACAAGGTACGCCACTATTGAGCATAGTAGAGCTCTTTTGAGCCCTATCTTCGACTGGAACCCAGGTCAAGCTCTACACCCTGGGGGAAGGGGAGTGGGCCTGTGACCCAAGTTAAATACCATGGGCAATCCGGGACTCTTCAAGCAGCGCACTCTTCGGGATCTAATGCTCCAGACATGAGAGAACTACCCAGACCAATGTAACCGGGGGCACAACGGTGTCGGGAGTTCTGCTGGAGAAACAGTGATCCGCCGAGGCTTGGTGTAAGGCCAGGGTGTAGGGGAGGTGGAGCCCCACAGGCGACCACCAGACGGACACCCCAACCAAGGGACCCACCACTGATAAAACACTCAAAGTCATGGTAGGTGAGATTGGGGGAGACTGCTCTGGGAGTAAACATCCACTCGACGGCCTACAGGAGACAGTAGGGTGAACATCACTGGCCATCCAGGCCAAGGACACAAGTGACTGGATGTTCAAGGCCAGGTGGGCATATACTATAATGGAATATTTGTGGAAACAGGAAATAAAAAAATAGCACATCACTTAGCTAAGAAAATTAATTAACACCATTCAAATAAGGGCTCTCAATTAGTCTGTAAGAACAGTTTGTGATCTATCCATAAAGCTAAACTACAAGTTTTAAAACAAAGCTTTTTAGTTTTGAATATGAATACCTTTGAAGGAACTGCAAGCTGCTTGGCAATATTCCTTGAGCACAAAAAGAGGCTGAATTTACTGAATAAATTATTCATTGTAGCTCATTCACTCATCTGTATTACAAACACTACTCACCAGTGCTTCTGCATGGGGCTGTTTACATAACAGAAAAACTTGTAAATTTGGAAATGAGAGAAGATAGCTACATGCTGTATTTGAAAACAATACATAAAAGGATTTTTTGTTACTTTAGTCATTATATAACGTCTAGAGTCTCAAGTAAGGGGCAGTCTAAAAATACGTTTTATTTTCCATTGAGCAGGAACAAATGCAAAATACTACACTTAGGTTAGAATAATCAACTGCACAAATATAAGACAGGGAACATTTGAGTAGGCAGGAATTTTGGAGAAAAGGATTTGGTGGTTATAGGTCAGGGGTGCTCAACCTCTGGCCTGTGGGCCAAATGTAGCCCATGGAGCCATTGCATCTGGCTGGGTTCCCCACAGATCAGGAAATTTGGTGACAGGAGAGTGGTGGCTATTAATATAGCCACCCGCCCTCCTACCAACTTCCCAAACTCCAAGTCTCCGCACGCAGTCGGAGCCAGACCATGCCCTCTTCTCTTTGCAGGGCATTCCCCCTTTCCCCTTTGGGAGGCTCACAGGGCTGGACTGGAGTTGGGTCATGCCCCCGTCCTCTCCATGGAGCTGGGTTATGTCCCTTCCTCAGTGGTAGGGTTAAGCCCCCCCGCCCTCCCTCTGTTTGGCCAGATGATGGCTGCAGCACCAGCCACTGGCATTGGATTGGAACCACCATCTTGCTGGTGGTTGGACCAGGCACTGCCCATCTGGCCTGCTGGGGAAAAAGGTTGAGCATCACTGTTATAGAATATTACAAATGGAACATGAATCAACATTATCTGCTGTTGTAAAAAAAAAAGCAAACCTCATATTTGGATGCATCAAATAGGCATATTATATGTAACACATGAAATAACTCACCCACCTACTCAACACTGGGCATGCCTATACATGACAGTACATCACCGTAGCTATACACTACAGAGACTTAGCATCTGTGGGTAAAACCTGTGATGCTGCAGTTACATCGCTGTAGTGATGTGTTTCCCCATTATAGCATGGTGCTATGGCAACATAGTGCCTAATAATAACTGCATGCAGTGCACATGATGCAGTACCAGCTGTTACTGTGCCATCTTTTAGTACTTCCAAAACAAAGTACTAAATGATGGTGCAGCAACAATGGCGCCATAGGGGCATGTGTAGATGTGCCCACTGTTAAGAGCTCAGGAAAGACACTAATTGGAAACATATAGATAAGAACAACAAAAGTGCTTAAAGGCCTAAAATCATGAGCTGTGAGGAAAGACTGAAAGACTGTTTAGACAAAAGAAGGCTGAAGAGAGGCAAATAGGAAGGTAATCAATTGTTTTCTACATCCACTGGGAACCAGACAAGATGTAGTGGACTTAAATTAGAATGGGGAAGATTTAGGGTAGACATCAGAAAAAACTTTCTAGCTATGGATAGGTAAGCAGTGAAACAGATTTACCTTGGGAGGTTGTGGAATCTCCATCACTGGAGATTTTCAAAAGCAGCTTGGACAAATGCCTGTTGAAATGTTTGAGAAATCTTCCAGTCCTACTTTCTATGATTCTATTATATATTTAACTGCTTTCCTACCAATTCTGCATGTCAGCTCCACAAGGTACAGCCAGGCAGATCTGTGCCTCCTTTGACAGATAGAATTGCCATAGATCATTGATATAACTGAACTGCAGCAAATAAAAATACAGGGCACCATAAAGATGGAGTCGCAGGATTGGGGGCTCTAGTTAGAGTTCTTTAGTTTAAAGTAGTCAAACCAAAAGTTTGGGCCCTGGACCATGCGTAGGCAAGTAGCCATTAGGACATGTGCAGATATATCCATTCCCTAGCAATCTGTGCTTAGACTGAATCTTCAGGCACTGACTCTAAAATAATTTCTGACGACTGGTTTTCTTCACATTCTCTGGATTATGAAAAATAAATGTTTTGCAGCCATATTCATTTTTAATTTTGCTGGATATAACATAGGGATCATTCTCAGTCCCACAATGGAAAAACCTTTTCACATCTTACTGGCAGGGATGCTGGAAACCTCAGAAGACCCTGAAGCAAACACCAGCTGTCCCTGCTGTTTCTACTTCAGATCACCTTCCCTTAGCAAAGGAGAGCAAGGTGTGGTTCCTCAAACTTCTGCATTTAATCCCTACTCTTCATGCAGGATTATATAGCCCTACTCTGTGTTCTGGACTGGATGATGTTAATGCTTCCACTTTTCCTTCCTTACCTTACAGGATGAGAAGGATGTCAACCCTTTCTCCCACTCCCATGTCCTGTATTTGGAAGCCAAAACATTATCAAAATTCTTCCTATTTGTACTAAGTCTCTATCTGTCTCCTCTGATGATTAATCTTTTTGATACTATTGGATTTTAAATTGAACTTTTCTATAGGCACTTTAGAACATATTTTAATAAGAAATATGATTTAATCTGTATACACTTAAGTTTCCGATCAGCATTAGAGATATTCCTAGTGGGGTATAGCTAGGGTTGAGCTCCAAATTGCCTTTAAACACAAGAGACGCATTCTTCTTTTTCTTTAAACATAGGTGGGGCAAACAGTAGGAAATATCATTCAGGATTAGTTTCTAAGCTCTCTGAATGCTCTATGTAGCTTTTGTTTGGTTTCTCTTCATAAATTTTTAATACAGAGTCCTTGAATATTAACTTTGGCTTGTCAATGCCAATCCTACTTTTTGTTGTTGACTGATATATCTTTAAAAATACAGCACACTGCCACACACACACACAGAACTTGGCAAAGAGGAGAGTCTTGAACAGATCTGGTAGAATAGGTAGTTATAGTTGAACAAATAAATGTAGTTAAGACCATTTTTTGCCATTATTCACAATGTAACTGAGGCTGTGTACACAATCCTAATTCACTGAGGCTGGTAGCAGGCAAGTTACATTGATTAGTAGAATACAGGTGTCCACATATATGATTGATGGAGGGTGGCAGCATTCTTCTATCACCTTCTTTAACTGCCCTTGTGAACACAGTCTTTTATAAATGTACCCTTTCCCAACTTGACTAACTAATGCACAAATACCCACAACCATAGAAAAGATAGTAATCTGGTAGGGATATATGTACAAAGGTAAAAGTTGGATGGGGAGGTAATATTAAGTTTACAGTGCATTGTCTGATATAGATGATTGTTTTGGTAACAGTAAGCTGTATATGGGTGGGTGGAGATACAGACTTTTTAACTATTAAGAGGCCCAACATTTTGTTCCCTCAATGTATGGGTTTGTGTGAGGCATGTTGTATATGCTGTTATCCAAACAACTTCACCATGTTATTATATGTATGAATATATCTGGAAAAAATGTAGGGACTTCCTGCCTGCCTCTCCTGCAGCTGGGGGATGAGCTGCCAGCTTGCTGAGTGACCCCTGAGCTGGGGGGGGAGGGGGCTCAGTCTTTTCCGCTATGGCGGTGGCACCCCCTGGGACTGCCTGGGTGGCCTGCTAGTGGGAAGGTGCTGCAGTGCCCAGGGGGTAGCACCTGCCCTCTAGGAAAGAAGGACTGGGCTCTGACAAAGCTCAGGGTGCACCGGCAGCTCACCCCCTGACCTCGAGAGAGGGGGGTAGGTGTTGGGGGAAAAAAAATACAACAGGCCCCTTGCTGCTTTTCTCTCTTTTTTCTCAGGAGATCCTGCCTGAGCGAGCTCCTGCAGAGGGGCCCAGTGCTTCCCTCTGTAGTGGAAGTGCCCCCCCAGGACTGTCCAGGTGGGGTGCTAGTGGGCAGGTGCTGCCCCAAAGGTATACGGGGAGCTGAAAGCCTGGGCAAGCTTGGGGAAGCTCGAGCCCATGCATCATCCCTGTCACCTTCCTGCCACCCAGGACCATCTGGGAATGAGCTGATTTGTCCCTGGGGCAGTACAGAAAGCTGTTAGGAGGGTTGGATGTGCTGGTGGCTGGAGAAGGTGACAGGGACAGTGCATGGGGTGTTGGAAACCTGCCACGCTTTCCTGATTACGCCTGGGCTTCCAGCACCCCATGCACCATTGCAATGTATTATGTAGCAAACTAAAATACATCAGATGTGTTTTACTTTGCTACGTAACAGAATCATTTAAAGTGAAATATGTCACTGCATGTGTACAGCACAACAAAATTCAAATGAAATATGCCACCACAGGTGTAAACAGTGACACCATTAAAGTGGTGCAAAAGGGCAGTTAAGTCACTTTAAACGCCAATTTCGTCAGGTGTACAGGCGCCTTATTGTTGCAGTCTAATACATGTTGTTAGTTGTGCAGTCTAGGTTCACCTGGGTTAAAGGGACTAAGAAGCTCCAGCATCATACTATGAGAGGAAGACAGGGAAGACCCCACACATGGTAACTACATTAATAGAGTTGTAAGATGGGAAGACCTTCTTAGGTAATGGTTTTAGCGTGCAGCGTGCAATTGCTGGGATGGGGCATATTCAAAGGCATTAATAGCTTTTGTTAGTCTATGGTGTGTGTTGTGGGGGTTGGGGGGGGGTGTCTTGTTTTTGGCAGGTAGTCCCAGTAGGATAAATTCATACTGATGATGTCCCGTGGTGTGCTGGATGTATATGCCCCTGACTATCAGATGGTATTGGATACCATGAGGCACCTTATCAGTTTCATGTAGTATGATGGGATTCTCTGCCAGATTGCAAGGTGCTTCAGTTGTTCAGGTTCTGTGTTCCACACCCTCACTCCATGATCAGTACCTGTCCTGTCACATCATATCCCCTGTCCCTCAGACTATCAGCCAGTGGTCTGTATTTTGACTGTCTGTCACCTGTTCTCTAAGGGGATGGTCCAATCGATTATCAAGATCCTTTTTCTGAGATTAAACCAAAATCCCTTACTTATATAATGCTTGTATGGAAAAAAAAATGGTGTGTGTGGGTGTGTGTGTGTGTGTGTATATATATATATATATATATATATAATGATTTATTCTTGACTGAAGGTGTTCAACATGATATATATATGACAACTCCCAAGACCTATTCGTAAGTCAAAAATCAACAGAAGGAAAAATTATCTATTCATTGAGAGTCAGAGTCATGCTTTCAGTGAGAGGCTCTGCTACAGTCCCATCTGATGTTCAAATGCCCAAGTGAACAATCAAAAGATGTAAAAATATATCTGTGCTCCTTTAAAATAGACAAAATTAGCTGTTCTGGAAATCAAAGGCAATCTCTTTTAATGATAGCAGAAATTATGTTGACTTCATCAAAGCAGAAATGTAGGATACCTTACTTAGATAACAGCCACCATCTACCCAGTTTCAAATTTTAATCTCTTTCTATACTGTGCTTTATGAATGTGAAATAATGCTGTGGTTATTGATTTACAAAGAACATTTTAGGTGTAAATGATTACATTTCATGGTTTTTATGAGAAAAGAAACATTGAATTTTCCCTTTATCCCACATGGGAGCACTTGCTTTATGTCACTAGTCAATGTGATTTGATTTACTAGGAAATGAAGTACTATGTCAGGATGTAATGCAGGATGTTTCATCTTTAAAAATTCCAGTGTGTATATATATATATCAGTAATGTAAACAGCTATGTGGGACCATACACATGTGAACATGTGGGTGCTGAGTGTGACTTCACAGGGTTGGAGCTATGATTCCACAACTGGGGTCTACATTTTGAAATTTCTAGAAGCTGGAACTTGAGTTCATTATTATTGCAAGAATGTCTTAAATTGTTATTACTGAAGGTATTGCAGAGGTAGTATAGTTACAGAAAGCAGTGGGTAAGTGCACGAAGAGAGACTGGACTTGAATTTGACTTGCTAGCCTTCTGGTAAAAAATGATGACAACGATAACTTAACGCTATCTAAGTTACACCATCCCCCATTCGCTAACCCCACTCTTAAAGTGTGTTGCTGACTAAAGGTAGAACTAGAAAATGAAAAGTATTTTCAGTGGAAAATGTAGAGTGAAACAAATGTCTTCATTTGAAAACTAGGGTTTTATTCCCAAAACTGAACTGGCAAGAATAAATGTTTCCTTTTTCTCCATTTTCTATTCAGGAGAGGGAGGCCATTTTACTTTAAAATATGCTTACATACTTTTAAAACAAAAATATCAAACTTTATCAGTCAAAATCTGGTAAAGTAAAGCATCTCAACCCTACTAGCTCCTTTTAAATGCTGAAAACTGCTAAATTACCTATAGCAAACACAGACTATTAAAGGAGCAGTATAGCAAGCTTAGTTTTTCTCAGGCAGTTCGTGACTCCTGACTAGAGTGACCATATGCATCTGTCCCAAATTGACTGTGACAGTCCCAGATGTTGGAGGCCAGTCTTGGCTGGCTGGTGAAAATTAAAATGTGCTCCCCAAGTGCGGGGCATAGGGCATGGAGGCAGAATGGCATGAAATAGGAACTGTGAAACAGGAAGCGCAATAAGCACTAACAGGTGATTGCTAACACCTCTGAAGTAAAGAGCAATGACCCATTAACAGGCCACTGATGCCCTGCAGCCTGCATCACTGGTGAGCAGGCGGGCAGGGGCTAGGAGAGAACAGGGCAGAGGCACAGAGAGTCCCGATTTCACAATGCCATACAGTCAGTCTTCCCTTCACAGCCTGCTTCTGTTTCTGGTACCCTAGCACACTCCCACTTCACCTGCCACACCTTGACATTATGAATGATAAACATACTTGGGAGACAGCCCTCAGACAGTGAGGTTGCCAGTCTGGGCACCCCCTTCCACTGGTTTACCTTTTTGTCTCTCTGGGCTTTCTGTAGCCCGCCCAGAATCCCTGAGCCTGACTGACCACTCACAGAGTCCTGGGGTCCTTCAAAAGACCCTGTGTTCCGGCCTTTCTCTCATAGTCTGCAATCCTTAACTGTCCTATGATGACTGGACAAAACTTCAGCACCTTTCCCAGGCACAATCTGTGGTCTCCTTCCTCCCCTTCAGCTTTCCTCCCCTTCCCATACCTCACAGCTTAAATAGCAACATAACCAACCATGTAACGTAGACTACTTAACTTCGTGTGCATCCCGGCAGAGTTTCTCTGTCTCCAAGATTTGGTGAGCTCCTTCTCTGAGCCTAGCATGGGCCAGTCTGAGGCTCCCTCCACAGAGCCATACTCTTCTAGTCTCTCAACTTAGGGACTCTCAACTGAGTACATTTCACTAATTAGCAGTCTTATTACTTTGGAGCCTGTCTCTCTGTAAGCACGCTAACAACCCTGCAATGTGCCTCACTGGAGTCTTCACTTTGCATTTTGTAATACATGTTAGGGGCCTATGTTACATACTGCATTTACTCAAATATAAGATAAGGTTTCCCTCCCAATCAGCATGGGAGAAAAACTCCTCACCTCATATATTAGCATACATGAAATACATTGCCTATTATTAAACTGCTTCCAGGAACAAGAATACGTGCGCAATAATGGAAACAAACTATGAAGCTGATTTAAATATAGCCAATACTAAGCATGACCAAAACACACGACCTATATTGGGCTAACATACTGATAAAAAATTATCACAAGGAGAAGTTAGTGAGACCTATTTGAATAAGATATATGGTAGGGCTCATTGTATCCAGTCCCCCTCAACACTGTCTTTTTCAGCTAATGGTGAGCTACTACATAGAATTCATTTTAATTTCCTCTTCACTCCCTCATTCCCAGTGAGGCTTTTCCTTCCCATTTTCAGTAATTCCTGTTTTCTTTTCCATCAGTCTTAAACGTCTGGCAAACTTTACCAAATGGAGCCCCAAACAGTTCACCCAGAATCCCCCTGTTACTCCCTTTCAGCCTGTTGCATATGATTACTGTGGCCCTGTCCTTGAAAGTGGAGCCAGACCATGTTGCCCTATACCTCATCTACATAAAAACTTGTGGAGGATCCTAGGACTTACAACAAGAACACTTAGTTCCCAAGATGAATCGGGGCTTGTTAGCACATGGAACCTTTGTGGTAGGTATCTGGAGTACACACACATATCGAGCAGCGCTGAGTTATGGGTTACAAGGGCTTGAAACACTGTTGACTACTGGAGTCTAGCCTAATGAACTATAATGTAGTAGATCATGAGCCTTTTGGACTTGGACTAATAACAGGCATAGTTTGTAGTATATATTAGTAGGTACAAAAGTGCTGCTTAAAAGTGTGTTTATAGAGTACCTGTGCTAAAACTTGCAGCAATTAAACAAAAGGTAACATGCATCAATTCCGGATGAGCTAAGTCTATGGGTACTGTAACAGAGAGCCTGGGGCTCCCTGTACCTTAAGAGAGAAGCGACCCTAAGAGGGAGCACTGCAGGCCAGGCAGGAGGCAGCTGCTGCAAGTTACCATAGCAACTGGGCAATGAGGCCAATTAACAGGCAACCCAGGGTAGTTTCCTGATTGACAGGGGGAAGGCCTATGGAAGGCATAAAGTCAGTCTACCCCTGCAAGCCACAGTGTAGGACCTCCTCACCAAGAGAGCTACCAGCAAATGCTGGAGGGACTGCTCTGTGTCTTTAGATTCCCAGTGAGGCTCAAGAAACTCACAGGGATATAGCCAAGGGCTGGGGATTTATTCCGACAAGAGGGGAGGACAATTTTTAGTTCTTAAAGAGGCAGAGGGCTGCTTCCCCTTTTGTGTTGATGTTGGTAGGCCCACAGGGGACTCTTTGGCTAGGTACAGACAGTCAAAAAGCCTGAGGCTGAATCGCTTCAGTCTTTGCAGGTTAGTTTAAGCTGCACAGGTTCAACTGAAACAGAAATAAACACCCTTCCTTTGATTCAGGAAATGCAGCCACATGCTTGCAGTGGCTCATGTCAGAAGCTGGAAGGCACTACAGCACGGCTCTCTGGCTGTGTGCTCACTTTTTCTTGCTGCCCTCAAGGTCTCTGGGATTTTCAGTCTAGAATTACAGCAGCACGACTCTGCAGAGTTGCTCATCACTTCTTCCTGCTTTGAGGTGCTTCTGGGATTTATAGTCTACAGTTGCAGCCAGCAGCAAGTTTGAGTGGGGGGAGGGGTGTTTAACTCCCCTCCCTGGCCCCAGGCCCCAGCTGGGGTTTGCTGGGGGTGGGCAGCCTTCTCCGCCTCCACCCACATAGACTGGACAGTGGGGACAGCCATGCTCTCTGAAGCAGAAAGCACAGCCCAGCATAGCACTGGAAAATATGCTGGGATGCTGGGGGACTGTGATTTAACTTGAACCAAGAGGGGGTCTGGGACAAGTTTCATAAACCAGTTTGATTCAAATCAGTTAAGTCAGATACTAAATTCAACCAGGTTTATCCTAAACCAGTTTCAGCCATTTTGAAACTTGTTTATGTCCACTGAAATTATGTTCTTTTACAGGCTTAGCCCGTTTCTGCTCACTTAAACTGGTTTATGTGTAGCTTTTGTCCCTAGCCATAATGTTATAGTCTGGGGGAGGGTTATTATTTGAGTTCCAGTTTAGCACTGGTGGCTTGGGTTTGGGACTAAAGGGGTGGTTTAGAAGTACCATTAGTACCTGAGGGGCATGCGATCACCTTGAGCCCTGCCAGGGGCAGGCTCAAAGCCTGAACAAGTGTTGAGTGCAGAGCAGGGCAGAGCATGAGGCCACAGAGCCAGAAAGGGGCCAGGAACCTGGCAGATAGGCACCAGGGGCCCGGCACCCAAGAGGGGCACAACCCAGCAGCGGCCAGAGACCTGGCTCCTGAGAGGGCTAGACCAGAGCTGGTGCCTCAAAGCCAAGTCCAATACAGTGGGTCCAGGCTAGAAGGCCTAGGTAAGAGGCAAGGGGTAGTAACAGAGGGGCTAAAGCCCCAACAGGAGAGTAATGATACACAACACCTCTGAAGCTTGAGACATGGTGTAGGGGAGAAATGGAGCCATTCAAGTAGCTCTTAAAGCTATAGGAGCCCTGTAGTGGCTTGGTCAAGAGAGGCCCAGGGAAGGGCCTGGGAGTAGTGTAGTTGAGACTAGTAGGGTGCTGGGGAACCCTAGTAGAGATTCAGCTGGATAGGGGCCCACACTAAGGCTCATGGGCAGCCTCCCTTTAATCCTATTAATACATCAAGGTATGGTGAGTGAGACAGAATGGAAGGCACCTTAGAGGCAGAGTGGGGCATGGTTGCAGAGCCACCAGGGGGCATCACAGCTTCCCCTGGGACCACACTGTGCTACAAGTATATATAATAATTTGCTTATATATAAATTACTATAGATATATTTATTTCAAAGTCAGTGTTTTCAGCTTTGCTCCTCACCTCCACATGTTCAGAGAAAGCAGGGTCTGACAGTGAGGGAGGGAGGGGTAGGAGGAGGTTGAGAAGGGAATACAAGGGGAAGAAGTTGGGGAGGTCAGAGGGGAAGGGGACTACCTGAGCCCCCAGATTCATTTTCCCTGATGTAGCAGTGGGAGTGGGGAAAATGCAATGCAAACTTCCAATAATTGGATTCTACACCTGGAGGTATAGAAGATATTTCAATAACAAATTTATAATTTCTCCATATACAGAATCTTATCACTGGATGGTCATCTTATATTCAGGGTAGTTTTATATTTGAGTAAATATGGTACATTCCCTCCTTACAAACTACAGTGGATAAGGTCTTCTTGTGTGGACTGTGCTCCTAGTCCAAGTCCCCTTCCAACACCCTTAGGCTATGTGTTATCTTGCAGTTTACCCCTTAGAAACTTATTGCACATCCATTTTCAGCCATGTGGATCAGCCAAACAGAAACTGTTCTCTGAATATTGACACTGTGTGTACTGCTTCTACAACTCGTTCAAACATAATTGTTCCTATTCCTCTGCTCTTGTCAGCTTTCTCTAGTACCCATTTTAAAGTTCCTGCCAGAATGAAAACCTCCATAATTTCTTCCAAGCCACTTTAGCCTGACTTCTATACTGGGGAAGATCTTAGAAAAGTTTATTAAGGAGGCCATCCTTGA
>NW_017728886.1:225902030-225945845 GCF_001723895.1 Crocodylus porosus
TGGAAGGGAGGACTACTTTAGCATGCCCCAGCTTCTAGCCTGAACCACTGCAGACACGTGCCTGCATTTCTGGGATATCTGTCAGGTTACAAAACTGATTTAGCCTAGCCAGGTTAGACTAACCTGCAAAGATTGAATCAATTCAGACTTTGAATGTATGTCCTTAGCCCAGGTGCATTCACCATCAGGGTCCTCTTGATTTTCAGAGTCCCCACTCCTCCTTCCCCCAAAATCATATTGACTCAGAGCCTCTAATGCCCCTTTTTGTATTCCTGTTTTTAAATCCAAACCTGCCATAACCACTGGGTTTTCCTTCAGTATCCTTAAGCAGCTTCCCACATGCAACTCTACTCACTTTCTCCCTCACTGGGCTCTTAATTGCCTTCAATTCTATATTGTAAGGCAAGTTTCTAATAAAGACATTCTGATTGTGCCTCTTCACTCCCAACTCCTTAACCTTTGCATTGAGGCATAATTGAGTCTCATTACCCAAGGACAAACCTGCCTTGAGTTCCTGTACCAACCACCTCTTTGCTGGTGTTTTCTCCTCCTGCATCATGTCAAGACCACTTGATGCTATGATCACTGCTTTGGTGTTGCTACTGGTGTTGTGCTTGCTCCACTTCTCATGGCTCCTTCTCCTGCTGCATGGGTTGAGACTAGCTCCAAGTTGCCACTGTGTCCCCTTTTCTTGTCCCTGTATATGCTGCAGTTGTAGCCTCTGGTCTCTCACTCTTCACCAATTAGTAACTCATGGTCATGACAGATACTTCTGTCTGTTTTGTTAGGGATCCCTGCTCAAGTCCACCTGAAAGTCAGATGACTATCAGAGACTCTCATGCTTCCTGCAGTTTTCCCACCTTGGGGTGGTTCTGGTGTGGCTTTCTCTCCTCTACATTACATTTAGGATATTGTAGGAGTAGTCCATAGGTTCTTCCTTGGGAGGTTTTTCTATTTCCACCACCTCTAAAGGGGTACCTCCTAGGGTTGGAGGAGTTATCTTTCACTCCCACAGGTAGCATGGATCAGCAAGCTAAATTATACCTCTTTTTAGTAGGATGGGAGGGAAGATAGAGAGGCAATGCAGTGTGGGAACAATGATGCAGCAGAAAACTAGAGAGGGTTGTACAAGGGAGATCAGATAGAAAAGGACAGAAATCAAAGAGAAAATGATCATGCCTATTCGATGCAGTGTACACATGCTTATATGTGTTTGTGTTTTGCAAATTAATTCTCTAAAAACAAACTATCAGTGAGTTCAGAAGTAATTAAATGGTTTTGCCCTTCTAAAACATGAAAAAAATCAGAATTGTCAAAACAGTTTATTTCAACATTATTTAAACAAACCATTTTGATTTTTTGGGCTGGATTCACACATGATACAACACAATTACCACCTGTTCCTTACCATTAATTTTGTGCAACTCTCCTCTCTATTTCAATCAAAAATGTCCAGAAATGAAAATTTATTATGGGTCAAATGAAATGTTTTGTTTGACATGGAATGATTTATTTTGACATTAGGTAAAAATGCAGACACACACACACATGATTTCAAGTCAATCTGAAGCACTTTTTTTTTTTTGCTCTTTAATCCCTGCACTGAAAATCAGCGATCATCATTGCAAGTTGTTGTAGAGGAGGGCTAGATATGTTCCAGAGATGTTTCCAAACTTTTGGACATGAATTTTAATCAACTGTCCACATATTATATATGTATATTCTGATCCTGTGATCAATCTATATGGAAGCACCTACTTTAATGGTAGACTATGAACCTTAGTACCATAACTCAGCATTCCCGCACTGGTATGCTGCAGTACACTGGTGTGACGTCAGGCACACCCAGGTGTGCTGCGGCATTTTGGGCTGGAGGCATGCCCCACACCTGGCTAAAGCCACATTCCCCCACCCCCATTTATGTCTGGCTGGCTGCAGGCCACCTCTCCCTCCCTCCCCTGCTCCATGTCAAGTGTGCCGTGGTGCTTTTTTATTTAGGTAAGTGTGCTGTGGGATGAAAAAAGTTGGGAAATGCTGCCATAACTGAAGAGGAGGAGATACTGGATCTCATCCTCTCAGTGAAAGAGAATCACAAAAAAGTTCAGGGATTAGTAAGCAAATTCAGCAGCAAAGGTGGGGTAAGAAAAGTACAATCTAGCCTCTTGTTCTACTTCCACTTTGTTTTGCTGTATGTAGATACAGACTTTTTTTGAAAAGGTCTGGCAATAAAATGAAATATTTTAAAAAGAAACAATCAATATTAATTCCTTCTGCTTTAAGTTTGTTCTGCTTCAAACTGCAACTCTCTATTGTAGTACTTGAGTTAGTTTTTTGGTTTGTTTTTTACGGTTCTTGAAATCTCATGTTTTCTGGCATCACTTGGCATCATGTATTTTCTTTACTTGGCATTATGTATTTTTTGCTCAAATTACTAATGTTAATTGGGTCTACTATGCCAGGAGCACTTTCCTCCTCTGATTTGAAAGATTCTTTCTTCCATCCTCATTATCGCTATTTTTTTTGTATAAACTCATCAGATTCCTCTGTAGCTTAGAAACTTCTCTTTTTCCAGGGAAAAGCTAATGTTTTGCTTGTAGGCCTTCAATGGCACGACTACAGTGAGCAAAAGCCCTGCTGAAAAATAAACAAACATGTGCATGCAGTAGCTTTCTTTTATTTCTAAGTGCTAATAGCATGGCAGTGGCTCATAAATCATTAATGATGAGCTTCTAATTATGTGCAGGCATCACACTGGGAGCCAACCTAAAGCTGACAAATTTGCATATTCATGAAGGTATCCATACTTATGCATGGCAGAATCCATAAAAGAGGAGGACTCCAGTAATATTCTCTGGCATTTACAAAGTGTTATTTGGGTGAATATTTTTTTCCTTCCTTCCCTCAGGTATCTGTCTATGTTGAATGGTCTCATTTCACAGAGTTTTCTTTGGAGTCCAATTTTAGAGTGTAGATGGTCTCAGCTATTCCAAAAGAATGTGTATAGTCTGCAGCATTCTGGGTAATGAATACTGCAGATAATTTAGTGTCCACTCTGTTTCTACTTGCTGACACGAATTTTGAGTTTAAAATAAAGCTGGCATGTGTTTAGTCTAGAACTAATGGGCTTTTATCTAAATTTCATGCGACATAACTTGGCATCAAAATTTAAAAAGAAAATCTGCTCTTTTTTCTTTAGATATTTACAATTGTCTGGAACTTGGAATGTTTGTTTTGGACAGGATATATTTTTTAATACATCTGATATAATGGATCACTTGTAAATGTTTATTGTAAGCATTTCAGGCAAAGGACAGTGTTTTTTTGTCAGGGTTATAGGTATGTACATGCTTTACCTAAGGGGAGGGCCTTATAGGCAGCTGACCTGTCTTTTCCCAGCTCAGGAAAACTCATTTCCATTCCCAGAGTTTCTTTTAGGGCACACTTACTTTTCAGCATAAAACTTGAGCAACTCATCAAAACTAAACAGTTTTCCTATCAGGGGCTACAGCTCCCAGAGACCTTTCCCCCTATTTCCTCTCTCAATATAGAAGACCCATCCTTTCCATTAGGAACTATTGGAGGAGCTCTCCTTCAAACGAGTCTTTCATTCGTGGGCGACTGGTGGTTCCTGAGTCGGGGGGGGCACTTGCTCCCCCAGCGGCCAGTCAGCAACTGTGGGGAGTGTCCCCCCACAGCTGATCGTGCCAACCTGAAAGTGCCAAGGGTGCGCCCGGAAGTGCCAGTGGTGCTTCTCCTGGCACCCCCACTCCCCGGCTGGCACTCTCAGGGGGGGCGCCAGTGCTCCCGCCTGCCCCCCCGCACATCACCTAAGTGGGGAATGCTGGCTGTCAGGGGGTGCACCCCCTATGCATTGCCACTACTTTCACTGGCTTTCTAATCACTTGCACCTTCCCAGTTGGGTATTTTTAGCTGAAAAGGGCTGGTTGGCTCAAGGTCCCCAGTCACTTAAAGGGCCAGACTGCCCTGTTACAGGCTTCTAACTAGGGATTCTAGCCAATGCAAACAAGAACAGCAACAACAGTAATTGCCTGTATCTGTGAATAATAATGGACACTTCTATAGAAACTTTTGGCCAGGAATCTCAAAGTACTTTAGAAATCCTAATTGAACTTCACGTCATTCCTGATCCATACATACAGGTTATTTTAAAACCTCTTCACATAGCACTTAACAACCACTATCACTGCAGTATGTGACAATATCCATTTAACAGCACATAACAGATTAAGGTAGAAAGTGAAAGTGCAACATCTGGTTGAAAATGCCCAGGGAAATGGAGGCAGCAGAACATAATTACCTGAAGAATGGAAATATAGGAATTGCCCTACTGGATTGAACTGATGATTCATCTTGTCTGGTACCCTGTCTGACAGCAAACAGTAACAGATGATTCCAAGGGGGTCAATGCATTCAAGACATATTCATTTAAAGAATAAATACACGCCCAGGAAAGTTTCTTTCTAACCTTTGAGTTCTCAAGCAATTGTAAAACTGCTCAAAATAAGCAGTTCAGGAAATACACCAATTTTTTACTTTCCACCTGGCTCCCTATCTCCTCATCCACACACTCACACAGAGTCATTTCTGTTCTCTAAGTCAGGATCAGTCACCCAGCTGACAAATTTGAAGCTTTTTGCTCACTCTCATTCCTTTCCATAGTAATCTCCTTTCCTCACTTCTTTCTTCTTGCCTCTCTGTGCTGTATCCTGCCTCAGGGATTAAAAAATTCTGTTTATGGGGTTTAAAAAACCCCAACACTCCCCCTGCCTCCACTGCCCCAAATCAGCTGCTACAAACCATATAGCATCTTTTCCCTCCTGTTCTTCTTGACTATCCTACTCTCACTTTCTTCTCATTATGGATCCTTCATTTTCCATTCTGCTGGTAATAAGATGTAGGTCAAGCTCCATATTGAGCCTGTACTTATCTGCTGACTGCGATTCTGCCCAAGTGAGGATGGCAATGCTCATGAACTTACCCAGCTTTCAGCACTGCTCTGTACTTCTGGTCAAAGATGGATGAAAAATAGAAAACTGGATTGTGCAAAATGTTGATGTCTTAATGTTGTTGTCATTATGCTAGGTTCCAAACTGGACCCATGTTCATTAAGACAAAACTATATTTCAGCAAAAGAATTGTGGAATAACATTTCATTCAGTTCAACTTCCAGTGGAGGAAGGAATTCTCAAAGACGTAATTTAATGAGTATTACCATTCTGGTTAACAGTACTTTGGTGGTAGTGGTTCTTAATTTTTTTCAAACAAAAAACATACCAATAAAATCCATACTGCTGATGCCCTAGTGAAATAAAGAAAATGGTAATAGCTTTCATGACCACATACAGTTGGATAATCTGAATTCTTCCTGCCAGTCATTTAAAAAGTATTCACCTTTAATATTGTTAAGTGCAGATGATGATAGATACAGCCCTTGTAGGACTATATTCTCCAATGCTTAGCGACTATCTTGTGTCCAACTGAGGCCCACTGTAATCACTGTAAGGATCCCAGGAGTTTTGTTATAACAGGAACATCATCCTCCATTGGCCCACAACTACTGTAAGGACTTTAGTATGGTAGGACAAAGATGTTATTCGTACATTTTTCTCCTCAGCTGTTGTTTTGGCCCTTTGGCTTAGTCTGAAGCTGACAAATTAAAGTAAAACTTAGACTTTCTAATGCATAATTTTAGCATTCATAAAATCTATTCTTCAAGCAGCAACAGTAAACTCATTTTAGCAAAGTAACTTCAATTTAGAAAAGTATTCTTTATTCTTATCCTTGAAATGCATTTAAACATATCTTTGGCTGTCTATCCTAGTTGTATTCCTGTGGCTTTTAATCCTTTGTCCTCTTGTGTGCAATACCAGGCTTCTTTCACACTAGAGAAATCTTTTAATATTGAGAAATCTCTAGCAATGGGATGTGGCAGCCCAATACCACAAGGTCATTTTAAATGTTTTCTCTGCTGATTTCCTATTTCCCCAGGGGAAATTACTCCACAGGATAACCTCTCTGCTTGGTGCAGAAAGATTAAGAAACTTGTCACACATCAAATTGGGATTTTTGACTTAACGATCAGTGTTGGGAATTGAATCATGCTCACATGGTTCAAGAAATCCTCAAACTAAGTTTAGATATAGGAAAAATGACTTTCTGTATTTAAGTACTGGAATTCTGATAGCAACACAGGGAATTTGCTGTATGCTATAAGGTAATAACAACCAACCAATGTCTAAGATGCATATGGTCTGAGCCAGAACCCAATCATATAACCTCCCCCGCCAATAAAACTTGGTTCTAGATTAGGCCCAGAGTTAGTTTAGAAATACCAGGGAAGACTTTTACTTGGCATAATCTGTGCAGCTCTGCTGACTTCAGTACAATTATGCCAACTGACACCGGATGAGTATGGTTTGAAATGATACCAGTGGCTCGGGTTTGCAGTTCTTAGATATGTGCATTTCTTTCACCTCTTTTCTTCCATATGCTAATAACGATAGTGTGATATGCATTCCTGCTGCCTGTCAGGTCAGGTCATCCATGAATTTTTCCATTAGGAGAGTATGGCATCATTTTTTGTGAACCACAGCCTAGAAGCAGTGTTTTAGGGACCTGTTTCTGACACTTCCCATCATTGCCACCTCTTTCACTCTCCCTTCCCCTCTCCCACAGACACATAGACTTAATTTTTATGCTGTGCAAAGAAATATGCAAGGCATTTTGCTACTCAAATTTTGGTAATTATTTTAAATGAAAAAAAACAAGTTATAAATTGAAAGGAAAAATATGTAATTCTTCTGATTATAATAGAGGAAGATAATTTGCTATCTTTCTGTAATTAACTCCAGTTAGCAAATCTATTGAAATGATTATATTTCCAATCACAAATGTAATATACATGTAGGACTCTTATGGAATTTGTATCATTTAAGTAGGTAGGTCTACCATATTTTGTGCCATATATGAGATACCATGATGCCTCAGCAATGCATACATTATCTGAATAAATGATTCTTTCTTATTAATCTGAGAATATTCTGTCTTTCACAATTTGAGGTGCATCTAAATGAGCTTTAGGCCATTTTGGTACATTTTACTTTCAATTTCATATTTATGGCATTGTGTAACATACAGTTTGTACTTAAGACAGACAGCAAATATATAGATTAGAAATCTGGCCCCACTGAAGTCAATGCAAAATTTCCATTTATTTCAGTGGGATTAAAATGCTATCCATGATATAGTTAAATATCTCTGTATGCTATAAGTATGCAATAGGCAACATTAAATATGGATGTTTACTATTCTACAGTATTTACTTTTATTACAGTATTTGCTATATTCCTTATTCATTGCATAGGAAATACCTTCAATCCTCTGCAAATTTAAGAACTGTGGCTGGTAAATGTCCAGTTTTTATTGGCATCCAATATAAGATAAAGTACAGGAAAAATAATAACATTTAGTACTGTCCTGAATAAGATTCTTTCTCCATTTATGCTTTGGATATGTTTTCTGCTTCTGAAAATCTCTTTAAATCAAGGTGTCACTGTTGGAATGCAATTCCAGTGACTGTTTTCCAGGTCACTGTTTTTCCAGGAAAACAGCATTTCCTGAGCTTATGTTGGAGCTCTGCAGTAATAAAGTGACAAGCAGCTTCAACTCTGTGAGGTTATTGGAGTTATAACTAGATCAGTGGCTATAAATGTCATGAGGAGCAAGAAGCAGAATTGATAGAAAAGGCTGCATGTTTAATGCTTAAGCAGGTATTGCCAGAGGTAGAGGAGAGTGAAGGAAAGATTTTGAGGGTGGCTGCTGAGGTACTGACTGGTGAACCTGAGGAAATGCAACCAGGGCTTTAGCTACTCCAGCTCATCCACTGTTACTTGTTGTAAATCCATCTTTTGACCCATTATGCTGGTTGCTCCATTTGGCTTTTTGCTTCCCTCTGTAAAAGTATATCACAGTCTGGTCTTCAGCTCTTTTACTTGTTAATGTCACCAAAGACTTTAAGAAATACATCAACCAAGCACCGGGGTTCTAATCTGTGCAACAGACACCCCCTCACTTAAAAGGTATCCCTACGCATGGGTTCGGTTTGGAAGTCAATGAGTGTTGTGGCAAGAATGCAGAAACAGAGGGTGTTTGACATCTTGAAAATGCTGGCCAAGATAAAAAGAGCTTGTAGATTCTTTGTCTGTAGAACTCAAAAGTAAAGGAGAAATCATGTATCATACTTATAGACTTAGGGCCTTGGTATATCTGACACTGTGAGCTGCAGAAACACTGATCAGTGTTAGTGCTAGCTTGAGTTTGGAGCAGTTACACTTCAGGCCAGCAGGGGCCTGGAGGACTGAAAGGTAAGACTCTCCCCCTCCCATTCTCCCTCCTGCCCACTGCCCCCCTAGTGCTACCCTGGTTGCCCTCCTCCTGTCCCTGGGGCTCCCTCCTTGCCCTTCAGTTTCCCCCCTGCTATGTGCCTCCAACCAGCCTGGGGCATTACTTGCTTGTGGCTGCACATATTGTCTGTCCTAGGGGAGCAGGCAGGGGAGGGTTAAGCTACCTGCCTGGCTGCCCGACTACTGCTCTTCTGGTCTAGAGAGAAGTTAACCTCCTCCCTGCCTGCTCCCCGGGGACAGACAGCACAGGTAACCCCAATTAAAGGGGGGAGGGGAGGGAGGGAGGGAACAATGAGAGGTGATCTGGGAGGCTGCGGAGGGCTGGGGGCAGCAGTGGGTCTGATGTAGGCCAGTTGGTGAAGGAGCAGGGGAGGTGTAGCCTAGAGTGGTTACAGTTTAGTGTAACATGAGCTGGGTAGCACTGATCAGACATAATCCTGCCCTGGAATGGCATAACTGCATAACAAGCACTGAAAACCAGTTTCAGGTACTAATGTGCAGAGAACCCAGGTAGGGCTCCAGGAGATGCTCAAATTACTGTGTGACAAGACTCTTAGCTCTTCCAGTGTTAGTATTGATTGTAACTCAGAATTTTACCTAGATCAGCTTGAGACAGTGTAATTAGCACAATTATCATTTGATTGTCAATTTGAAGTTCTAATCATTGATAGTTAGGAATCCTTCTCATGATCTCATTGGTGTTGCTCAGGTTTACATTGAAGACCATGTTAAAGTAGTTCAATCTCTTCTAGTTATGAGAAATTCTTCTTGTATTATTAGCTCTCATTTCAGAGGACTCAAAACATCTGCAAGGCTTTTTTAGATAGATCAAACATTGTTACCATCTGGTAGCCATTCGTGTTACGGTCCATGTCTTAGTGGACAGGTGTTTCCGTAACAGAACATATTACAATAATTGACACTCCTTTTGATACCCCTAGATGAGATACCATAGGAATTCAAATGGCCATGGAGTGTTAATTAACTTTTCATCTTTACAAATAGTCCCCATGCAACTGGCTTGACATACATTGGCAGGATGGTGCAGGGAAACTTTAATTTTCACTGATCCTGTATGTGTTCTGAGGACAGTGATTTTCAGTATTTTCATTCTAGTATCTAACATGTGCACTCAATTTACTTTGAGAAGAAAGAGACACAAGTTATTTTCCATAACCCCTCTTACCAACAAAACCAAGGGGTTCCTTTTCACTCCCTCCAGTATAGAAACATGTATCTGGTATTCAGAGAGACAGGGAGAGTAAAGATGCTGTAAGGGTTATATATAAAGTTAGAAGGCCTGTTTTGAACATAGAGGCCCGGTACAGAGATGCTGTATTTTCGGTTGTCTCAGAACAGCAGAAACTTCCTATGCCTGAAGAATGGTGATTGCATCTGAAAGCTTTTTAAGAACTCTTTTCTAATTACTCATTTGGTCTAATAAAACATATCGCATCTACCCAAAGTACCTTTCCTGCCTAGGTACAGAGATTACATTTTTACTGATATAAGTTATCAGAAACCAAACCATACCCATAACAGAACAGAGATTCAGCACACAAAACCAGTTTATACCCATGGAATGGAAGTTTGACACATGTAGACTGGTTTAAAAATGGCAGAATCCAGTCTAAGATTTGCCCCCGCTACCAAAGGGTGACTATTTGTTCTGTTTGCAACTGATTTAAATTACACTGCTTAGAGAAAACAGTGTAATTTGGATCAATTCTGCCTCAGGCTTTTTGAATGTCTGTACCAAGCCCTAAAGGACTGTGAGAAAAGCAGTATCACAGAGAATGTGAATTCTGTTTTTTCTTACACAAGTTTTGTAATTCCAATGAGTTAGTGGAATTACTCTTCTAGCATGAATGTAGTCAGAATCAGGCTTTATAAGGAAGGTCAGTGTTGAAGTTTTGCTATGTTTTTGCTGGTAGCCTTTCAATCTCCAGGAAAGCACAATCACAGTGTATGTATTTGCCATTATATTACAGTCTCCTCACTGTGCCTTGGAAGGCAATAACTTAAAATAGAATGCGATACTAAAAACAAATTCAAAAAACACAGGGCAACAACTTAGTCTATTATGGTACAGTCTCTTTGAAAGCAGTTTTAAAAAATGTGCACCCCTGCAGCCTGGCTTTTAATTTGTGTATTTTCTTAAGCACATAATAGCATAGACATCTCAGTGTAAGACTGGCACCATTCATAAGCTGAGGGAATGAAAATTCAGTTTGTTTTTATTAATTCATGTAGGAGCAGCCCACGTCTGGTATGCACAAGCTACACTCGCCAGTTTGTACTTAAACACAGAAAAAGAAATACATTCCCTCTTTATTGCCACAGTTGCTTTAAATTAAAGCTGTGAAGAAATACAATGTATGTAACACAAAGCTTCTTTATTTCTCTTAAACAAAAAGCTTTATGAACATGCTGATGTATTTTGTAAACATAATAAATTTTATCTAGCGAATCAGTGGGAAAACACAGCCCCAAGGCTCAGCACTGTGGTGTCCTCCGAAATGATATTTGTGAAGTCATATTAAACCTAAACTAAAAGTAAGAAATAAGACTTTTAGTGGGTGCTTACAGCATTTTAACACTAATGAAGCTATATTTGCCAAAATTGAGAAGAGTTTGGTAAAAGTTTACAGAGCAAAAGGCATGGCATTTTCTTTATCCAAGTTAAGAAGAGATAGGTGAGAAATACAATTTTGCCAGCTACCTGTTTTACCACTGATTTTACTGTGTGCTAATGGTAGATGATCTAGTTTGTTTGTTTCTTAGATAAAGTATGCTGGTCCCTCTACAGTTCTTAAAGTTTGTAGGAAATAAATTAACACATAGATGAGTGCAAAGAGATGACTTCTACATTATATCCCTGTATTGTACATGATAGTCAGGGTAACAGGTAAGTTACACTACTTAAGGCTGACTAGTGAGAACAAGTTCCCGCTGGCTGTCAGCTGTGCCATCCTTAACAGTTGAATGCTTTTATATGGGTTATGCAAAAAGAGTCCATGTCTATGCAAATTTCACCTTGTACCAAAGAGGGTTTAAGGATGGGCACAAGGATTCTGAATCACCCAGAAATGCACTAGGAATTCAAGGGACAGCAGAAAACACTGTTATAATATGTTTTTATCAGTATGTTTATGTACTGTATACGGGCAGCTATGTTCCCAGCAGGGTTGCCAATCGAAAACATATTTTAATCTGCAAACTTTTTACTGACAACTAAACTTTTTTCTTGACATATTTTTATACTGACATATGTTTTACAAAAAATAAATGAACCTTTTTGTTAGACTCTGGAGAAGGGCTGGGATTAAATTTAGGGGTTTACATAAGACGTTTTCAAGATGTTTAGTAAAATAAAATTCTCGGGTTGGTAACACTGCTCAACTACAGCAGTAATTTCATACTTATTCAACTCCAGACCATGATACTCTCCCTGACCATACCCTGTACCATGATGCTCCCCAGCCTCCCCCAGCCTTACTCTTGGAGGCCCTGCTCCCCCATTCTAGCACAGCCAGCCAGAAAAAGACCATTGTCTTCCTACCTGTGAGATGAGCAGCGTTACTGGCAAAAGGGACCCAGGAGCAGCAACAAGTGCATAGTACAGTACTTGGGAGGTGGAGAAGAGAGCCAAAGATAGTCCTGTGAACCACAGAGCCCTGAAAAGTGTTCCCTTCAGGGTGCTGTGCTCCTGGTAGGACACCAGGTTGTGTTGCTGTGTTCCATCTGAATTCCAACAGTGCACTTCTTTCCCACCATGGAGCCTGACTGAAGCTATGATAGCTTCTTGTTTTACAAATGGCAGAATTTTATTAACAGGCATTTTTAGGCTTGATTTTTATGGAGGATCCATAAATTTATGGAGAGCTGGCAAGTCTGGTTCCCAGCTAGCTGATGACAGAAGAAAGCACTCTTGACTACTTGTACACTTATAGCCAGAGTTGATTAAGATTTTAATAAGCCTCAGAGAGACAGTATTGATGCTAGATAAGGTCAGCAATTCTGGAATTGTTCGTATTGATTTGTTTTTCCTTTTAACATTATTTCCATACTTTAGGATATTCTCAGGGGATATAGGTGAAACCAACTCAACATGACATTTCCTACCCTTGTGAAGCCTTGCCTTCTGTATGTCACGGTGAGTAAAGGTTGCTGATGTATTTGAGAATATCACCATAGACATATGTTCTCATTTTGTGACTATAATGAGATCAGGGATATGTAGTTAGCAATATTGTCTGAAGTCAGGTAGAAGTCATGGTAGATTTGCACCTTACAGACTAACCAAAGTAGCTATGTACAAGCTTTCATTGTGTGAAAACTCATTTAATCAGATAAAAATTAAAACTTGTGCTATATACATGTATATCTACTTTGGTTAACCTATAATTAGATCAATCTGCTATGTCTGTGCTATGTCTACCACACGCTTTTATAGGGAAGGATGTAAAATCGTAGTGAAGCTGAGTTCTGTCATTGCTATACAGTTCTTAATCTTGATAAGAGCAAGCCATGGTAGGCATATAGAAGTTAATTTTGCTCTATTATTTTGTTTATGAAAGAAACCATTTTTTCATGTGCAGCATGAAGTGTGAAAAAGAATATTTTAGTTGCCTGGTATAATATTTAAAGAAAAGCTTATAAATTTATTTCTGTCATCCATCTGTGATGGATGCGATTTTTAAAAGATTTAATTCTTTTCAATGCTTGGGGTATGAGTGGGGATGCCTTTTCTCTTATTAAATGTTTTCTTTTGAAGCTTAGCTTGCAACATGAATTCCCTCAGCCATCAATGGAGAAATCTTCAAGGTAGTTTTTAAAAGTTGGCAGTTGAGGGAGCTCTGAAATGCACATTAAATAAGTCAAAGCTGAATAATAGCAGTAGTGTTTGTGTTCCTAGAGTTAGGTTATATTTGTCTTTCGTTATAAACCATTAGCTAGAAAATACCTACTCTGAGCTCCATCTTGTCAGCCAGTCTGAGCTCAAAAGGGCTTCTCACTTTGATTTTAATTTGAAGAAAAAAAATTAGGCTGTATTTTTTTAATTTATGTTTTTAGATGCATAAAAAGCTAGTGTCTTAGGGTCTAGCCACTGTTGCCCAAGAAAAATACACTGTTATGGGACCATTGTTGCAAATACAAATGAAACAAACCTAACTTCATTTTACAGATAGGGAATCCTAGGTACAAGTGTGAAACACACTGCCCAAGTGAATGAGAAAATTTTTCTGTTGTTTTGACTAGCAGTTACTGCTTGGAGTCAATTGGCTGTTTACCTAATCTCTTCCTGGCCTCTGTTTTCCAATGTCTTTAGCAGTCTCACTCAACTTTCCATTTTGTCCCTTAACCTGTCTTCCTCACTCACTTTCCTTTCAATATCCTGTCCCTTCCTTCTTTCCTTTCCCCCCCACTTCAGCTCATGCCCTCCAATGCAATCCTGCCTTAGAGGAAGCATTGGAACTAGCAAAACACTTGCAACCCTCCCACTCTTTTTGCATGCTATACTGCTTTTCTGTACCCCAAATCCATTGTGTTTGTTTAGATTACATGGTCTCTGGGGCATGGATGGGCTACTACTCTGTGTTTATGCATGATAAAATGTTACCCAAAACAGGTTTTAGCTGGACTTTAGCTGCCTAAATATAACATTGTAGTTCAACCTCCTATTTATTAAAAAATGTATAAAAAGATAAATGTTTATTAAAAAAATTAGCATGAAATGTTAGTCATATTGGCTTCATCTGTTTAATCAAATGTGAAACCAAAAACAATGGTATAAACTTACAACTGAACTACACTTGGTGTTGAAAGGGTCTCACAGTTTATCAGCAATGCTTGATGGGCTTTGTGTTCCACCTTTAATTGCTTAAGATGTTGCTGCTATTCTTAATCATTTTACTAATATAACTAGGTTTGAAACTAACAAAGGGAAGTTCTGTTTCATATAGTGTGTAATTAGACTGTAGAGCTCTTTGTCATAAGATGTTGTGGGGGCTAATTTTTATCTCCATTTGAAAGGAGATAAGAAATACAAAGAGAAAAGGTATATATTGGAATAGGGATTCTTCCTAGCATTTGAAACCTTGTCTAACTTTATCCCATCCATGCAATTGGTTCAATAAAAGGTATCACCCACAAAAATCCTTGCCTCTCTCATAATTCCTGGACCATCTTGGCTACAACATAACTCCAACACTACCAGAGCTATTAAAGACAGATTTTAAATGAGTATAAATTGAATAACCTAAAAATTGAAAAAGGAGGAACAAAATATTTGAAGAGCATCAACACCCAGGATCAGAGGAGTTAGTGTGGGAAATGTGGATTTAATTAAGAATAATACAATTAGGAAAAGAATATATTCACATTATTATTGGAAGGAAAATATCCCAACAGTGAGATCCATTAAGTTGTGCAATAACCTTGGAAGAGAAGTGTTGGAAGCCTAATAACTTGAAACACATAATGTTAGAATGGGCCAGAAACAAAAAAGAACCTATGCTGTAGGGAACAATTTTACACTCAGAGAGATGGCCAGAATGGTCTAATATATGTTTTCCAGCTTCTATGATTCTATGAGAATTTTCCTTTATATTACAGCAAATTGAATTAGGATAAAAGAAAACCCCACACTGAGCTGTCTCCTGATTAACAGTACCTTACCAAGAAAGCATGGGTAGAGGGAAGTTGAGAATAAAATATAAAAGGGATGGGAAGAATTCTAAATATAAAAATAGCAGTTAGATTTAAATCTGAATTCATTATAGTGACAGGTACCCCACACAAAGTAAACATAGTGGAATATTACATCAAGAAGCATTCCTACTCTTATCACTAAAAAATAATAATTTCAAAGCTGCTCTGATATTCCTTAGCCAAACTCCCTCCTGCTAAGACTGCAAGCAGAGAAAAAATATAAAAAAAATTTCAACAAAATTAATGATGAATAAACAATAGAAACAGCCTGAGCAGGAAAAGGAGAGTGACTCTTGTATTTATTAAATTTGAATCCAGCCCAGTGTTTGACTAAGTTGCCCACCAGTTTGCAATACCTGACTTTTAAGTGTAGCACATGTGGGAAGTTAAGCACTTGAAAAGGGCAGTCCACAAAACCCACACAGGAAGCTGAGAATGGCCTGAAGGTGGTAAATAGGAAATGCTGAGTAACAGAAAGGTGTCTCACTTCTGCCCTTCTCTAAAATTTAGGTGCCTGAGTCAGGACTTTATCAGGCACTGCCATCTGGAACTCCTGAGGCAGCTTTCGGAGACCATAAAGACTAGGGAAGCAGTAGTCAAGGGGGACCTAAACTAACCTGACATCTGCTGGGAGACCCAGACAGCAAATTACCACCATTCATGCAGGTTCCTATCCTGTGTGCAGGACCTCCACCTGATGCAGGAGGTACATGGTCCCACGAGAGGAAATGGCTTACTGGACCTGGTATTAGCAATGGGGGATGACATGGTAGGGGACCTACAGATCACTGGTCACCCGGGGGACAGTGACCACCAAATAATAGAATTCACCATAAGGCATAGAGTGGGAAGGTAACTAGTAGGGTGGAAGTGCTAGACTTTAGAAAGGCTGACTTCAGCGAGCTCAACCATTTAGTCAATGACGCACTGTAGGGTAAGAGATTTGGTGAGATGGGAGTCCAAGAAGGGTGGATGTGCTTTAAGGAAGTGATCCTTTGGGCACAGAGGGAGATGATCCCAATGTGGGGGAAAAGGGGGAAAGGGGCCAAGAGGTTTCCTTTGGTCTAACCAGAGAAATCCAGAGCAGCCTAAGGGCAAAAAGGGGGGCATATAAGCAGTGGAAACAGGAGAAATTACTGAAGAGGAGTATTCCTCCTCAGTTTGCAGTTGTAGGGAGGCAGTTAGAAAGGCCAAAGCTACCATGGAGCTGAGGATGGCATCCCAAGTTAAGGATAACAAAAAATTGTTTTTCAGATATATAGGGAGTAAAAGGAAGGCCCAGGATGGTATAGGACCACTACTGAATTGGCAAAAGCAATTGGTGACAGACATGGCTGAACTCCTCAATGAGTTTTTGTCTCAGTGTTCCTAAACGAGGGGCAAGACAAGTCTCACAATGGGATTGTAGAGAGGCAATAGCACGGCACCAGACCACAAAGCACTGACCCTGAGATAGTGCAGAGTCACTTGGAAGCACTGGATGCATTTAAGTCGGCAGGCCCAGATGAGCTCCACCCGAGGGTACTGAAGGCACTGGCTGATGTCATTGCACAGCCACTGGCAAGAATATTTGAGCATTCGTGGTGCACGGGCCAGGTCCCAGACAACTGGAAAAGAGCCAATGTGGTCCCTATTTTCAGGAAGGGGAGGAAGGAGGATCCAAGCAACTACAGGCCAGTCAGTCTCACCTCCATCCTTGGTAAAGTCTTTGAAAAGGTTATTAAGGCTCATGTATGTGAAAGCCCAGCAGGAAAAATTATGCGGAGGGGAAACCAGCATGGGTTCGTAGCTGGTAAATCAGACCCAACTAATTTAGTCTCTTTTTATGACCAGGTTACAAAACACCTGGTTGCGGGCGTAGGGGTAGATATCATTTACTTATACTTCAGGAAGGCCTTTTATACGGTATCCCACCCCATACTGGTGAACAAGTTAAGAGGCTGTGACTTGGATGATTACACAGTCGGGTGGGTGGCAAATTGGCTAGAGGAGTGTACCCAGAGAATGGTGGTGGACGGGTCAGTATTGACCTGGAAGGGCATGGGCAGTGGGGTCCCACAGGGCTCGGTCCTTGGACAGATACTCTTCAATGACTTTGTCAGTGACTTGGATGTGGGAGTGAAGTGTACTCTGTCTAAGTTTGCAGATAATACAAAACTGTGGGGAGAAGTGGGCACACTGGAGGCCAGGGAACAACTACAGGCAGACCTGGACAGGTTGAACAAATGGGCAGAAAACAATAGAATGTGATTTAACAAGGAAAATGCAAAGTGCTGCACCTAAGGAGGAAAAATGTCCAGCACACCTACTGCCTAGTAAATGATCTTCTTGGCAGCATGGAAGCAGAAAGGGATCTCAGAGTTCTAGTGGACTCCAAGATGAACATGAGTCGTCAGTGTGATGAAGTCATCAGACAAGCTAACTGCACTTTATCATGCACCAGCAGATGCATGACAAACAGAACTAAGGAGATGATACTTCCCCTCTATCGGGCACTGGTCAGACTGCAGTTGGACTACTGTGTCCAGTTTTGCATGCCACACTTTAAGAGGGATGTGGATAACCTGGAGAGGGTCCAGAGGAGGTCCATGCATATGGTTAAAGGCTTGCAGGCCAAGCCCTATGAGGAGAGACTAGGGCACCTGGACCTCTTCAGCCTCTACAAGAGAAGATTGAGAGGTGACCTTGTGGCTGCCTATAAATTCATCATGGGGGTGCAGAAGGGAATTGGTGAGGTTCTACTCACCAAGGTGCCCCTGGGAGTTACAAGAAATAATGGCCATAAACTAGCAGAGAGCAGATTTAGACTGGACATTAGGAGGAACTTCTTCACAGTTAGAGTGGCCAAAATCTGGAATGGGCTCCCAAGGGAGGTGATGCTCTCCCCTACCCTGGGGGTTTTCAAGAGGAGGTTAGATAGGCATCTGGCTGGGGTCATCTGAACCCAGCACACTTTCCTGCCTAGGCAGGGGGTCAGACTCGATGATCCGTTGAGGTCCCTCCCCACCCTAACATCTATGAATCTATGAATCTGACTGGGAGTCACAGCCCAGAATCCTTTCTCCAGTGCAACTGAGCAAATGCTCTACAGGGGTGGTCAGTATATGGCACGTGCCACAAGTGACATGATTAGCCTCTGTGGACACATCCAGGCAAGTGTGTACGTGCCTCTTGTGGCATCTCAAACCACTTTGAGATGCGACAAGAGGCATGCTGAGAACACAGAAAGGGCCCCCATGCTGCATATTTGTAGTGTGGGCTCAGAATTTGATACCTGGATTTACAGGTATCAAATAAAAACACCACAGAGAAAAGTAGTGCAGGGCACAGTTCTCCACTGTGCCTTAGGCAAGCTGGGGCTTGGACCTCCAGAGGTGTCATCTGGCCAGAGCATCTCTATGGTGCCCCCTGCTGCCCTAGCACACTATGTTCATGTGCTGGTGCAAGCAGGAGTGGTGCAAGGCTGTGACCTGGGCACTATCCTTGGTAAGTAGGGATTGGAGGGTGGGGCTGTGCATGTGTGGGGGTTGTGTGGGTTTTGGGGGGGGGGTTGGCCAGGGGGCATGGGTCCCCTGAAGGGCCCCAGCCCCCCTGCAACAGCAGTAACTGTGGGATGCTCAGGGCCCACTGTGGCCAGAGCCCCCAGTAGCACAGCACAGAGTGGCCCCAGTTGCCTTGGAGCTGGTGCCAATGTGCTGCCTGTCACAGGACAGGCCTGGTTTGGCTCTGCATTGTGTGGGGCCATACAGCTTCAGGCAGCACTGGGGCCACTCAGGCTGTCACCCAGGGCCCAGCCCCACTTGTGGGGCCACAGGTTGTGCTGGGCCAGGTCCTGCCTCCATAGAACCAGCCCAGCAACATGGCACATGAGGTCCATGGAGGCAGGACCCAGCCTGGTGCAATACATGGTCCCTGTGAGCAATGCTGGCCTCTGGGTGACAGCCCAAGTGGCCCCAGTGCTGCCTGAAGCTGCATGGCCCCACATGGTGCTGAGCCGGTCCGGTCCCACAACAGGTGGTACAAGTGTTGCTGACTCTGAGGTGATTGAGGCCGTGCTGTGCCACTGGGGGCTCTGGCTGCAGCAGGCCCTGAGTGCCCCATGGCTGCTGCTGCTGAGTGAGCTGTGGGCCCTGTGTGGGGGGGCACATGTGGGCCCTATAGGGGGCACATGTGTGCCATGCAGGGGGGTGTGTGCCCTGTGGGGGGGGTGCTCTGAGCCCTGTGGGGGGAAGCTGTGGCCCTGTAGGGGGTGCTGTGGTCCTGTGGGAGAAAGCTGTGGATCCTATGGGGGTCAGTCCATGTGCTGTGCAGGGGGGCTCCACCATGTGGAGTGGCAGGGGAGCCACCCTTCCTGAGCAACCCCCCCCCCACAACCACAGTCACCCACAATTGACCCAAACACCCACATTTCCAAGCCAACCCCACAAACCCCTCAGCCACATACCCAGCCACAAGCCACATACCCCCCAAACTTCACCCCTACAAACACTACACCTACCCATAACCCCCCCAAACCCTCCTCCAAATTGCTTTACATTTGTAAATATATCAATAAAGCATTTCTCAACATTGTCCAGATATATCAACAAAATATTGCCGTCTCTGTATATAGTGGCATTTCATTTTAATAGCAGAAGAATACTTTTTGGGTATTTTAATGAGAGAATTTGGGTTTCTTATCCAAGAATTTGCCATTCTTAAACAGGGAACATCAGGATCTCTGCTGGTGAGACAAGTGGTGAGACCTGGGCAGAGGAACCTGTCCAGGGTGAGTACTGGGGATTCAGCTGGATGGCAGACAAAGTGGTTGACCTCTTGGCCATTTGGGGCCAAGAGGACACACGTTGACAGTTCAAAGTGGGCCACTGAAAGGAGCACATCTTCTGGGTGATAGCTGCCTAAATGGCAGAGCGTAGGCACCCCATCCAGGTTTGACAGGGGTGCAGCCTTGGGGTCACAAGCCTGAGGAGGCGAATGCTGTTGCAGGTGCACAACAGGTCACAGCCAAGCAGCAGCCCCCACTGCCAGACTGCTGTAGTGGGTAGAGGGTGAAGGGACCACTCCAAGTTAGAGCTGCTTCAGCAGTGCAGCTGGCACAAAGGGTAGTGTCCCCAGATACCAAGTGACTGGGCCTCAGAAGCTTCTGAGGGTAAGTAGCTCAGAGCTGCTCACCACAGCAAGTGTTTATATTGTTGGGGCCAGCACAGGAAAGGTTTTTATACTGCTGGGGCCAGCACAGGTGGTGGCCCTAGCCCCAGTGTTTAGCTCCCCCTGGCTGCAGATCCGGGAGGAGATGGGCAGGATCTTTTTGCCCCAAGTGGCACAACTTGCTCCACACCAAAGTGCATTTCAGGGCACATGTGCTGAGGCAAAAATCCCTGGCTCATATTTGTGCTGCTGCTATTTGAGATGCTGTGAGTGCATGTGCCTGAATGTATGGATGTGCCCTGTGTGTGTGTGACATGGCAAATCAGGGAGGGGGCATACAGCACAGTAACCGATAGGCAAGGAGCAAAAAGCAGAGTAGCAGATCAGGCAAGGACCACAGGGCAGGAATTAGAAACCAGAGCAGCGGATTGGGCTGGGAGCACAGGGCAGATAGCAGAAAGCAGAGCAGCAGATTGAGAAGGGAAAGGGTATTGAAGTGGCACTTGGGGAGGGTGCAGTTCTAATTTGTGGCACACCTGCTGAAAAAGTGAGCTGCAACTGCTCTAACAGAAGGCTATGGTATAAAAGGTGGACACTGGCAGGCCTGCCTTTATTTAAAAAATAAAGTGATGATAACTGCATTGGTGTGAGAGGCTTTCTCCTCTTGGTTTGTGATAGGCAAGCTTTGAATGTGTCTAATGGATTGTGTCCTCCAGGGGTTTTAGGTGCTGGTGTGCTTTGTTTCTCTAGATTCCATTGGAGATTAGGCAGAAGCCAGTTCTCTAGGTGGATAGGTCAGGAGACCTCTTGGTATGCATAGGCACAGATCTTCAAGTACCCAGAAAACTCTCATAAAAATTAATGGGATTAGGCATTTTCACAGTTAGGCAAGTAAGGAACTGGAGGGGTGAAGGGAGTGGAGGATTTTGGATTCCTGTATTGGATAGAAGTTCCTGAAACTTGCTTTATCAGCCTAAACTGTTTTGGATTTTAGTCCGGAATATGATCAGCCAAATGTCTATGAGTCCAGAGTAACCTGAAAAATTAATATTGGTGAGTCCATGTAATAAATTTGGAGCAATGGAAACACAAATATTGTCCATGTGAATGATGATGCTTATGCAGGCTTTATAACCATGTCATACAATAGCCACATTAGCTTATTTGGAGAGCCTTTGAAGAAACCAGAAGGGAATAAAGCAGTTAATCGACCATCAGATTTGTCCCCACCTTGTTCTGGACATGTAATAAACAATGTGCTGTGGGGACCTGAGATGGAGTAATACCAGTCTTGGAGCAACAGTCAGTGCTCTATGCCATACAGTCCAGGCTGGGTTCATTAACAGTCTTCTACATATATAAAGGGCTTAGTCCGTCTGTCTGTAATGCTCTTTAAATGAGAATAGCTTGAAAACTGTAAGATATAGAACATTTGTGTCTTCAGAGAAATGTTTTTGCTAAACTGTAGCATTTATTTAGAGTCAGGATGATCCTAACTTCCAGAATTGGGAAAAACCTCAGGGTTGTTTCTAGTGAGCTCCTTCCGGGAGGGTGCCAGGAGGGAGAAGAGAGGGAGGGGTCAGCTGAGGAAAAGCAGGAGCTGGGCAGAGGCACGAGGGAGTGGGCGAGCAGCAACGGCCCTGCCCTGAGCCCTGAGTAGGGAAGGAGGTGCCCAGGGTGAGCCTAGCACAGCAGGGAAGGCAGAAAGAGGGGCCAGCTGAGGAAAAACAGAAGCTGGGAAGAGGTGCAAGGCAGTGGGCAAGCAGCAGTGGCCATGTCCCAAGCTCTGAGCAGGGAAGGAGGCTCCTGGAGGTGGTGTGGAAGAAGCCCTGGGGCATGGGTGATTGTTGCAAGGCACAGAGCTCATCTGCCCTGGCCCTTGCCCAGCAAAGAGGCACACAGGCGATGATGGCCAGGTGGCAGCATGGGCAGGTCCACCTCCAACCTGCTGGACAAGAGCAAGTGCAGGAAGGGATTGGTATCTGCTAATGTTCAGCCTATTTTATTTAAGTTTTATAAATATTTAATTTAATAAACATTAAAAGTAAAATCTATCTGTTTGTTGTTGTTATTTGAAATTGATCCATCATTCTTGATGGGCAATTCGCTAGTAGGATTTTAGGTATTTTGTGTAGCAGTCTGAATAGGTGAGATATGAGGTATAAAGCCCAACAAATGGAATGCCATCTCAGGTATCAATAAGGAAATCCCACAAAATTTGACATTTTAATGATTTTTTAAATATATTGCCTTGCCAAAAGTCATTTTACCCAAGTATATTGTTATTTGTAATGTGTGTACAACATCAAAGAAAGTGTAGCATTTTTTTTTCATGGAATCACCTGAATGATCCTTACTGCTCACTTTCCATTTGAATGGAAAGAGAACACCAACAAAGCATTATGTGAACAAAGTGGCATTCATCTGAAGAACTCAAACACTTCTAAAAATGGTGGGTGATTATTATTCCTGTTTTACAGATGAAAAAGTTGAACCAGAACAGTCCAGATTTTTAAAAAGGCAAGGATTTTTGTGGTTGATATATTTTATTAAACCAATTCCAGGGTTAGGATAGACTTAGACAAGCTTTCAAATCCACAGCATTCTTCAGGTCAGTTTATCCCAACCCTGCAGTTGGTCCAATAAAAGATATCACCCATAAAAATCCCTCCCTGTCACAAATTTCTTAGACCATCATGGCTACAGTATCACTCCAATGTTACCAGATGTTAAAAAATATTTATGCATCTAAAGGTATAGATAAGTACCTAGTAGGATTGTTAAAATTGCTAATGTAAATAACTTAAAAAACCATATAACTCTTAATCTTCCATAGTGATTAAATGCATTGGTACCAGAAAACACCAGCACTGAGTTAGTAGCAAAATTGAAAATCAATTTAATGGGATTTCACACATAAAGTCAAAGAGGATTTTGATTGTGACTTCAAAGGAAGTGGGTCAGATGCCCAGATTTCCAAACATCAAATGGGCATTCTTCTCTACCATGAAATAGCATTGTTTTTATAGGACTTGTTTGGAAAAGCAGCAGAGGAACATGCAACTGATTTAGAAGAGGCCAGGTAGTAACTGGATTGATCTTTAACTGTAGGATGGGACCTGGGAGTATCAGTGAAAATCTGGAAAATAGTAAAAGGATTGAGAATATCCTAGAGGAGAGGAGCAGCACTTGTGAGGTCTGAGTAAATGTCAGGAAAGAGGAAGGATCAAGGAGCAGAATGGAATGGTTTCATTTGTCTGATAGGTTGTTTTGGTTCAGGTATTTAAGTTCACATTGGACTGAAATGTGAAACACAAGCTGTTAGCCTGACTGCAATTTTTTAAATGTTAAAAATGGCTTAAATTAGTCTCATTTTAAAAATCCAGAACAATCACATAAGAATTTTTTTTAAATACATTTTAACTGGGAAAAAGAGAGAGACTTCAAATTACAATTAAAAACAGATTGTTGAACTTTGTGACACATGTTCCTTATTTTGCTGCTGTCCTTAATTCTTGTTTTTCAATCAAGTTATACACCTTTTAAAAAGCAGCTACTGCATCTGGATGTTTGGCACTGCCACCAGCCAAATCAATGAGACACCGCATCACAATAAGATTATAATAGTTTTGCTGGCACTGATAAGATGTTGAGAAAAGGCCATTTTGATATCTGAGTAACCTTTCCATCGGGAGTTTTACACCCATTTGTAGCACCATTATAACATGCAGAAACAATAAATGAGCTGTTCTGGTGCCAGGTACAGAGTTTTCAGTTTCCTAATCCACATTTTTAATGTATCCAATATTTTTGCCAAGTGAAAATAAAGTCTGTATGTTGGCTTAGAAGGCCCCTTGTTCCCTCTACAGTGCCTCTGTCACATTCTCCCCCAACACCACCTCTGGATCCCAGTGAAGAACCAGGTTCTTTTCCTTGTCTAAATACTTCAGGTGCTCAGGGCTAGTGGGAGAGCTTACCAATAGTAAAACAAGAGTTACAACACATTGATACAACAAACCGAGTTATACAAGGTTGCCACCTATAGCTAAGTTTACTTATGTCTATTAATGTTAATTTTCATTAACAGTTAGGCCACATTTAAAAATAACTGGAGTGATTATGTTGTTCTAGCAGAATAGGTAGATGCAAAGCGAGGTTTGCATGCAGAAACTGGTGCTTATACATGTAGCATGGAATTCTATTTCCCAAAATGCCCCTCATGCACAGGTGTTGAGCCTGTTTTCCTATCAGTGTGGACATATAAAAAGATATTGAACCTACACAGTAGACTGTCCACTAGCTGTATATGAATGCCTATTGTGGCTGCACACTGGAGTCTAAGGAATTTGGAAGCAGAGAGGAGGGTAACAACCCTCCCACATTTCAACCCCAATAGCTGAGTTGTTAGGGGTACTCAGCCAGGAAATAGGAGACCTGAGTTATAAGGCCTGGCCCAGGGAATTTGAAACCTGTGTTTCTCAGCATACTGCTCTAACTACCACATTAAAAGTTAGGCATCATCCAGCGCCTGTCTAGCATTCCTTTTGAAACTGGCCTCTGGGGCAGCCAAGACGTGGGATCAAGAGAAAAAGATCAGGCCAAAGGGAATGTTTCTTAGTGAAATATTTGCTTTTCTGGGCAGCTCATCTGTGGGGAGTGGCCATACCTTAATGGAACATGAGCTGGGTAACAGGAAGAGAGATAAATGTGTCCTGAGTGGTATAACTTCAAGATGCTTGAAGTGTGCTTAAAACTAGTTTCAGGTGTTATTGTGTGGGTAATCCAGGGGTTGAGGGCTCCAGGAGCCATCTAACATTAATGTGTAAGAAGGCCCTTATAGATATGCTCTTAGAGCACTACCCTTAAGGGGCATAAGTAGAGGAACACCTGCGTTCCTAAACATAATGAAATGTGAGCTAGGCAATCAAATGGGGCAGTTCACATGTCTTGAAGCAAGACAAATAGCATTCTGCTTTCATCTGAGCCACATGAAGATTGGGTGGAAAAGGTGGAACCGTTTTAGTTTGTAGCATGCATTTGGCACAAGAACTATTTTGCAATTGCAGGGTCAAGTATTTCTGGAAACACTTCCTTAAAGCCAGGCCCTGGGCTTCTGCTCCTGGTGGTGTAGAACCTTCCCTATTATACTGCCGCCCCATTCACTTTATCCAGTGACTATTGAATGGAAAAGGCAGCAGATCATTTACAGAAAGAGAGCCAAAACATATCTGGGTAACATTTGTGGCACAACTATTCCTGCACTATGATGAGAGGTCAGAGAGGGAAGCTCAACCTCCAGCAAAGGCATCTGTGGTGTTTTGAGGAGCCTGAGCAAGATTGGTATTTATATGCAGGCAGCCACACCCCTGAAGGTAACTGGGACCTCCTGAAAGTAATTAAGCAGCTGACAGCCAGACCCTCTGCTGCACTCAGGTAATCTAGGGGCTAGTTAGTTTATCTGCTACCCTGGCTCTTAACAGGAATACTTTTTAAAGCTGTCTCCAGGAGACAGATAAATAGATCTGTCATAGCTTTTAAAAAATGGAAATAAAAAGGACCCTCTGGATTTATGGGATTAAGCACGAGCCAGAGATGCCTTTATGATGAAGAAACATGCATAAACTACACAGACCAAGAGTACAGAACTCATTAGTAAGCTACTGAATTTATTTTATTTAGGATAAAGTGGGATTTTAATAAAGAGTGGGATAAAGACAGTGGAAAACACAGGCTTTTTGACTGAGATAATTATGAAGATAGATTTATCCTCATTTTCTTGACAATGCTAACATAATTACTACAAAATTACAATAACTTCTGAAACTTGTTGATTTCTACATGTAATTATGTTAGTCAGATAATAACTTTCTTTCTGGAAATATAAATCTATATGTTAATGGGCTGAATTCTTCATTCAAACAGTAGAGAAAAGGTACAGTTTGTGGAAAAATATGCAATCATGATAAAGTTGTCTTACTCTGGAGGTAGGGGAGAGAAAGCATTCCTCTGCTTTCTCATTCTCCCCAGGAGTTATGAATAATTTGAAGATCAATTAGTTCCTCATCTGTTAGGAACTTTACTTGTTCTTTACAGACCAGATAACATGTTTTCTTTATGGAAGAGTATGGATCTTAGCTTTTAAGGCATAGGCTGGAATAATCAATTGTGACTATATACACAATTAATCTTGGCAGGTCAACCTATTTTACACAGGTTAGTATGTTCAGATACATTGAGTTTTATGACTAAGTTATACAAAAGTGTATGTGTGTGTGTGCATGTATGTATAATTCTATTATAGGTGAAACTCTCCCCCATATATTAGTACCTAAGAAAAAGGGGAGTTACAGGCAGACTCTTCCCATTATTCAGTCAGGAGGTAAGGTTACAGATATATCTATATTCCTCAATACTCTGAGGAATGCTGTATATATGTAATGTGCTTGTCTGCATACCATCCCCCAAGAAACGTGGCATGTCTGTTAGGAGTGTGTCTGGTCCCTCTTCTGTATTTTTTTTTCATATATTAGAAAGGCATATATTGTGATCCTTCTCAAAGAAGCCATAAACAACAAAGGATATAGCTTGAGGAAACATATCGAGAACTACTTGGCCCTGCAATTGCAAAATGATTCTTGTGCTAGATGCATGGTACTAACTATTCTATTCCACCTTTTTTCACTCATTGTTCATGTGGCTCAGATAAAGGCAGAATGATATTTGACTTTCTCCAGGAGAAGTGAACTGCCCCATTTGATTGCCTAACTCACATCTAATTGTTTTGGAAAGTAGGTGTTCCTCTACTTACGCCCCCTGAGGGCAGTACTTACAGAGCATACCTATAAGGGCCTTCTTACACATTACTGTTAGGTGGCTCCTGGAGCCCTTAACCCCTGGATTGTCCTCACATTAAAACCTGAAACTAATTTTAAGCATACTGTAGGCAGCTTGAAATTATATCCCTCCAGGACATGTTTATCTATCTTTGTGTTACTTAGCTCATGTTCTATTAATGTATGGAACTCCACACAGATGAGCTGTCCAAGTTGCAGTCCTCCATCATCCCTGGAGGCAGTGTCCCCTCTACCAACCCTCTACAGGTTGTTCTGTGTGGACAAGCTTCCCACTCCATGAACTCTACTGCCCAGGGGGTAGTTCTAGCACCAAGCCAACTCCCCCTCCCACCTCAGGGGTGTGACCTTCCCACTATCAGGGGTGGCACCCTTTGCCAACAACCTGCAGAGCACATGACGACTATCCAGGTCACAGGGCATGGAAGGGCCCAGGAGTGGGATATAAGAGGGTGGGAGGGGAACAAGGTTGTAGGGGCTAGGCTAGCACTAGCTCTCCCAAAAGCACCTTACACCACTGCTCCCACCTCCTGGCCACCCCGAGAACTATGAGCAACACCGCCTATACCCCAATCCCAAATTATTAAAACAAGACCCTCTTAAATTTACTTTCCGTTTATTTCTTGTACATTTTTTTTACTACTTTTTATTTTATCCTTCAGTGGCTGACTTTCTTCATTTCATCACCCTTCCCCCACTTCCTTTCCTTTCCTTTCATCACCCACCCCCATCCCATTAACTCTCTGCCTCAGAGATTCAGCCCATCTCTCACTCCCACCCCCCTGAAGCAGCAATAGAAAGCTGTCCTGGCTCACCAACTCTGTAGTGGAAACTCAAGGCAGTAGTTCTAGTCAGGCCTCTGCTCACCAGCCTTCAAGTAGCAAGTTATGGCAGCTGAAAAGTATGTCTATGTGATAAAGGTGCTTGCTGAAGGCTCTATGAAGATTAGACCAGATGTTTTTCTGTATTTGTTTAGATATTAAGCTATAAGTTGTTGCTAAAAGCCTAATTAAAGTTTAAGATGTAGTGAGGCATTGTATAAAGTAAGGCCTAGTAAATTTAGCAAAGCGTTGACGTAGTAAGGCCCTGTGGCATAGTTAAAATTACCTTATCAAAGGAATGCAAGGCTTGTACTGCTATTGGTCAGTCTAAGGACAGTTGAAGTAAAAGGAATCTGAGTGGTCATATGTTATCAGTACAATTCAGAAGCTATAATTTAGCTGGAATATCTGGAAACCATTCAGAAGAAAGATGCAGTTCTGTGAAAAGAATTAGTTAGCTGTTGCCTGGATCAGTGGGCCCATGGTCCTCAAGGAGCCCAAGAACTGCATTCCAGGGTCCTTCCTGTACCCCTCGGACAGCGCTGCTCAGGGATGTCTGATTTCGCTGAACTTTGTGGAAAAAGGAACTTGCTGTGTATCAGGCATCAGAGGGGATTGCCAATAAGTTGCAGACGTGAATTGCTTTTGTCTGTCATCATTTATCTTGTTGCTATGTGTAGTTGTGTTTTTGCTAAGTCAATAAACGTTTCTTACCTTTCTACCCCCGACCACACTCTGAATCCCGAACCCTCTGCAGGCGGCTGGGACATAAGAAAGCTGTGTAGGTGAGGGACAGTCAGAGAAGGTTTTTAGCCTTAAGATGTGACTGCTCCAAAATTGAGCTAGCACTAACATCGATCAACAATTGAGCAGCTCAAAGTGCAACGTGTAACAAGGTCCTCACATATTTACAGGCTCAGCTTATCACAATATGCAGGCTGTTACTTTCTTTAAAAAAAACAGATGGTGGTGGTGCCCCATTGATGTACTAATGTGATGGTTAGAACATTTAACTAGGTTATGGAATTCTGGCCTGAGGAGGTTCAAATCCACTTACCTACCTGCCACAAGGCTAAGTAGAGACAGTCAAAAAGCCCAAGGCTGAATTGATTCAGTCTTTGCAGGTTAGTTTAAGCTACAGAGATTAAATTGAAACAGAAGTGAACAGACATTTACCTTTGATTCAGGAAATGCAATCATGTGCCTGCAGTGGTTCAGGCCAGAAGCTGCAAGATGCTAGAACACAGTTTTCTGCCATATAGCCAGCATGGGCTTTGTGTTCGCTTCCTCCTTCTGCTACCTCCAGGGTCTCTGGGATTGGCAGTCCAAGATCACAACAGCAGGATTCTGCAGGGTTGCTTATCTCTTCCTTTTCCTGCTCCCAGGTGCCTCTGGGATTTGTAGTCCACAGTCACAGCCAGCAGTAAGTTTGAGCAGGGGAAGATGTGTTTAATCCCCCTCCCTGGCCCCAGACCCTAGCTGGGGTTTGCCTGAGGGAGCAGTCTCATTCTCCCCCTGCAGACTGGGCAACATCCTTATCTGGGATTACCCCCCCTCCACCTGCCTCCATGTCAGCCTGCCCTCACTGCTCCAGGGAGCTGAGGGCAGAGCCAGCCCCGCTCTCTGGAGCAGACAGCACAGTCCAGTCTAGGGCTGCAAAGCATTCTGGGATGCTGTGTGACTGTGATTTAACTCAAACTAAGATGGGGTGTGGAGTAGAAATTTCATAAACCAGTTTGACTCAAATCAGTTAAGTCTGATACTATATTCAACCAGGTTTATGTGCACTGAGTTTCTGTTCTGTTACAGGTTTAAACCAGTTAAACAAGAGCTGGTTGCAGGTGCAGGTAGTTTATTCCTTGGTCCTCCCTGTTACGGGTCACAGGTACAGGATGGATAAATGCATCAAAGAAGTGAGCAAAAGACACCAGCACTAGTGCCACCATGAGGGCTTCAGCTTTTTCAACCACAGCACACACTTCAGGGACAGTGGATTGTTGGGACAGAATGGCATCTACTTCATGCCTAAAGGGAAGGAGCTTTCTCAGCCACAGTGGCAGACCTCTTGGATAGGGCTATAAACTAAGATTGCTGGGGGATGGGTAGACAAATACCACAACAGGTCAGGGAAATGGAAGCCATAGAACCAGCAAGTCAGGCAACATAAGGAAACATACTATGACACCAGTTGAAGGACAAGATTTTACTCAGCACACTGGGAGGCCTAGGGCCTTCAATGGCAGGCTTAAATGCCTGTACAGAAATGCCAGGAGCCTGGGTAACAAGCAGGAAGAACTGGCCTTCCTTCTAAGCAATAAGGAATATGATCTCATAGGAACCTGGTGGGACTCCATCTATGATTGGACCACAGGCATAGAGGACTACACCTTACACAGGAGGGATCAGGTTGGGAAGAAGGGTGGGAGTGTGGCTCTCTCTGTTAAGGAGCGGTACACACCTCTAGAAGCAGAGAGTTGTTCTAAAGAAGGGTGACTTGAAATCCTCTGGATTAAAGTGCGGGGAGAACATAGTGAAGGGAATATAACATGTTTATTACAAACCACTGAACCAAGAGGAAGAGCTTAATCAGGAGTTCTCTAGAGAACTGGCAGAGGCTGCATGCTCTCAAAACATGGTTGTCATGGGTGACTTCAGCTACCCAGACATCTTGTGGGAAGAGCACTCAGGAAGATCTGATCAGTCACAAAGCTTCCTCACTTGCACTGATGAGCTTTATCTGACTCAAGAAGTCTATGGGCTGACAAGGCATAAAACTACTGGATTTAGTCCTGGTCAAAGGAGGTGATCTAGTGAACAACCTGATGATAAAAGGGAAGCTAGGTGACAGTGATCACGAGATGATCACGTTTTCCATGCATCACAAGGCAGGGAAATCAGTCAGCAGAGCTGAAATCCTTGACTTTAGGACAGCTGACTTCCACCATGGTCCAAATGGGAGTGGGGTCCAAGATGAGTGGTCGTTCCTCAGGGGCGCAATCCTTGGAGGACAAAGGAAGTTCATTCCAGATCACAGAAAAGGTAGCAAAAAGGCTGAGAGACCCCCTTGGCTCAGTGGGAAAGTCACAGACCTCCTGAAATTGAAAAGAGAAACTTACAAGGAATGGATAGAAGTTGGGAAATACCACCAAGGAAGAGTACACATCAATAATCCACACATGTAGGGAAAGGATTAGAAAATCAAAGGTGGGAACCAAATTCAAATTGGCAATGGAAATCAAGAACAATAAAAAGTCCTTCTTCAGATACATAAGAAGTCAGAGAAAAAATAAGGGAAATATTGGACCCCTGTTGAACAAAATGGGACAGCTGACAAATGACACCCAGGAGAAATCCAAACTCCTAAACAATTACTTTGCATCAGTATTCCATTAGTCCAAGGGTGTTGCCCTCCTTGACAGGAAACAGGACAATGAACATGTGGGCAATCACCCACCAACAGTTGGTGAAGATCTTGTAATGGAATATCTAGAGAGGCTGGATATTTACAAGTCAGCAGGACCGGATGAACTGCACCCAAGAGTGTTGAAAGAATTGCAAAACTATTTGAGAACTTGTGGCACTCAGGAGAGGTTCCAGAAGGCTGGAAGAGGGCCAATGTCGTGCCAATCTACAAGAAAGGAAGGAGGAATGATCCAGGGAATTACAGGCCAATCCGTTTGACCTCAATCCCTGGAAAAACCCTGGAAAAAATGATCAAAGAATCCATTAGAAATACGCTAATGGAAGGCAACATTCTAATAGATAATCAACATGGTTTCATTGCAGGCAGGCCATGCCTGACCTACCTCATTTCCTTCTGTGATCAGGTAACATATGTGGAGAAGCTTGAGAGAGTCCAGAAGAGAACCACGTGCATAATCAGAGGGCAGGAAAACAGGCCTTATGATGAGAGGCTGAGAGGTATGAGACACTTCAGCCTGGAAATGTTCAGGCTCAAGGGGGACCTGGTAGCTACCTACAAGTATATAAAGGGTGTACATCAGGATCTGAGGGAATGCCTGTTCACCAGAGCACAACAAGGTCAAACAGTTACAAACTCCTCCAAGACTGTTTCAGGCTGGACATAAGGAAAAACTTTTTTACTGTCTGAGCCCCCAAGCCCTGGAACAGACTGCCCCTACTCTGGACTCCTTTAAGAGATGTTTGGATGTTTATCTTGCTGGGATCCTTTTACCCCAGCTGACTTCTTGCCCCTGGGGTGTAGGGCTGGACATGATGATCTTCCGAGGTCCTTTCCAGCCCTAATGTCTATGAAATCTATGAAACATGTTGCCTGGATATAGGAGATGAGGTTGACGTCATATACATGGATTTCAAAAAAACCTTTGACTCGGTCTCCCATGATGTGCTCATGGTAAAATTGGGGAACTGTGTCCTTGATAACTCTATGGTCTGGTGGTTAGGAAATCAGCTCCAAGGCAGGACTGAGAGAGTAATAATAGATGGAACTGAGTCAACACGGTGCTCTCAGGGTTCAATACTTAGACCAGTGCTTTTTAACATATTCATTAATGATTTGGATTTGGGTGTTAAAAGCAGACTAGCAAAGTTTGCAGCTGACATCAGATTATGGGGGACTGTGGTCATGCTGGAGGATAGGCTAGGGATACAGGCTGACCTGGACTGGCTTGCAAGGTGTGTGGATCAAAACTTGATGATGTTCAACACTGAGAAGTGTAAGGTGCTCCACCTGGGGAGAAACAACCTGCAACATGCTTACAGCCTCGGCAGTGCTACACTTACTAGCACCAAAACTGAAAGAGACCTGGGGGTCTTGATAGACCATAGAATGAACATGAGTCACCAATGCAATGCCATAGCTGGCAAAGCAAACAAAACACTGGAATGCCTTTACTGATACATCTCAAATAACACTAAGGATATCATCCTCCTGCTTTACTCAGCCTTAGTGAGGCCACAGCTGGAGTACTGTGCCCAGTTCTGGGTACCACACTTCAGGAAGGACATGGAGAGGCTTGAGAGGGTCCAAAGGAGGGCTGTGCATATGGTTAGAGGTGTGAAGAGCAGGTCATATGATGAGAGGCTGAGAGACATGGGTCTGTTCAGCCCGGAAAAAAGAAGATTCAGAGGGGACTTGGTGGCAGCCTATAAGTATGTAAGAGGAGCGTATCAGGGACTGGGAGACTTTCTGTTCATGGGGGAATTGTGAACAGTTTTCCCAGTGGAAAACTAGGACTAATGGTCATAAATTGCTAGAAGACTGCTTTAGATTAGACATAAGGAAAAACTTCCTCACAACTCGAGTGTCCAGGGTCTGGAATAGACTCCCCCCAGAGGTAATACAATCACTTACTCTGGATATCTTCAAAAAACTTCTGGGCGATCACCTTGCTGGGGTCATCTGATCACAGCAGTTTTTCCTGCCCAAGCACAGGGGGGTTGGATTTGATGATCTTGAGAGTTCCCTTCCAGGCCCTACCCTCTCTGAATCTATGAATCAGTTTCTGATCATTTAAACTTGTTTATGTGTAACTTCTGTCCCTAGCCAAGACGTTTAAAGTTGCATCATTGTACAGAAGGGAATTAAAAATACAACCGGAGACAGGGATGGGGAGAGGGAGATAGAGAGAGAGAGGGTGAGAGAGAGAATGATTATCTAGGCTAGATCTTAGGATACTCATCTGGGTAGGGAGATATTTTGCTTGAAAGACTATATCTGTGTTTAATCCAGTAACTGTTGAATATAAATGCAGAAATGATCCTTGGAGCAGAGGCCAGAATGCAGTTACCTCCTTTTCCAGGTGAATACCTTCATCAGAGGTCTATAGTTAAGTCCTTTTTGTGTTTTCTTTATTGTCTCCCTGAGTTTCTCCACTGAATCTTGAATTCCTTTCTGCAAAATGGCCTCTTCAGGTAGTCAGCTACTCACCCTTAGTTTTCTATTGTGTAGTGTGGAAGGTTGGAAATGTTGATTTAAATGCACTTAGGCAGAAGAGGGAATTAAATCTGGATATCCCATGTTCTGGTGAAGTGTTCTAAACACTAGGAAGGGAGTGTAGCTTCCCCTTTGTTTGAAAAGAGTGAATCATCCTCATTTGAAAGAAAGGGCATAGGTCCCTATCTTCAGGGGAAGAATCCAGGTTTCTGGATCTGGAGGGAACAGAATGCTTTTGGGACTGAGTAGTGTGCCTCATGGATTTTAATACTTGCTACTGTCATGAGCAGTTCCCTGTTGGTTATCTTTAGGGAGCTGTATGATAAGCATGCTGACATTGGATGCTCCCTAATCAGCATTCTGAGATTGGCTAACTTTTCCCATGTTCTGCATAGAAAGAAAGAAAGACACCTAAGTCAGTGTTAAGGATTCAGCTCTGATAACTAGGTAGGCACTTGAAGTTAAATGTTGTGCTGCTTATCTTTTAAGTATATAATTCTATTTTTGGCTCTGATCCTTAGTGCCTACTTTTGTCAATGTATCCTATGTGCATAGGAAAGATATTCAGGATCATTATTATTATTTCGTAAGGCAAAAGATAGAAAAAAATCATTATCCATTATGTACATTTTGATAGACTTTTCTGAAGATTTTATTATTGTTTTTTTCTCAAGTCAGTATTTAATATATTTATTACCATTGCAGGAGAGAATTTTCTTTATCTCCAGATGTAACATATTTGGTGTGAAAATCATGCTCCTCATTAAATCTCATTCTCATTAACATTTGACACATTTTCATTCTTCAGGAGTTCAATAGTATGTGATATTTCTTTCTAGGAAAGCAGAGAAAGTGTGACACCCCAAAGATCTCCTTTCACATTCTTCTGTTTCTGTTAAATGGGGCTGAGAGACAAAGGGGAAAGGAGTAGTTATATAAATGTGTTGTGCTAATCTGCAGATGCTGAGAACACCTGCTAATTTATCCAGGAGGTAGGGAGTCTGATCAATATGGGATTTACAGGTTTTAATTACATGGATAGAATTAAGGGCTAATTAAAGTACTGAAATATGGGTATTCTAAACAATTTTAGACAATGCATTCATGGTGAAATTTCAAACAAAGGAGAAATTACTAGGTAGGGATAGTTTCTGAATTTGCATTCTTCTTGCCTTTATTTTGACAATGCTTGCTTGCAAAATGTGGTAATTAGAAGTGAGCCATCAGTTATAGAAATGGCTTAGCGTCCCACAGTGAATTTGATGTTGTATTATATGCAAAAGGCAGTGATTCTTTGTTTGATAAGATGAATGGTTTATTTCAAGGTATAGTAAAAACTATATGTAATTTATCACTGGCATTCTTTTTATACCATCTTAGTGAGTAACAGTATTAATACTTAGGAACAGTAGATTAATTTATTTCACTGTGCACAGAGATATACTTGTTTTTCCAATCCTCAGCAGTAGATTTAACAATTCTAGATAGTTCTAAAACACGGGCTTCATCTCAAAGTGTGTATGTGTTTCAGTAAGTAAAATGAGGAAAAATGACCAACAGTATTTTAAGTGCTCAGTCAAGACATTGTTAATAACATTTAATTACACTATTACACATTACATACTTTCTATACAAATGTGAACTGTGTGTTTTCCTTTTAGGCATATGTCATCCAGCTTCATATCCTTTCTTTACCATCTTATGTCTTGCTTGCTTTTCTCTTTACCTTCCTAATAGAATTAGATTTAGGAGATTACCATTAGCTTCATTTTGAGAATTAACAAGACACATTCATCACCTATAAAACAAGGTATTGGAAACTTTAGTGTAATCTAATGAAAATAATTACACTAATTTCATAAGATCTATAATTCAGAATAGATAATTGATATTTATCCTCTGCTAAATAATACAGGGTCATAATGTACAGTCTATGTAAGTACAAAGGCTTGAGTATAGAGAATTTGATAAGCAGAAGGATTAGAAGAGTTAACATCAAGCAAGTATACATTTTCACCAGCAATGAGCCAGGCTTAGCAAACATGGAGACTTCCGTTTGCTACCTGCAGATGCAAGTAGTGAATTTATTCTTAATTAGTAACAGTGTAGTAGCTCTCATGTAGATGCCTGACCAGAAGGCATACACCCAATGGAAGGGAGGGACCTGCCTGCATGTGTCCTCATCCCATCCACCTGGCCATGCGCCGTGCCTATGCAGGTCCAACCTGGTCATAATGGAAAGTTTGGGATTGCTGGGTGGTGAAAGAACAGTGCTGGGGCCCAGGGCAGAGCCGTGATCCATTCCCTGCAGAAGCCACATATATCACAGAGACATGCAGGAAGCAGATCACAGCTCTGCCCCAGGACCTGGACCCCAGCCCCACACTGTCATTGCCCAGTGACCCTGATCTAGCCCTGCGGCTGGTGACACTTGCCTGTCCTGTTTCTGGATGCTGCTCTCCACCCACTCACAGCCCCATCCCAGCCTCTTGAATGTGCATATGGGCCACTTGGAGAGTTTTGGTGGGCTGTTGTGGAGGGGTGGAGGGGGAAGAGGTGTTGACCCAGCCCTCAATAGCCCACTAAAACTCCCTAAGTGGCCCTCTGGCCAAAATAATTGCCCACCCCTACACTACAGAATATATGTTTTGGAACACTTTCAGTATCCAGCACTCAAACGCCAATGAAAAAAGACTAAAATCTGCCTCCCTTAATATGAATTATCAATAGAAAGGCTTTAAAAATATTTTCTTGTGAAAGACATTATTAGAGCGGTACAAAAGCTACCAGCACTAATTTAAAACCATTTCTCTATAATATCGAATTCTGTAACCCAGGGAAAAGAACTGATTTTAGACTGTGAGAGTGGACAATGGACAATGCTAACAGTAGTGATTAGAATTAATAAAATGAACCATTGTTTTTTCTTCCTTCTTGTTATTATAAGCAGCGTATTTGGCTTTTGGAAAAGCAACAGTATATTGTACATCAGAGTCTATACAAGCAATCTTACATCTTTTGATGAGCCTCTTTGGCTGAGTTTATTTGTCAATTTTGTTGTTTACTATTATATTATATTTAACTTATTTTTGCTTTCTTAAGCAGTTTAATACATCTTTGGTCAGCATTTTGGCATTAGAGATGCTATATAAATACACTGAATGTAATGACAGAAAAAATGAACCCTATTTTAGTCTTATTTCTTATTACAATTTATGACCCTCATTTTAGACAGACAAAAATTACCTGTATCTCACACAAAATGTTTTGATATTTATTGTTACAAATTACTGAGATCATGAATGCTGAATCATGAAAATGATGATGTATAAAATATCATTTATGGTATAAAAATGAATCCCAGGCTTCTGATAATGAATGGCCAGGCTTCTGATAATGATATTTTGCTCATACCTCTTAGTTCTGTTACAAGTCTTGAATTAAGTAAGTCTTTGCATTTGCAGGATAAGAATTATGCATTGGAGGACTTTTTACAAACTAGGGCTCTTCAGCATTTTCATGGCAATATTGCTAAACTCCATTAATCAAGAAGTTCAGTTAGATTTAAAAGTGAATATTTCAAAGTTTGTAGTTTATAAAGAACATTATCTTTTTTTTAAAGTTTATAAAGATATCAAAAAGAGAAGTTTTTGCCAACAGACTAAGAGTAAAATGCACTCCATGATGATAAATTTCAATATCTTTATAAGAAAGCCATTTTGCCATGTATTAATTGATGATATTAATACATAAGGCTGGTGAAGTCTGACTAAATTACTTCTGCATTGTTTTACCGAACACCTGGGAATAATTCCTTTCCCTTCTGTTCATTTTCCAGGATAAGAAGAATTTAGAAGGTGGCAAAAGTCATACACTGAAAGTCTGACCTGCTACTTTTGAAGTCGGTGGAATTTTTTTCAACTGATTTCAAGAGAAACAGAACCATGTCTGAAAATCCTGATGTACGAATGTGCTTTGAATCCAAATAGTTCTGGATAACTCAACAGCTACCTCATGGATGGTTACAGAACAGCATAAATGGAGTCCATAATGAGCCTCAATCATTTCCTCTGCACTGCAGGGGTAATGGTTGTGACAGAAAACCTTGGGGTGGGTTTAAATCAGGCATTTCAAGATTTCATTAGGTATACGTAATACCTCCTGAAAATAAAATAAGACCACTGAGCTCGTAAACATAAAATATTAAGAGGCTTCATCTAACAGCAGTGCTCAAGGACAGTTGGTTCGAAAGCATAGCAGTCTGTTTTGGTAATATGATTTCACTGAAAAGAAAGATGGAATTATCAAAACTTAATTCTTAAACCAGCTCTTCAGAAAAGGCTGAGTAACAGCCCCCTCCCACATTTCCCCTCCCCCCCAACCCCTACTTACCGAGGACAGCGCCCGGGTCACAGTCTTGCACTGCTCCTGCTTGCCCCGGCACATGAGCGCAGCATGCTAAGCCAGTAGGGGGCACCATAGAGATGCTCTGGACAGATGCCTGAGCATCTCTGGATGTCTGAGACCCCGCCTGCCTCAGGACATGGTGGGGAACTGTGCTCTGCACTGCTTTTCTCTGGGGTGATTTTCTTTGATACCTGGAAATCCAGGTATCAAATTTTGAGCCTGCACTGCAAATATGCAGTGCAGGAAATATGTTTTTATTCTCAGCATGCCTCTTGAAGTGCCTCAAACTGGTTTGAGACCCCGCAAAAGGCACACGTGCGCTTGTCTGGACGCGCCCAAAAAGGTCTGTAGGGTCATTTGGCAAGAAGAATGCAGAAACACATCCATTTAAAATCCTGCTGATGCCCATAGGAGAGAGACATCCTACACAGCATTTGGTCACATCCATGCCCTATTACTCCTTCCTTTTAAAACCTTATAGTAGCACTACAAGCTGCCTTTAAATGCTTGGGTTTTATTCCCCTGCTTTTTTCACCATGTCTTCAAAAACTGCTTCAAAAATTTTTTTGTACAGGACTTACATTTTTTCACTGTAGTTTATAATTACTAGTAAGATAAGCCATGTTGTTTCTCAGTATATTTTTCTCAGAAAGCTTTCTCTCATTTTTTGACAAAGATACAAGTTGATTGGCTTTTACCACCAGCTATATCAAAGGTAGTGTATTAAATTGGATTGACACTGGATCAAACATTGTTTGACTCAGTATATGGTAGTATCCACTCCAGATAGATGTTCAATTCTCATAAATGCAGTGCCTCAAAATGAGATGGATTTTATAAAGTAATGAATTTTACCTCTTTTTTTATTTAACTGTTTAATTCATTTTTAAGCTTTAAGGTGCACTTAGTTCACATTCTCAGACCTTTCTGTTCAACTTTTTGCAAAATTGTGGCCATGTTAAACAAAAAAAAAATGTTCTTGTTACAGAAAAACCTCAGGCAGCTTATTGTGAAAAATCTAAACTGAAAATGTCTTATCTAAAATGAAAATGTACTATCAAATTTTACTTTAAATAATTTTATTTTAATGCTGTTTCTTATTAGTTCCTTGTAGTTTAGTAATCAGATAGTGGGGGACAAGGTTAAGCTCTTCCACAGGGTTTTTTGCCTCTGGACACAGATCAGGACAAATCTTCCAGTTGGATCACAGACAGGCACAAAAGGGAAACCAGACCACCAACTGTTAGCACTGACTTAGTGAAGGGACACTTGAAAGGGCTTGATGTGTTTAAGTCAGTGGACCCAGATGATTTTCATCTAAGGGTGCTGAAGGAATTGGCCAGTGTCATAGCAGAGCCACTGGTAACTATAGACCAGTTAGTCTCACCTCTATCCTTTGAAAAATTATTAAGGATCACATTTGTGGGAGTCCAGCAGGAAAAACAATGCTGAAGGGCAACCAGCATGGATTCATAGCAGGTAGATCCTGTCTGACTAACCTTGTTTCTTTTTATGACCAGGTCACAAAATGTTTAGGTGCAGGAATCCAGGTAGATGTTATATGTTTGGATTTTAAGAAAGCTTTCACTACGGTATTTCATCCTAGTCTCACAGATAAACTGAGAGGCTGTGACAAAGATGATTACATGGTCAGGTGGGTGGCAAATTGGCTTAGGAGTCACACCCAGAGAGTGGTGGTGGATGGGTTAGTATCGAACTGGAAAGATGTGGGCAGTGGAGTTCCACAGGGTTTGGTCCTTAGACCCGTGCTGTTCAATGTCTTCATCAGTGACCTGGATGAGGGCGTGAAAGCACTATGTCCAAATCCACTGATTCTACCAAATTATGGAGTAAAGTTAATACACTAGAGGGTAGGGAATGAATCCAGGTGGATCTGAACAGGTTGGAAATGTGGGAGGAACAGAATAGGATAGAGTTCAACAAGGACAAGTTCAAGGTGCTTCATCTAGGGAGAAGAAATTGCCAGCATACTTACAGGCTAAGGGAGGACCTTATCAGCAGCACAGCAGTGGAAAGGAATCTTGGAGTCATTGTTAACACCAAGATGAACATAAGTCATCAACATGATGAAGCGATCAGTAAAGCTAACTCCACTTTTGCAGGTGCATGACAGACAGGTCCAGGGAGGTAATATTTCCCCTCTATGCAACATTGATCAGGCTGCAGTTGGAGTACTCTGGCCAGTTTTGGGCACCACTGTCCCAGAGAAAGATGAGAGACTTTGGGAGCCACAGACACCTGACCTGTGAGTGAGGTAGGCTGAGGACCCACACCCCAACTGTTTCTTTTTTTTTCCTCTTAAATTGTTTCAAGTTTTGCAGAGCCCTTAAGCAAGAAGAAGGGTCAAGGGCAGCTTCCTCAGGCCAGGAGGAGCCTGAACAGCACAACATGCAGCAGCTTAGGGAAGGAAGACCCGGCACTTTAGCCAGGGTTGGTCCAATGTCCCATGGGCATCTTGCATGGGCAGAGGCCGGGTGACGAAGAAGGGGAAGAAGAGGCAGATGGAGGCAGCTGAAGAGCAAACCGACAATCCAACATCAGATCATCCTAAGCGTTGGCACATGGCTGGGCTGTAGGGGAGGTAGAGCCATGAAAATGCTCATTAAGGGCAGTGCCTGACCTACAAGGAGTGAGGAGAAGGAACCAGGGCACTGAAGGACAAAATCAGTTCGAGGCAGGTGAGTACCAGGGCCTTCTTCAGGGTGAACGGGACCCAACGCCAAGGCCGCCAAAACACCCTGAGGCCAGCACCAGGTGCATGCTCCAGAGTGGCAAAAGAGCACCTCCACGAGGCCAGACAGGTGCAGCCACACTTCAAGAAACATGTCAACAACCTTGAATGGGTTCAGAGGAGGGCCACTTGTATGGTTATGGGCATGTAGGCAAAGCCCTACGAGGAGAGATTGAGGGCCCTAGATCTCTTCAGCCTCTGCAAGAGAAGGCTGAGAGGTGATATTGTGGCTGCCTACAGATTCATTGGCTGGAGGCATGGGGGGGGGGGGAGGGTGCCGCAAGGAATAGGAGATGTTTTGTTTATTGGGGCACCCCTCAGAGTAACTAGGAACCATGGCCACAAACTGATGGAGAGCAGATTTCGGTTAGACACCACGGAGAACTTCTTTACTGTGAGGGTTGCCAGAATCTGGAATGGACTTCCAAGGGAGGTGATGCTCTCCCCTACCTTGGGAGTCTTCAAGAGGAGGCTAGACATGCACCTGGCTGGGGTCATCTGACCCCAGTGCTCTTTTCTGGCCAGGGAAGGGGTTTGGACTCGATGATCTACTGAGGTCCCTTCCAACCCAAACATCTATGAATCTATGAAATTGCTACTCTAATTAATACAAAGTATTACATGGTATCTTAATCTCATGTTCAAAGTCTCTTGGTTTGTTGTTGAAGTGAAACAGTTTGATATGTGAAACAAGAAAATAATGCACACACCTAAGGATAGATTCATATTAAGAAGCTACTTAGGTACCTAAGGACTTAAGTAAAATTTAGGCACTTAAATAACAAAAAGTGATCCAGAGTACACTCCCTTTAACAAAAATCATTAGATTTTGGACCAAAAAGATTCCTAGCTGCATAAGCTAATGCTTCTGAAAATGCCAGGAATACCCTAGTCTGAGCTGTTAGGTGCATAGCTTCTGCCTAAATTCCCAAAGGGGCCTATACTCCCAAAGAAGAAGACTCTTAAGTGGCTGAGACACTCAGGTAGGAGAAGACAGCTCTGGGTTCCTATTCTCAGGATTATTTCTAGGAATAACCTGATGATGGTCTAATGTCAAAGGCATAAATGTCATCAAGAAGTCAGTCTGGATTTTGCCCTTAACGTTAATTATAAGAACTATTTAAATAATTTATACAATAAAATGTTTGGATTTTAAAACTCACATTTGCTATCGAAATTGTCAGATATATTTGGTATATCATCTAATGCTCTTTGAATTAAGATTACTTGCCACTTCTAGACTATGTCCATCAAGGACTTTTATTTCTGGTATAAATAAGCACAAATTTGAATTAATTCCTCCGTTTTGGATTCAATGATCATTTTATCTCAGCATCCTTACTTCTGTCTGCACAACATTACCCAATAATTTATGAGCGGGTGGTAAACCCATTATGAAGCATATTATCCTCTCCATCAGAAATTGGCATGCTGCCACTTGGGAATTGTGCAGATACTACTTAAGATACTCTTTCTATTCACTTCTAGAGCTTTCTCACATCCATCATGATAAACTGATGAAAGATGACTGAGAAAGTTTGACCCCCTACCTATAACAAATGCAATTTCATAAACATTTTTGGGTTGTTGCTAAATAAACAGCTTAAAGGAAAATTGGCAAAAATTCAGCCCTATTAGACTGAATTTATTAATTCTGGGATCAATGGTTAATAAAAAAAAAGTGAGGCAGGGAATGTCTGTCTGATTTTCATAATGTTTTGCTCATTTCATATAATTCCAATTCATATCAATAGGAACAGTATGTACATTTTGAGTGGAAATGCAACACCTACATTTTGATATAATTTGGTCAATATTTTGTGTTGTGGGCAACCTTATTAATAGGCAGCAGCATGTCATATTATAAAGACTCTGTTTCCAGTTGATCTGAACTTTGGGTTGAAATTTTCAGCCATGGGTTTCTGCCTCAGGCTGAAATGATTTGGAAAGCTTCAGCCAACAGAATTTAGCCATGTCTATTGTAACCTGGGCGGTACTCCAAGAGGTACCCCCTCTCCAATTGAAGGGATCAAAGCAGGTGCATAAGTGCTGTGGGAGGTGCAGGGACTCTCCTCCCCTGTAGAGCAGAGCCAGACCACCAATGGGGACTTAACCATATACCTTTTAATGAGAGAACAGTACTGGGAACATATAAACCAGGGTTATAGGGGACACTACAATGCCCTGAGGTGGCAGGATTCAACAAAGGTTAGACACTTACAATCAGACATATTCATTCAGTTGACAAAAGACAGGATTAGCAAAATATAAAAACACAAACAGTAAAACAAGCAATACTGGTTGGTGAAATATAAAAGGCACAAAATACAAAATGTCAAATAACAAGGAATATAGGGCCTAGGTACCTGGAGGAGAAGAAAGCGGGAGAAACACAATGACCCCTTTCCACTGCAACAAGAATTTTTCCTTGTTACTTCACTCATCCCAAATCACCTCAGTTGGGACTTCAACTTGGATCTCTCACACAGTAGGCAGAAACCTCTACCACACAGCCACTAGTGCTAGTACTATGCCAAGCTGCTAGGGGTCTTGGCCTTCCAGGAGCCCCAGCCTCATGTCAAGCTGCCTGGCCTCTTATTGGAGGAGCTGGAAGCAGAGCTGGGAACCTCTCAGGTCTCTGCTCAGATCCTTGCTGGAGCTGGGGAGCCTCTCCTGCTGGCCGCAGCCTCTCATAAGGGATCCTGGAGCCCAGCGGGGAACCTCTCTTGTCAGCTACACGCTGCACTGCTGATGGTCAAACTGCTGCCTGCAGGTCCCACTC
>NW_017728886.1:225945970-225954206 GCF_001723895.1 Crocodylus porosus
TGGGCCAAATCATTACCAGATTGGTGAGGAAAGGGAATCCCAAGTCCTCCAATCATCTTTTACCCTTTCAAAACCCCGGGGCTAAGTCACTGCCAGCTAGCCCATCACACCATAAATGTAGTTAGGGGTGAAATTGATTGTTTTGCAGTGTGAAAAAAAATTCTGGTGATCTTTCCTTTGAGAAGTTCCTGTACACAGATACTTTTAAGAACAGACTTGAAAGCTTAGAAGATGGATGGTATTAGTACCTTTTGGTGTTTACATGAAAAGGTACTCAAGCTTGGCCCAATTACGAGCTCCCAGGGCGCTACAGACATGCAGCTCCCCACTGTAACTCATGGTGCAAGGAAGCTCCAAGAATTAACATTCCCCCTGACCCAACAGACATTTGCTGTTGGTTCCAAGGGACTGGGAGATTGAGTTCCAGTTTAGGGTGGCTGTGTGCTAGAATATCATCTCTGTTTCTTCCCAAACTCTGCTATTTGACAGTTTGGTTACGATGGACACTGCAAAGGGCAGACACCTCTGCTCCATTGGCTTCAGGTAACCCTGAGTTGTAACCTGAGCTGGATACATTCTAGAGGGAGGGGAAAACCTGTTCCTTCTGCCTATGTGACTGACATCACATACATGGGTGGGGGCTTAAGCTCCCTACTGTTCTAAGCAATGTCAACATGACTGGAAGGGAGTGAAAAACCCTGCCAGTTTACGTGGCAACCAGTGATGCATTTCAGATTGGTTGGCGGGGAACCAACAGTTGCTGGCCTTTGTTGGATCAGGTAAATGAGGTCATAAGGGCTATATACGTTAAGGACTGCCCAGGAGGAGGGGCAGTAGCCATGATGAAAACTCTCAGAGAACTGGACCATTTGAAACTCTCTCTCTCCTGAAACTCATGATCAATGAACTGCTTGCCTCCAGAGGGAATCTCCACCTGCTTCTGGATGATACTTGTGAGTAAGTTACCTGACATCTAACTAGATATACAGTTTGCAGTAACTCATATGCATGATCAAAGGCTATCATGCCACTATTTGCTCTAACATATTTCTCTGATATTTCTCTACCCTGTACTCTATTCCAAACCTACTCCTTGTAACCAATAAAGTCCTCCTTTGTACCTAGTGTAGAAGACTTACTGGGAGGGGGCCTAGATTATGCCTTGGGGTCTCCTTGGTTTGGCAGACTAAGGGAGACCACTATTTCTGCTTCAGACTGAGGGGAGCACCCACAATTCTTGCAGTGGGTCAAGTACTCTCAAGGACTACTAGGCCTGTGTTTTCCCAAGGGCAGAGGTCCAAAATCAGTCTGGGCCCTGGGTGGTGGCAATGTTACCCCCAGGCTTGCAGGTGTGCTCCAGGAAGGGGTTGGCCAGATGTGAGGCATCCCTAGGGAAGCAGTCAGAGCCTGGAAGGTGGTTGGGTGCAGTAAGGCAGGTGGCTCAACACAGGAGCAGCTCCTACTGGCCTGCCACAGGCTGCATGTCTGGTTTCTCCCCCCGCCCCCTCATGGGAGCTACAATCCATCCAGCCCACCATCCAGTGCAGGCTGGGCAAACCCCAGACAGAACTCCCTATCCTCCCTTCTTCCTCTCCCATTCTGAACAGAGCAACATACTGGTTTGTAGCATTTCTGTGTATAGAAAATATGTATCTTTGTTTGAGCCTGTAATACTTAGGTCCAGATCCATATTCAGTTGAAATTCCATTGAAGCACTTCAAGGCTTTATATAATCCAGTATCTTAACATGTAACCATCTCTGAAACCATCCTACTGGGGCCTTATTCAGTGCCTATAATACTGTGACCTAGTCATAATATAAGGGCATCCTTATGTATATTGCTTTGTAAGATGTGTCCCTTAGTTTCTAAAGAATGTAATAAAATTACTAGAAGGATTATGAAATAGTTAGTATTCACAGCATTATAGGTGGTGGATAAGACCCCAGTAGGATGGATTTCAGTATATTAATTCATTATATCATTATTATAAGCCTTATAAGCCTCATAAGCCCTTATTTTGCAAAGTAGTGTCTGTAGGTATGAGACTATACCCATGCAGTTTGCATTGCACCATAGGGATTAAAGTAGGTTATCTAATAATAGTAGTAATTTTAGCAGCTTTCACAAAAAAGATTACCTTGTATTGTTTTAAAAGGTATAAATCTGTCAGCCATAGAGGCTTTCCAGTAGTTGCTAAATAATTCACATTTATTGGTGTACCTTGTTGCTAGTTTGAGTCAAAGAGGAACTTGGAGATTAGAAATTTATACCTATGGTTGACATTATTTAATTCTTTATTTTTTGTACCTAGTTTCAATTACTGAAAGATTTGGGCAGTATTACAAATTATGATGCCCATGAAGTATAAGTCAGACAGATAATTCCCTGTTTTTGCATTTATCCAATTGATCCTCTATAATTTTTTTTTCCAAGCAGGTGAAAATTTATAATGCATTCTGTCTTCAGGATCATTATTACTTTCTGTGTAGCATTTGATTAAGCAAGTCTTTGCAGACTTATCATTAAAACGGCTTCCTGTTTTAATTAATTCTCATTTTTCTGACTTGGCTAAGCATACAGACTCAACTTGCACGTTAATTCTTTTTCGCATTTTGCAGAATATATTCCAATTTGATTTTGTTTTTTTTAAATAATTCTACACAGGATCATAGGAAAGTAGTCCTGGAAATGACTATTTTTTTACTGAAGTGTCCTTGTTGTATGAAAGCAAATTTCAGGTGAGCCAGGTATCACAAATATTCTCCTCAGAGCAGCTGTAGTTATATCCGGTGGCCTGACTATAAATTACACATTTTTGGTGTGGTTGAGATGATTGCTGGCTTTGTAGAATGAGTATGATGGGAGGTTTTTGTGGTTTGTAGAGTATCGTTCTGGATGTGGATCATGTTATGTAGAAAGCTGCTATTTGTGTAGGAAAACTCCAGATACAGTTTGATTAAGGGGTGACAGTTGTTAAACCTGTGCTGGAAGTCACTGAGTGAGTCCAGGTGTTCAGTCCAGATTATGAAAATGTCATCTGTATAACTCAGGTATAGTGCAGGTTTGACAGTGCAGTTTTCTAGAACTTCGTCCCCAGAGTGGTTCATGAAGATGTTTGCATATTGAGGGGCTATCTTTGTGACCAAAGTTGTGCCCATGAGTTGGAGGATGTGTCAGTTGTTGAAAATGAAGTTGTGACTGAGGATGAAGTGGATGATTTGCCCAACTTGATGCTGTAAATCTGAGCAGAGTCCATGTGCTTGTAGTTATTTCAGGCCAGAAGGCAGCTATGCCTATATGGAGTGACATATTAGTGACGTTTATGGTTACTAGTGTGGCCTTCTCAGGGAGGTAGTTGATGTTCTGGATTTTATTGAGGCAGTCTGTTGTGTCTTGTAGAAAACTTGCTTTTGGAGTGACAAGTGGTTTCAACAGTTTCTATGATACTACAATCTAACCAGTGTTAGACTGATCTAAATGCTCAAGCATACAGGCTTGCAGAAGGCTTAAATTGCCCAAAAAATGGTATGCCCAATCTAAGTTATTTCACCTGGGTAGGTACAGATATAGATCAGGTTAAGCTGATGTTTAAAGGTGTTAATTCAATTTCATGAATGCCTGCACACATTTGTAGCACAGCAATGGGTCTGGAAAAACCCAGCCACTCACCCTTGGCCTAGGGTTGTGCTATTACTACCTCTACCCCCAGTCCTGACTAGGGTATTTTAAGCTCCCTGCCCAGAAACACCCCCCACCCCTGTGGACTGGCCAACCTCCACCTGAGAACTCACTACCCCCTCTCCTGATCCTGCCTTCCTCTCCCCTCACCCTGAGTTACTTACATCAGACTCCACATCTGGCTTCCCGGAGCTGTGAAAAGCTGCACACATGCTGCTCCCAGCAGCAGGAAACCATTGCACATGCTGCTCCTGATTTACATTCACGTGACTTAAAATAATCCATGTGATTGTAGACCATGTGTAGTGAATGACTGTGTGCATCCTATGAATCCTGATAGCTCTTCCATGAGAGTACTTCAATTAGATATGATTGGTCCACCAGGGTTACCTTGTTTCTGAAACTTTGGGACCATACAGAAAATTTCTGTATGGTAGGGGAGCTGGGGATTAGTGGAAGTAGTTTTCCTGAAGCTGGTGTGGAAAGGACTTGATAATATTTTCCAGTTCTAGAGAGAATACTGGTGTGAGGTTTCAGGTACAAATGTTTTATTAAAGGTAAGTGGAGTGGTTCATGCTACAATGTTTTTTTCTATAAAAGTTTTAGAAGAGAGGTTGTGAAAAAGACTGTAGCTGGTGCCTATTTCTGCAACAATAGGGATGAAATATTTTTACTGACTGCGGTTGCAAGAATTACAAATAATTATCTATTTTTGTAAGATATTAGTATCAGAACATTTCCATTTTAGTGTACTAATAGGAAATTATGGAACAGAGGAACATCTCTGTAATGGGGTCCCTACCCTGTTACTAGAATGGGAAAGGGATCCAGGGGCTACCTGGCCCTTTCCCCCTCCTTCACCTACCTCTGTCCACCTTCTCCTCTCTTACTTCTTGTGTGTTTGCCAGTGCATCCTTTTCCTGGTTGTGGTCCTTTCCTCCTGATTTCCTTGTTATGAGGTTCTGATTTCCACCCCCAACACACACTCTTGTACTTTCATTTAGTCTCTGTGTCTCTTCTATCTGTGCCCAGGTGGTGACTGGTGACACCAGAAGCAAACTCACAGGCTCAGAAACCTGAAACAAGATGGCTGCCAGGTCCAGATGGAAGACGAGCCTAATGACCCAAGGGGTGCAAGTAGAGGGAGGCAGAGAGTCCTGCATAAACCCAAGAATCAGGCCAGGGGAGGCAATCTGGCTGTGGAAGCCACCAGGGACAGAACCACTGACTGGACAGAGGATAAGGCCTAGAGTATGTTCTGTGTCCTAATTAGGCTGAGCTTGCTCAGACTGTAAGGCAGGAGGGTTAGAGCATGCTCTGTGGCTAAATGCGGCCACGCTGGCCTGGACTATAAGGTAGGGGAGTGGTAGGGGAAAAACTGGACTGAAGGTCCTTAGCTGCCTATGTAGCAGATATTGTGGGTTCTGAAACCTGAGGTCACACGGCATGACCAGAACCAAGCCAGGAATTTGCAATCCTGGCAAGAGGGCTCAGCGAGAGCAAAATAAGGATGAAGTGGGGGTAGGGGGAAGCCTCAGACCGGAGAGGGCCACCTCTTCAAAAGCATGTCTTGCCCTCTGTGCAGCCTTCCCCACTAATTTTGATATCAAGATGTGGGAGGTGAGACTAATGAACTGGAGAGAGACTGGAGGATGTAGGTGCTAGTAGGCCTTTAGAGGTGGGTACCCTGTAGTGACACTCGTAAGCAGCCTACGTGTTCTCATATGAGCTGTGAGTTTGGTCTCTGAGCTATTCTTACATCAAGCCAAATGTCTGTTACTTTGCCACTGTCCCATAAAATTTTAAGATGATTTCATGAAATCATAAAATCATAGAAAATTACAGTTGAGATGGACCTCAGAAGACCATCTAGTTCAACCCCCTGCTCAAAGCAGGATCATCCGCAACTAGATCATCCCTCTTCTGCCTGGGTCTTAAAAACTGCTAAGGATGGAGAGTCCACAACCTCTCTGGGTAACCTGTTCCACTGTTTTATGACCTTCCCTGCAAGAAAGTTTTTCCTAACATCTAACCTAAACTTCCATTGCTGCAACTTGAAACTATTGGTTCTTGTTTTGTTATCTGCCACGATTGAAAACAGGCTCCACCCTCTTTGGAACTGCCCTTCATGTAGTTGAAAACTGCTATTAACTCCCATCTCTGTTTTCTCTTCTCCAGACTAAATAAGCCCAGTCTTTCCTCGTAAGTCATGTGCCCCAATCGCCTGCCCCATTTTTGTTGCCCCATGCTGAATTCTCTCCAATTTGTCCATAACTTTTCTGTGGTGGGGAGCCCAAAACTGGACACAGTACTCCAGATGTTGCCTCACCAGTGCTGAGTAGAGGGGAATAATCACTTCCCTTGATCTCTTGGCAATGCTCCTAATAATGTTGCCCAATATTCTGGTAGCCTTCTTCGCAACAAGGGCACACAGTTGGCTCATATTCATCTTACTCTGTAATAATGCCCCAGTCCTTTTCTTACCCAATAGCATTCCCCTTAATATTTTGCCATGGATTCTATACTTATTACTAACTACAATGAGAGCTGAATCAAACTTATAATGCATAGCATTCTATTCTTCTAACTTTCTGTAACAAATTGCTAGTACCGTTTCTTTCCCTTACTTAGTCTCATAATGCCAATATTTCCAAGCAATTCTAAAGAAAAAAATACATGTAGCATGCTTATTTTTGTTTTTGCTTTGATCAGATATCTAATTACCTTCAAATCTCCTTAAATCTCTACTTAGTATAAATCTAGATTTAACATTCTTAAGCCTTATGGTTTTGTGAATTATACTTTAGTTTTCAGAAGGTACTGAATATAAAATTCTTCTTTTTTGGTTAAAATGCTATATCTAAATGTAGTATTACAATTTAGAGTTGATAATTTAAAGTAGTACAACACATGGCAACAACAAGCAGTAAACGAGATACCGAAAATAGAAATACTGTTGCTTAAAATTGTACATTTACCTTTGTAAAGTTCATTGCACGCCACATATAAACAAGCCCTGACCTCAGAGGAAAATTTTATGCCAGTTTTGAGGCAGGAAGCAATGATAAGTCTTTAGCTACTACAGACACTCCTAGTGGCCCAACTGCCCTTTACAATTAACCCAAGATCCTTTATAGTGACAGATGAATCAGGAAAGTCTGTGGTTTTACTGAAGTAGACCACAAATGTTTCAAAGAAAGAGGGACAAAAACATTTTAATGGCTACATGCCAAAATAAGAAAAGAAAGTGAGTGACTTATTGATGGTAAGGGTTTCAATGAATTTGTTGTCTAGAAATTATTCTTTCTTCCAGACTATTGATTCCGGGCTGCATATTGCAGTGTCATTTTAGAACCTATTATTGTGTCCATGATTTCTTAGTACTATCTATTTGTAATGAATCAAAACATTGCATATGAGGATGAACTAAATTAACAGGAAAAAGGAGTAACATATTATAAAAAGGCTTCTAAAGTTTCATGTTTAAAACTGGAATACTGTATGTTCAGATAACTACGTATTTTCTTATGGCCAAAGTCAGTTATTAGAGGCTGAACATGTGGGATTGTAGGATTTGGGCCTAGGATGTTTTTATTTTTGGTGGTTAGTCAGTAGTTTCCGCCAGAATTGTCTTTGTTTATGTTTTTGTGGTTTTAATGTTAATAAAACACAAAATAAATGGGAGAGCAAATTGAAACATTAAATTACAACACTCATGCGATATAATATTCAAGGACAGAATATCTTCTGATATGTCTAACTTGCCAAGAAAACTCATGTACCCGCAACATTCTGTTGGTGAAGCTTTTAGCATCAATTTTCAAAGAACTTGCCTTTAGTACACTTACAACAATAGTGGCTTAGGTGGATTTGTGGAACGAGAAAGGCACTTTCCATTTGGGCACTAGACCTTTTAGACACAGCACTTCTGAATATTATTTACAAGATATCTCCCTGTGTGTTCTAGGCCCTCTGCGAAGCAGCTAGTATTTGCTTTGGATTCAGATTCGGCCAATTTGGGGGGCAGTGATTCGATGTGGTGATTTGAATCACTGTCCTGAATTGATTCAGCTGAATCTGATTTGGAGATTTGGCTGCTGCCAAATCAACCAAATCTCCAAATCACACAGGCTCCATCCCCCACTGGGTCCCAATGGCTGCCCCACCCAGCCCAGCTCCCAGCTCTATGAAAAAAAAAGCCCGTACTCACCAGCTCCTGCCCAGTGGGGGGCTATCCCTGCTGCCCCCCACTATACCATGCCACATGGGAGGGGGCTCTGCTATGAGACCCTGACCCTCACCCACTTTCCTAGCCCCCTCATGCCTGCCGAGCCCACCCCAGCTCCTGGCCCTTTAAAAAAAAAGCAAACAAAAAGCACTGACTCACTGGCTTCTGCCAGGCAGGGGGAGGATGATCCCCACTGCCCCCCACTGTGTGGAGGGCTCTGCCACTAGCCTCCAGAAGACCCAAGGCCACTGCAGCACCCATTGAATCCAAAGTTTTTTGTTTGTTTTTTTTAAAGGGCCAGGAGCTGGGGTGGGTGGGGCAGCCATGA
>NW_017728886.1:225954306-225961470 GCF_001723895.1 Crocodylus porosus
GCAGGCAAGGGATGGGGCCTGGCAGAGGTCCCACTATGGTCCCCTCCCCCCTCCTCCAGCCCTGTCACTCATCCTCCTACTTACTGGCACAGAGTCTGGGTCCAGCTCCCTGATGCAGCCAGTGGGGACTGCCCAAATTGCCAAAGCTCTCCAAATCTTTTCTGCATTGATTTGGAGAACTTTGAATTGATTTAGACATTTTAATTGGTCCCTAGTTTTGATATGGATTCAGAGATTTGGCCACCGAATCGGGCTGAATCTCCTCCAAATCAAATCAGCACCCAAAGCTTCACACAGCCCTAGTTCTTGGGCAGTCTTCTCAGTGACTTGCAGTAGGATCTTTCTTGAAATCAGTTTGCCTCCATTTTTTTCAGTCAGTTGAATTAATTATCACATTTGCAGCTCGGTGTGAAGATTTAAACACTTGTATGTAGTTATTTTTTAAGGATGTTACAGCATTTCAAATAATGTCTCTGGGAACCTTAGGAGGAGTTTGAATGATTTCTGAAATTGTATTCTTTATGGAAAATTATCATTTTATACTATTTAAATTAAATATTTCTTTTAATACTATTTAAATGATATATTTCTTTACCAGTTTAGTCAGTTCTCTCATTTTTCTACCACGTTAATTGTGTAAGAAAAGGAGAAAAGTCAGCCTCAAGGCCACAGTCTGCTTTCATTGCATGGTATATATCTTCTACTTTACAGAATTCAAATGGAAGGGGCACAATACCCTCTATCAATCATTGCTTCAGGTTATGTCAAAGTTGTATTCTGCTATCTAGTAAATGGTAATTATATTGGTAATTGTTTTCATTTCTGCAAGGTGTGCATAGAGGGTAGCTGAGCTAAAATAGTAGGAAGCAAAAAAAAAATGTAATTATTTTTAGCTTTGGTCCAGGAAAATGAGTTTGATATAGTTTGGAAATGAGAGAGGGAGTTAATATGAGAGAAAATGAAGGATAAGGTTGGTGAAATAATAAAGAGAGAAGATCAGAGCATACATAACAGAGGAAGGAAAAGGAAAGGGATAAATAGGATAGAGGAGTAAAATAGTTAACAATTATATAACAACAGCACAAACAAATAATGAAAGAAGAGCCATTGAAAGGATGGAAGAGAAAATCAAGAAAGTATGTCCACAAAGACTCTGGACTGTGTGAAAATAGGGGCTAGGAACAGAAATGACACACAAACTAAATCTGTAACAGAACAGAAGTTCAGCAGGCAGACAGACTGGGTTCAAAATGACCAAACCTGGTTTAAGATAGACCTGGATGGATACAATAACAGATTGAATCAGTTTAGGTTCGACTGGTCTATTGAACTTCTGACCCAGAGCCCCTCCTGACACAAGTTACCCCATAGTACTCCAGAATCCCAGGATGTCTTACAGCCCCCAGCTAACCCCCCTCATAGTGGTGGGCTAGCCTTGGCCCATGCTGTCTGCTCCAGCCAAGCAGGGCTGGCCCTACTCTGCCCTAACCCTGAGCTGTCTCAGAGATAAGGCAGCAAAGCATCTGTTCTGCAGACCTGTGTCCTGCCTGTACCTGTCAGCCCAGTTGGGGGGTTAAGGCAAAAGGGAGAAGTTAGGGGAACAGATTTCCCTCTCCCATGATGCCACCAGGCCAACTGCTAAGCCCTGCTCCTGCCAGCCTCGACCCACCCCTGGGGGTAGTGGGCCTAATCCAGGCCAGCAGGGAAGTGGGACAGGCCCCAATTTGCCACTGGGATGGGGGCTTCTTCCTCCCTCCTCTGCTGGCCTGGATCAGGCCACTACATCCCCCACACTTCCCAGCATCCCAGGTCCCCTCTCATTTTCCCCATGCCTCCTGATTACCTGTGGATGCTCATGCTGTCTGGGACAGGGAGAAGGTAGAGAAGGGTGAAACTGCCAGGGTCTGTTCTTCTGGCCCACATAACAGCAGCTGCAGCAGTGGCCACTGGGCAGGCAGTTTAACCCTTCCCTGCCTGCTTGCTTGGACAGACAGTGCTGGTAACCTTAGGTAATCAGGGGACAGGGGAAAAATGAGTCGTGATCTGGGGTGATATGGAGTGAGGGAGGCAGTAGGTCCAATCTGGATCAGAAGTGGAGCAGGGCATATTCCACCTTGGTACTGGGATGGGGCTTCCCGCCTCCCTCTGTGGGTCAGAGTGGCAGGGTGTGGGGCTCAGCAGCCAGCCTGGAGATTTATGAGGGAATCACCCTCGACATGGGGCTACCTGTACCTGGCCAGACCCCAGCCCAGGGGGAGCCCATGCTGGGGCAAAGGAAACTTCAAGAGGTATGACGGTCCCCCCTTATGGGCAGACCCCAGCTTGGCACTGGGACAGGGGACAGTGGCAGATTGGGGGCATGTTCTAGAGAGCCAATTGGGGATGGCCCTTCTTGGCTGGGCATGGCAATGGCTTGCAGGTTGGGAGGTGTGGTTGAGTGCCCTCTGCCTTCTGGCCTTGGTCAGTGTAGGCATCTGCCTGCTTTTCCCAATTGAAAACTGAACGTGAGTTCACTTTGTTATCAGTTCAATCTATACAACTTAGAGAAACCTGCAAAGATTGGATCGATTCCACTTCAGGCTTTTTGACCGTCTGTACTTAGCCAGAGTGGCTGCAGTGAAGTGTCTCATTCCCACATTGTATTCTGAACTTAAGCTTTCAGAAGAGCTTATTGGCACTTTCTCAGCACTGTGCTATCTATGATGCCTGGTGTTTCCCATTTTAGAGTTTAGCACAAGTAGAGTTTTTCTGCAGGGCTCCTTGGTGGAGTCATTGATAATATAGACATAGCCTTAGACATGAAGAAAGGGAAAGAAAAAAAGTATGGAGAAGGAAGAGAAAAAGGAAGAAAAAGAAAAAAGGAGTAAAGGAGAAATTTGCACTAGAGATTACAGACAGAAAACCTGAAAGCCAAAACTTTAATGAACAGTTTTTGATACAATGGCTATGCTGAGAGAAACTTGTTGAAATTACCTGGTTTATCCCATAATAAGGTAATTGTCTCTGGATCAGAAGTGGTCTGAAGAGGCCATGGTTTTGACCAGAATCTGGATTAATTGTGTTTTTTTTTTTAGGTATGAGGCCAAATCAGAACTAGGATTTGGGTTAGATTCAGATTACCTTCAGAGAATTCTCACAAGAATATGTAGGATAAATATTTGCGGGAAGGTGGAACTAACTGCTGCATCTCATACTTGCTTGCCAACAGAAGCATTTTTATTCTTCTTATGTGGTATTCCACATTTCCTCTTCTCTTCCTTAAAAAGCACTTTCATTTGACATAATTTGAAAAGAGGAATAACACAAGAGGAGATTTCCTTATAAAATTTTCCCTGTAGAAAAATAAGTAGTACTGATAATGTCAATGAGACTCTTTTCTTTGCACCAACCCATAGAAATTACAACACAGAAATATGTCCAACCCACATTTGGGATTTATTCAATAAAGAGGGACAGACTGGCAGGGTCCAGTCTAATGTGTCACAGAGATTTCTCACTCTGATGGCAGATATTAGTATGTAAGCAGAATACCAGAAAATACCAATCATTGATCCTCCAAAACTGACAAATGCTGATTAATAAACATCATCTAATTTTATCATTTACATCTGTAAAAGCTGAATGCTGGATAAGTTAAAGACAAATAATTATATATGATTCTCAAAAACAATGAACAGTGAGGTGATATAAGTAAATATATAATTCAGAAAGGCACCTTATCATAAACCAATTGATGTTAGTGATTCAAACAAAAAAAAAGGATAGCTTTCAATAACTCACAAGATTCACCTGTAGTGCCCAAGTGACACAGAACCATATTTTTATAATTCTCATACAGATTACCACAATAAGCAAATGGTCTTCTATCATTGTTGGGCTGAATCCAGAGCAATGTAATAGTGTTGATAAAATGTAAATCAACTGCTTGATGCTTTTCACACATTTCAATTTGTGCCCAATAAATTTGATAGTTGAGTGGTTGCCAGGCACCTCAGAAACTAATGTATATTCCTGAAATCGCATGCTATATTTTTAGTATGTTGTTTATGTGTGCTTGGAGGAGAAGTTCCTCCCCCGACTTTTAAAAGTATCCATTGTTACTAGGTATGCAGAAAAAAAAAAGATTTTCTCTTTTGCAAACCTCAACATTCACATTTACTTTTGCAAAAGCTGGACCAGCTCCCAGTGAAGCAAATAAATGGTTCTCATTAATTTCAGTAGGAATGTATTATTTTATTCATTAGATTTATATCCTGCCCTTTACAAAAAAGCTCAGAGTGGTTTACAAAAAACAGCACACAGACAAATTTCCCAAACTATACCCCAAAACCATAAAACTCTAACCTCCCACTTCCTCGGCTACAGCCGGCCTGCCCAAAACCTCATACAAGCAAACCCTCCTGTGGGTCATAACCAACACTCACATCCAGTCACAGGATTTTTTTCTCCCGTGGCCCCACTCCCAACGCACCTGCTCTTACCATCTCACCTCAACCCCATGGGAGAACCCCCAACCTCCAATCCTCCCCCAATGTCACATCCCAGCCCACACCCCATCTCTTACAGAGGACTTTCTGGATGTCAACCTTCTGAAAAAAACCCATACCTAACTCCTCCTTTCCCCCAGCAAACACAACACTAACATTTCAAAGAGCCGTACCAAAGTAAAAGAAAGATCTTTCATCCCCATCTTGGTCACAACCAGAGGGGTTGCCTTTCAGTAGCACCCTGGGAGGCTTACTGACTTTGGAGGCCTACAGGATGGCCAGGTCCTTGTCCATTATTACAGGTGGACAAAATGGTGCCTGGGCTGGAACCCTACTCTCCCCTAGAAGGGAGGGGGAAGTGGGAAGGTATTAGACACTAGTATTATTAGTATATAGTATTAGTAGTATAGTAATGAGTATTAGTAGAAGTATTAGGCTTTGTCTACTCAGGAAACCAAAGCTACTCAGGGCTTCTTGCTATGAGAGTAGCCTGATGCAGTACCTAGTACCATCACTGCTATGAGTGTTATTCTTGATTTATTAGACAAACCTTTTCAGAAATGATTTCTGCAGTGTTTTTGAAGATGGACAGATCCTGGATTTAATCTTTTCCTCCAGAAGCTATTTCCATAGCCAGATTCTCTTGACTGAGAAGGCTTTGTACACAGCTCTCATGCACTTCATTCTTGCCCTCCTGATCTTCATTGTCTCAGAGGGCATGGGGATCAGGCTTCATGAGCTGAGAAATTTGCTTTATACCACAGTTTTTAAAAATCCATTTCAAGATCAAATCCTCAGCTAGAGTAAATAGCAGCCTTGGTTTCAGCGAAGCTATGCCTATGTCTACCAGCCAAAGCTCTAGCCCACAAGTCTTTAGCTTCTCAGGCCAATAAAAGCCATGAGCAAGGTGAAGAAACATATTTGAATTCTGTTGCTTCCACAGTGTCCTGCCTGATCTGTACTAGCACTCTTAACAGTCATTAAAGTGACTAGGAGCTAAGGTGGCTCAACAGGTCTTGAGAGGCATTTAGCAGGTCACCTTGCATTGTAAACTCCTTGCTGCTATAGTCATCTCTGGCTTTGTACAGCTCTAACCTCCTAGCTGGTACTTAATAAATTAAATAAATAGTACTAATGAATTTGATAAAGCCTATTAAAAATGACCTATTCTATAATGTGTCATCATGTCATATGGAGATAATTACTTTTCATATTTAAATATGAAACTGATTTATGAGTCCCGTTTCATTATGTAACTGATAGACATTAGGCACTCAGCCAGATGTAAAACGAACCATTTGCTACAGCTTTTACTGGGTAGTTGTCTATGCCACTGAACTGATTTCCTGAAAGCACAATGACTGGCAAACTTAGCGACAGTCTCAGCAGACAGGCCAAGCCCAGAAAGAAAGGTCCTACATTCTCCTGCCTAGATATGGATTGTTGAGAACACCTTTTGGCATTCTTAGGATTGTGTAGACACCTGAACGGCTTGCAGTCTTACGGCATTTATATCATCTCTAACTGCAGTGGAGAAGGAATGAAAACATGCCCCTGCCCCCCACTCCTGCTCCATGCCCAGTACATGTTAAAAAGGCACATAGCTGACATGGTGCTGGATGTGCTTTGGGCACAAGCCAAAAGGGACTACATGATGTCCTGTTGGCAAGCAGTGCCCTCAGAGCAGCAGTGAGTAGATGGGATGTGTTTACACAGCAATTCTTCCTAGCATGGTCTGACACAATGTTGGCATTTCCATGCAGTGCTTTCTTACTGCACATGTAAGTTTAGTGTCATCACATTTCAGCAACACATAATGCAGTATGATAATAATAATAATAAACCGAACTAAAAAAAGAGAGGCAAAATTGTTTAAAAGGCATAATAAGGTATTTCTCCTGGAAGAGGTGTTTCTTCTGCATAAACTAGTAATGGCGATCCCCTAAGGTGACTACAGTAGTTGATAAGATGGTAATTTGCCACAGAATAAAAAAGGTTTAGACATCATCATCACTGTATTAGTTGTTAGCATAAATAATAAGGGAATGAATATGTAAGCAGTCTTGATGAGGACATTATGTGTGATAAGTAATACAAATTCATAATGAATGGACTATGCTAAACAAAACCAATAGCTTTCTTTGATAAAATAGCCAGTGGCTTGATAGACAAAGGTGGTTCATTAGATTGAATGTATTTAGATTTTGGTAGAGGGTTTGAAGCAGATTTTTGCACACACACTTAAATCAAGGGGATGCCGTCTGTCTGAAAATCCTGAGAATGGATACAAATCTGGCAAATAAAATGACAAGAAAGAGCAATTTCAAATGGAGACAGTTTATAAGAAGATTGACTCAGGGTCAAGGACTGTTATAATTTTTTAAGTTTGCAAAAGGTTCAATGAACAAAGGCATTAATATATTTAATCTATTATCTTAAGTCTGGTCTAAGACATGCTGGTGTAAATTAGGAGCAACTCCAATATAGTTAAATGAAGCAACACTAGTGTGAAAGAAAAAAAAAAAATCAGAATTCGGTTCTTAGTCATTAAGGGCACAATCAGTCTACATTAGAAAGATGATTAGCAGGGCTAACAGATGAGGAAAAAGGAAAATTAATTATTTGAGGTGAGTAATCTTTTTTTCCTATCACTTGGAAGATGTAGCTCTAGTTATAT
>NW_017728886.1:225961627-225974141 GCF_001723895.1 Crocodylus porosus
TATGCAACTGGGATGTGATTTAATTTAGACAAAACTCCAATAGCATGCTTAAATTAACAAATAATAAAAAAGATGTCCAATACCATTTCAAAAGAATGTCAGTAAAGGAGAGGAGCAGCAATGCAGAAAAAGATCAGGGATGAGTATGATAAAGCACAAACTCTAAGTGCCTGGTTCATCTTTATGTTTTACCTTGGTGATTTTAGCATAAGTACACCGTGTTAAAGCGATGGGAAGTATGCTCACTTCCTTCCAGGGTACAATAGTGTCTGTATCAAAGATAAGAAGTCAGAAGGAGAGATACGGGAAGGGGAAGGGAGACAGTTCTCTTCTGGTCTATATGCATGGGAAAGCAGCTATAGGAAAAAGTCCCAAGCTCTTGAGATAAACATTCAAACTTTTAGCATCTTATGCTAAGTGAGCTCAGCTTCTCTGCATTCTCTAACTTAAGGCCTTGTTGTTACATGTTACACATGGCATTCATCAGTGACATATGATGATTTTCCCCTCAGCCCCCTAAAAATTGAATGAGTTGCCTCCAAAAGGGTCATTATCAATGGAAACCCAGGTTCAAGATTCTAATAATATAACCTGGAATCTTAAAGTAGCACATCAAATACCCAAAATATAGCTATGGGCTATATGCTCTATGTAAGTTAACTCACGATAAAAGATTAGAATAAAATATATACATGATATTTAGATGGTACTGTATTCCGTATCCTTTTACAGAGTGACCTAGACTCACCTTGCTAGTTTTAACTGTGATGCTTTATCATTTTCAAAATCATTTGTATAAATCTATTCACAGTGGGTGCAATTCAACCCAAGGTTAATGCGCCTCTTACCCTTTTTTTGAATGTTTTAATGGGATTTAAGTAGGACAGTAGTGGTTCACAGGCTTTGTGCGCTCCTTGTGCCTGAGGAGGGATTCTATCCAGGAGCCAGAACTGTGTTTACAAAAGCAAAGCTTGGCAGACTGTCACGGAGTGGGGCGCAGAAGCGGGTGTGATCTCTCTATAGCGTCCCCTGCCGTGCCAAGTAGGCGGTTCAGCACCCTCTTACTCGCCCGCCACATCTTGTTGTTATATGGTTCTAGAAGGGAGGCTGCCTCTTATCGCCCTGGACACTGTGCTATGCTTATACTGTCCCCTGTTCCGTAGGGAGTGACCTGGTGCACCCCAGCCTTATGGGCTATGTGTGCCTCCAACCTCCCCTTTAGCACGCCCCAAGCCTCGCAGATGTACTGGATGTTATCTGGTCAGTTTCCTGTATGTGCCCTTCACCGGCGCCCCCGGGCCTGTCACGCAACCGGCGCCGCTTCACCGGCGCCCCCGGGCCTGTCACGCAACCGGCGCCCCTCTATCCGCTAGCCCTCTCGGGCCTACTAATTATATCCGCCCCCCTCCTGGGGTCCGATCAATATACTCGCCCCTCCTGGGGCCTCTCCATGCACAGATGGTGCCCCCCCCACTGGGGCCTGTCCCTCCATGCACTCGACCTCGCCGGGCTTATCTCTATAGTAGCACCCTACCCTGGGCTTCTCTTCCTGCGTGCCCCACTTTGGGCCTAACACGAGCCCCTCAGGCTTCTCACTGGTGCTCCTTGCAAGTGGGGCTCAGGTGGCCTTAGCCATGCCTGGCCCCCAAAATCCTCTTTGCCCCTTCTCCGGGATGCAGTATTATACCCTGAACTACAGTGGCCTCACCGGCACTGTGCACCTTGTCAGGGCTGGGGCAATACATCCCTACTATGGTGCCCTCGCGGGCCCCAGGGTCCCCACCACTGTGGAGCCCCTCAGGGACTCTTCCTAATTGGGGGTCAGGCCACCCTAGCCTTACCTGGCCCCCTTGACCCCTTTCTCTGGGTCCTGCCCCCCTGGGGCTTCTACCTATGCCCACGCTGGGCTTCCTCTCACTAAACATGCCCTCCCCGGGCTCCTCAATCTGTTTGCCCCTTCTGGGGCTGGGGTCTAGATGCCCCGCAATACAGCAACCCTCTCTGGCACTGGGAGCACCCCACCTCCCTGGAGAGCTCCTGATGAGGCCTCCTCCACCCCTACAGCCTCGCCCGGTCCTCCGGTATAACAATAATTAAACAGAACCATAAGCCAATTGGCTGTAATGCAACAATAAGCCTCCTGGCTATAACATAGGATCTAGGCCCACCTGGCTCTCTTGCAAAGGCCTCCCAGTCAGGGTTCCCTGTACCCTCACCATGGTGCAGCCCCTTGGGTGCTCAGGCTGCACCGCTCATCTCTGCTCTGCTTGACACTCCTGCACCTTAGGCTGCCAGAAGGGCACTGCTGCTAGGCTTTGGCCTGGGCTGTTTATAAAGGCCTGGCCCTGCCCCCTTCTGGTCATGTGACCAGCCTGGCTGCTCCAGCAACCAACACCTGTGCTGTCTCAGGGAGCTTCAGCAGCCCTTATTCTTTCATAGGAACAGGGCACCCAAGTGCTCCTGTGACACAGACATACAGGAGACTCAGAAAATACGTATGTTAGCATCATTTTCTTGGATTTTATACTGTTGATTTATTTGGGAGGGAACTGGACTTGCCACATGGCAGTGACAGTGATTTGACAGTTGTGGAGAGTTAGCACTTTGTTCTTTGCCATGAAACTCTAATTGGATCACAATTTCCAACTAAGCATCAAACATCTCTACCTGTACCTAGTATGTGATGCCAGTTTCAGTTGTGTATAACTGTGCCAACATTTAACTGTTTGGGCTGTAATGTTTCCTGCTGAGGGGTGTGTTGTGTTGATTTAAGTTTTAGCAAAAATTGTTAAATTATCCCTTGACTGGGGTAAAATACATTGTTTCAACTATGCTGAAAACATTAGAACGGTTTCATGGAAAAACACTGCTATAGCACTGCTATGGTTTGGGGGTGTTCCTTAGTGTTGGGGATGTGGAAAAAGGGTACATAAGAACCTGTGTAAATGCAGAGGTGTAGCTGGCCAGGACTGTGCCAGGGGCAGTACTCCTTTCCCTCTCCTCCTGTATCTTCTTTTCAGGACTCTGCCTCCACTGGCTCTGGCAGCAGGCGGTGTATAGGGGCAGCAGCAGCTGGAGTTTGGTCCTGCTGAGGGGAGATGTCACTTCATTTTTTGTCACAGACATGAATGTTGAGCAGGCAAAAGAGTAAGTCACTCTGTCACTCACAGACACACATTCCTGCACTGTTTCTGCATGACGTTGCAAGTGCAAGAGGAGAATAAGTGGGGATCCCAGCCCTGCCTCCTTCCTCCACCCAGCCGGCCAAGGGTAGAAGGGGTCCAGATTCTATGGGCAATTGTATACGTGATGCCATTAACATGTACACATGGTGACAATGTCACTTTGTGTGGCTTAATGGCATCACAGTGTAGACACGCAAGACTTTTGGAGGTTATAAATGAGTTTGCATCATTGCAAACTAAACTACATCTGGATGTAGTTTAGTTTGCAACTTTGTAAATTGCAATGATGCAGCCGTCAGCTCCCCCTCTCCCCCGCCAGCTGTGGGAGAGGTGGGCAGGCTCCGCAGAAAAAAAGGATCGAGCCCCTCACCGCTTCTCCCTTTAGCAGGTGCCTGCTGAAGACAGAAGTGGCGAGGGGCCTGATCCTTTTTTTTTGCCTGCCTCTCGCATGGCCAGGGGATGAGCTGCCAGCAGGCTTCAGCAGGTAGAAGCAGCGAGGGGCCCGATCCTTTTTTTTTTCACCAGAGCCTGCCCACTGCTAGTGGGCTGAGTGCCCTCTGAACTGCAGGGGAACCTGGTCCTTCCCTCCTCAGCAGCTGTGCCCCCTCGGGGCAACCTGGGTAGGCTGCTAGTGGGCTGGGTGCTCTACCAGCTCAGAGGCAGCACCTGGCTAGATCCAACTCTTCCCCAAACCTGCTGGAGCTTTCATCACCCTGTGTACTGTCTCTGCCATCTTTCCGCTGCCTGGGACCACCCAGAGATGGGCTGGCTGGCCCTGGGGCAGCACAGGGAGGCAGCAGGAGTGCCACTGGGTGTGCTGGCTGCAGGAGAAGGCAGTGGGGATGGTGCATGGGACACCAGAAGCCCACCAAGCCCAAGCTTCCACAAGCCCACTCAGGCCTCCAGCACCCTGTGCACCATCCCCGCTGCCTTCTCCAGGCACCAGCAGACCAGCCACCCTCCTGCTACCTTCCTGCACTGCCCCAAGGACAAGCCAGTCCATGCCTGGGTGGCACCAGGTGGCAGGAAGGTAGTGGGTACAGTGCCTAGGGGGCTGGAAGCCCTGGCAGGGTTGGGGAAGAGTTGGGTCGGGCTGGGTACTGCCTCCAAACTGGGGCAGCACCTGGCCTGCTGGCTGCCTACCCAGGTGTCCCCCAGGGATGCTGCCACTGTGAAGGGAAGGACTGGGGCCCCCCACAGCTCAGGGGCCACTTGGGCTGTGGGCAGCTCACCCCCTGGCCATGGGCAGCTCAGGAGCCACTTGGGCTGTGGGCAGCTCACCGCCTGGCCATGGGCAGGCTCCAGCTCCGACAAAAAAAAAACCAAAAAAGGATCAGGCTCCTTGCCGTAACATGATGGAAATATTGAAATGGTTTAGTCCTCAGGGTCTTATTCTGTGCCCCGCTGTTTCAATTTAGGGGGCACAGAATAAAACCTAAGGGATTAAACCCCTGTCATGTACAAGTGCCCTATGTTCCTGCAACAGCCCCAACTGGGCAGTAGCACACTGTTCTGCTGGGTTTGTGTCCTTTCAGCAAAACCAGACAGGCAGCAGCACTGGGAAAAGTGGTCTACTTCCTCAGCCACTGTGGACAGTTGCTAGCCAGGGTGGAGGGAAGGGGGGCTGTAAAGAGAGGACACTCTGGTAGCCTCCTGGGAGTGACGTGGAAGCACCCCGCTGTGGCCAGTGTGGGCAGGCTTCAAATGCCCCCACTGAACAGTAAACATCTGTTTGGTGAGCTCCCTTTTAACTTATCATGCTTTAGGTAAAGCCAGGGGCTTTTTGAATGTCTGTACTTAGCCTCGGAGACTCTAGCTGGTTGAAGCAAAAGTAGCCAGAGCAGAGACTTCTGGATTTAGGAGCACTTTTTATAGTTTATCCTGTGTTGATTTGCAGTCTTCCACAATACTCTTCTTTCCTTCTCTTCACATTGTCACTCATACCTACTCCTCTTCTCTGCTTTTCTCTTGCCTTGACCCAATTTACCTGCCTTCGTTCAATGTTCCTCTCCTTTCCCTTTAGCATATCCCTTAATTAATCCCAAATTCTTTGCACCAAAAAATCATGGCACTGACACACCATGTGTTGCCATTACTTGGTTCATCCTACCCTTTTCCCAGCTTGTGTCCATCTAGTCTATTAAGGCTAGAAACTCTTTGTGGCAGGGACTATACAAAATCACTAAACTATTATTATAGAGACAAAAATATTCTGTTACAAATATTTAGGGTGTAAAGCTAAGCATTCAAAAATTAGGAAATGGCAGAATTAAGATTGTAGTGCACCCGTCAGGCCTCGATCATACAGTCCCTCGCTGCCCGGCCCTGGGACTTGATGATAACTTTTCACTCCATCCCTTAAAGGTGCAAGGGGAATGGCCACGAACTCCTGCCTCAGGTGGTCTTCTCCCCTCCTTATTCCACCTGCCACGACTTTGATGATAACTCAGTGGTGGAGGGGTCTGACCGTCTGATTCCGGCTGCCCCAAGGCCGAGGCGCGATGTTCTTTGCGAGGCTCCAACCTCCCCTGTACCTCGCCTTATACCCAGCCTCGACGGCGTGCTATTGTTATTGTCAGCGGCCAACCCTCTGTCTGTGTGGGGTTCCTCCTGGTTCCAGCTGGAGCCTGGAGGAGGGCTAAGTAAACCCAGGCCCCCTTGACTTTTACGCCCTTAGTAGCCCTGTCTCATCCTATCTCCGGTGTCCAAAAAAATAATAAATAATAATTAACCCACCGAAAGGATACGGGCACCACAATTGTATGCCCCTTCTCAACACTCCCTAGATCACTACCTAGGAGCGCCTAGTAGTAGCATGCTCCCCTTTACCAACTACCCTTCCCCCTTAGAGCTGCCTTACTTAGCCTGTGGGGTATTCTCATGCGCATCTGCCCTCAATGTCCTTCAGTAAAGGAACCATCCCTTGATGGGCTCCCACCTGGGTCCTCTGTCCCGGAATTGAGGGTCTTAGCTGGCCCTTTGCTTGAATACCTCTTTTCCTGTAGATCCACCGGCCTCTGCCTCTGTTGACGAGGTCCCTCCTGTAGGCTGTCTTTGCGGCCTGAGGGTTACATATAGCCGGGATACCTGGGTCCTTCTCAGTCCAACGGCAGCGTCTCTACCTGGGCACAGCTCAGGACCCTTTTCTGACCTGTAAGCAGCGTCCCTCGGCTCCTCCACCTCCTTGGTGGGTCCAGGGGTTCTCCTCTCGATGCTCTCTCGCCACCTCTCCTCCCCTGCTGCCTTGTTGTCTCCTCTTCTTATACTTCCGGGCCGGCTCTCCTTCTCTTCTTTCCCAGCTGCTTCCCCTTTAAAAAAACCCACGGCTAACAAGCCGTGTGGGTCCCACCACCGCTTCCAGCTCCGCCGCGGTTCCTGCAGCTGGTAAGATGTTTTTATTCATTTCTCCTTTCCTCTCACTCTCCCTGGGGTGTACTGTCCCCCGGGGTCCCCCTTTAGCCCTCTGGGGTTCATATCTTCCCCTTGCCCCGGAACATGTAGATTCTATTAACATTGCAGATCTCCCTTTGCATGCATGTTGATAACACTCTTTCATTAGATGATCACATGTTGCCTGTTCAATAAAATCTCATTTTTATGATGATCCAGGATCTTCATACTTGAATAGTGGATATGGCTGTCGGTCACGTGACCTCCCCAGTTTAGCAGATGAAGAAGTAGGGAGGTATGTAGTAAATGAGGCAGGGCCCACAGGCGCTGTAAGATGAACAAAAATGTCTTGGGCTTAAAGCAGATGCATATTACTGTGCATATTCTTGCCTCAGCTCACAGTTCCTAGGGAATTCTCAGGGCATCTATTTTTGGGTCTTAATACTCAAAGTCACATCTTCTGTTGGTGTAAAATGGTTTAACTCTAGTGACTTCAAAGGGGCTCAATCTTTGTATCCACTGAGGATCCAGCTCAGATTTCGCCTTTGAGGCTTGTCACATTAAAGTCTATGTTGACAATAAGAACATACGATTTCAAAATGTCTGCTTTTGTATTGAAACTATCTATGTAAATTGCTATTCCAATTGTTAGATTATTTAGATGCAAGCAACAGCATATGCTATGTTTCTGCAGAACTTGTTAGCTTTCTCAGTAAAAAGTTAATATGTTTGACATGAAAGAGAGTCAGATATGGAGCAGCAGTATAAAAATCGTAAGGTATCTATATACTCATCAGGTCTATGCTGGTATAACTGTAATAATTTTCATAACACTAAAAATCTGGCTCTCTATAAAAATAGAAAATAGTTTCTAATTATTGCATGACAGGTTTTAGTTATTTTAATTGGTTTTGAAGCTAGTATATTTTATTTATTGATCTGAATACATTAAAAGGAGGGTTACCATTCATTCCTGGTCTATCCAATTAGTATTGAGTAGAGATAGCTGAAAAATGCCTTTGTTTTAGCAGAAAATGGCCAGGGATCATTGTTTTTGTTAATGTTGTCCTCAGAATAATCCACTCTTTTCTGAAAGTTTGACCTTTTTGTATTTTTAAATGAAAAACAAACCACATTTTTTGTTTGTTTTTTTGTTCTACTGTGTTTGAGGAGAAAGATAAGAAAATCAGTGAAGTAAAGAATTCTGCAAAAAATGCCATTTTGATCAAGAAGCTATTTTCCATTGAAAACACCTTTTAATAACAACAGACTCCACTCCTGCATACTCATAGATTCATGGATTCATAGATGTTAGGGTCGGAAGGGACCTCAATAGATCATTGAGTCCAACCCCCTGCATAGGCAGGAAAGAGTGCTGGGTTCAGATGACCCCAGCCAGATGCCTATCTAACCTCCTCTTGACCCCCAGGGTAGGGAAGAGCACCACCTCCCTTGGGAGCCCATTCCAGACCTTGGCCACTCTAACTGTGAAGAAGTTCCTCCTAATGTCCAGTCTAAATCTGCTCTCTGCTAGTTTATGGCCATTAATTTCTTGTGACCCCCAGGGGTGCCTTGGTGAGTAGTCTCACTAATTGCCTTCTGCACCCCCATGATGAATTTATAGGCAGCCACAAGGTCGCCTCTCAACCTTTTCTTGCGGAGGCTGAAGAGGTCCAGGTGCCTTAGTCTCTCCTCATAGGGCTTGGCCTGCAAGCCCTTAACCGTATGAGAGGCCCTTCTCTGGACCCTCTCCAGGTTATCCACATCCCTCTTAAAGTGTGGTGCCCAAAACTGGGTGCAGTACTCCAACTACAGTCTGATCAGCACCTGATAGAGGGGAAGTATCACCTCCTTGGTTCTGTTTGTCACGCATCTGCTGATGCATGATAAAGTGCAGTTAGCTTTTCTGATGACTTTTTGTCACACTGACAACGTATGTTCATCTTGGAGTCCACTAGGACTCTGAGATCCCTTTCTGCTTCCATGCTGCCGAGCAAGTCATTTCCTAGGCAGTAGGTGTGCTGGACATTTTTCCTTCCTAGGTGCAGCACTTTGCATTTCTCCTTGTTAAATCACATTCTATTGTTTTCTGCCCATTTGTTCAACCTGTCCAGGTCTGCCTGTAGTTGTTCCCTGGCCTCCAGTGTGCCCACTTCTCCCCACTGTTCTGTATCATCCGCAAACTTGGACAGAGTACACTTCACTCCCTTGTCCAGGTCATTGACAAAGACATTGAAGAGTATCGGTCCAAGGACCGAGCCCTGCGAGACCACACTACCCACTCCCTTCCAGGTCGATACCGACTCATCCACCACCACTCTCTGGGTACAACCCCCTAGCCAATTTGCCACCCACCGGACTATGTAATCATCCAAGTCACAGCCTCTTAACTTGTTCACCAGTATGGGGTGGGATACCATATCGAAGGCCTTCCTGAAGTCTAAGTTAATGATATCAACCCCTGCTCCTGTGTTGAGGTGTTTTGTAACCTGCTCATAAAAAGAGATTAGATTAGTCAGGCATTATCTACCTGCTATGAACCCGTGCTGGTTTCCCCTCAGTATAATTTTTCCTGATGGGCTCACATATATGAGCCTTAATAATCTTTTCAAAGACTGCCTATAGTTGCCTGGATCCTCCTTCCTCCCCTTCTTGAAAATAGGGACCACATTGGCCCTTTTCCAGTCCTCCGGGACCTGTCCCATGTGCCATGAGTGCTCAAATATTTTTGCCAGTGGCAGTGCAATGATATCGGTCAGTGCCTTCAGTACCCTCAGATGGAGCTCATCTGGGCCTGCTGACTTAAACACTTCCAGTCCTTCCAAATGACTCTCCAACATCTCAGGGTCAACACTTGGTAGTCTGGCACCCAGATGTCACCTTTCTACAATGTGAGACTTGTTTCTAGGCATATGTGTCAAAGGTCCTGATGTTACCTCTCAGATATACACCACAATGCAGAAGGTTTGACATTTACTTACTACTACTAAAATTTCAGGTAGCTCTGATGATGAAGCATGTGACAGGAAAGCCTAGAGAAGTTATTCCACTTGGTGTCTGGGTTTGCATTTGTTACATGACAGTATAACAGATCTTGGTCTCTGACACTTGTCATAAAACCTAAACATTAAAAAAGTTAATACGGCCTGTAAAAGGAAGGTACAAATTCATTTTCTTGATGGGGCTTAGTTATTGCAGAACCTGTCTTTAGATTTGCTTTTGGCTTTTACGCTACATTCACTTAAGGCTGTGATTTTGTGATCTCTGACCTGTCAGAGGATCTAAAGTATAAGATTATTCAGCAACCTATTTTTTTAATCATTCTTATAGTTAGCATCTGCCATCTCAGTGTGTCACTTTATTACTTATCTGCAGATTGCCACTCAATAAATTAATCTATTAGATATGCTAGAGATAGATATGCCTTTATCATCAGCAAACCTAATGCTGGGAGAGTCCACATTTGCAAATGTTTACCTCCCTGTCTTCCCACCAGTAACACAATATTTGCCAAGAAAGGTGGCAATCTGGAAACCTTTGAAAATGAATGTTTCCTCTTCCATTACTGCTCAAGAAGGACCTGATCCACCTCTGTTCCCTTCACATGGTTTCCTTACATGGGACAGTTATACTGGTACAACCGAATCATCATTAGCTAGAAGCCACCAAATGGAGAAAGAGATTCTTTTTGGCTTGTTATGGTCTGTGTGCCCAGTTTCACTCATACTACAGTATGGGCAAGGAGGAGATCAAAAAGATACTGAAAAGAAAATATCAAAAATATACAAAAATACAAATGAATTGGAAATCTTGGATTAAGGCTTCTCTCTTCATGTTCCACTGCTCCTGAAAGGAATACTGATTTTCCTGGAAAATAGTATTTATGCAACCTATTACCACCTTATGGCCCACTGCTCAGCACTCTGAATCCTATATTTTTGTTCTACACTGTGCTCTGCTTTTGGGTGCTGTATTGTTGTGCATCACACAGTGAAGGCATGTACTCAGACTCAGTGTGCAAACCACAATGATCTGGATTGGTAATGTGTTTGGTGGCTGTTCCTCAGTGGATGATACAGGCACAGGTCTGTACTGCACTCCTCTCTTCTGCAAGAAGTTTTAGATCATCATACAGGCAGGTAAAATTTTCTATATGAAATCTGAGAGTCACAGTTGTCAGACTGTTTTCTATTTCTGTGATAACTTTAGTAAAGAGAGCTCCTTAGGTAGTTCATTTAAGACTCTTGGGTACAAGTTATCTGAGCCAGTTGGTTTGAAAATATTTAATTTTAGCAGATGCTGTTTCACATCTTCCTTTGTTATAGCTCGTAAACTTTCTATTCCAGTACCTGCATATGGGATGGGTGCTACCTCCTGCTTTGTGTGCACTACAGAGCAGAAATAGCTATTTAACATTTCTGCCTTTCCCACGTCACTGTAGAATTCTAACCTTGGGACTTTGCACAGCTTTTCTCTCTGAAAGAAACTATATTCAAAAAAGCTGCATTCATGCCAAGGGATTTGAAACAGGAAACCAGTATATGGCAGCAGTGACAGCAACACTGACACTTTGTGGCTCTGTTTTTATACAGTAATCTGCACTTTATTGCAAGGCTTCTCTTGTCTTCTTGTTTGGATTGCTTCAAATTGCATTTTTGCTATTATGGATCAAAAGAATGAATCCATAAATATAGGGACTTTTCATTCTATTATTTTCAGGCTAAAAGTTAGAAGCACATCAAGTATCTGAGATACAAATATTACCAGTAAAAAGATAAAAATAAGTAATTTAAAGGCTGATAAGTAGCTCTCTGTAGATGTAAGTAAAATAAATAATATGAGGATTTCTGAGACTTTTCATTACTTGTTGTTATGCATAATATTATGTTTTCCTCTTAAACCTTTATGTGACCATAATGCTACATTTTGTATACACTTCCATAACATTTTACACTTTTCTCTGTAAGCATAAAATCAAACTTCCTATCTTTCTGTGCAGAATATATTTTTAAAAGTAGAATTCATAAATGATCCTGGGAATTATCAGGTAATAGCATTGTTTGTATGCCGCCTTGAAAATGTCCCTGTTGTTATTCTAATGCTCTCAGACTTCAGTTTAGTACTCAATTCCATGCTATTAATACCAGCTGAGCAACTGCAGTTTGAAGAACTCAACGATTATCACCAAGTCAAACAACCTTGTTTGTTTGGTTGTTGTTGTTGTTGTTGTTGTCTTGCTCAGGTCACTCAAAACTATCTAAAGCTATATGTGCATTTGAAGCACAAATTCTCCAATTTGGAGTGCTTCAGTACCATACAGACATGTATCCTACCTCCCCAGTGGCTCTGTGCTGACATGGTTCAAAGTTACAATGACAGCCTGGAGCAGAGGTGTTGTCCCACCACCAGGGAGGACAGTGAGTTATTTGGTCCTCTGGCATCCCTCTGGCATAACAACTCTGAAAATACTGGTCAAACATGCACACCCCCTACGTTAATGTTTTATTTTTATAATTTCTGTCTTGGATTATAACTTCTTCAATGAGGAGATGAAATCCTGAAAGTGTGTGGATAGAGAAACTGCAATGTACATAATAAAGAATGGATGCACCATCTTTATGCTCTCCTTAACCACACATATAATTAATTATTTCTTCTCATTTTTGAAGGGCTTTACCGCCAAAGCATCTGGCACTAGTGAAGGCTGACATTCAAAGCAGTGAAGGGGGATAATTCTAATGGGGGATGCATGGCTAAATGCCCCTAGATTTCATAGATTTCATAGACATCAGGGCTGGAAGGGACCTCGGGAGATCATCGTGTCCAGCCCCCTGCCCAAAGGGCAGAAAGTCAGCTGGGGTCATAGGATCCCAGCAAGATAAGCATCCAATTTACTCTTGAAGGTGTTCAATGTAGGTGCTTGAACCACCTCCGCTGGC
>NW_017728886.1:225974241-225978917 GCF_001723895.1 Crocodylus porosus
ACCTCGTCATCCCTTGGGGCGCTCTGGTGAACAAACATTCCCCCAGATCCTGGTGGTCACCCCTGATAAACTTATAGGTGGCCATCAGATCACCCCGAGCCTACGTTTTTCCAGGCTAAAGAGTCCCATGTCTCTCAGCCTACACTGATTAGGCAACAGATTTAAAAACAAGGAGGCTTTAAACAAAACATATGAGAAACAAGAAAAACCCTGTATTAAGCATAGGTCCTGTGTCACATAGACATGGTATTATTATGAATAGGGATTGGAAAAAACTGAAATCTTCAACCAATATTTTATTGAAATGAAACAAGAATGTTTGTGTATGATGATGCTGAAATAAAAAGTAAGATGTGAGGTAGAATCTGCTAAAATTTTAATTTTCAAATCAAGTGGCACAGATAACTTATACATAAGAGTCTCAAATGAACGAGCTAAGGAATCATCTAGCCCACTTACATTACTATAACAAATTTTAAGAAACTAGGGAAGTTGATGAAGGACTAGTGGACTAAGTAGCTGGTGATGATCCTGGAGAAAACAGTGGGTTTATTTAGGAGTATTTAGGATTAAAAAATAATATAAAATATAATAATGTAACATTTGAAAAAAAACAAATATATCATAATTATGATAATATTAAATACATCATTGATATGCTATATAATGTAATTTGCAGCAAACAGAATGTTGATAGAATATACATGAACTTCTCCAAGCCATTTGCCCTTGAACCATATGACATTTTGATTAAAAATATTGCATTCTATGGAATTAAATGGTACACATTAGACAGATTAAAAACAGATTCAAAGACAAATCTTAAAATATATTTATTATTTGGGAAATATCAATCAGTGGATTTGTTTTTAACTGGGTACACAGGAATAGGTTTTTTGGTCTAAACACTGCTTGCTAATTGTATAATGAGTAGATAATGATACTGAATCATTGCTGGTAACATTTGCAAATACAAAGATTGGCTGGAATGTAATTAATGAGAAAGGTTACTGTTTCAGGGTGATCTAGACTAATAGATTGAATAATCATAGTCTAGCAGGACCTACTTTAATACAGGTAAATGTTAAGTAATGCATCTGGGGAAAAAAACACTGCAGTCTCTAGTTACAGGATGTGAGATTCTGTCTTGGGAACAGTGACTCAGAAAAGGATTTATCTGTAACTGCCTCAAACTGACCTTGTGGTGCAATGCTACAGCAAGAATAGCTAATCCGCTCCTTGAATGAATAAAAAGAGGAGTATCAAGTAGAGTTGGAAAGTAATCTTGCCTGTGTATAGAGCTGTAGTAAGGCCATTCAAAGGCTATGTGTAGACAAAACAAGGGGCATGTGTGCATGACAGCTTAAAGTGGGTTAAATGCTTTTGCACTGCTTTAATGGTGTTGGTGTTTGCGCACGGCGGCGGCATACTGTGCAGTAATTCTAGCTGCTGTAGCAAGTTTGGCAGCGTAATGCACCTTAAATGACTTGGGGCACAGCAAAGTAAAACTTCTTCAAGGTGTTTTAGTTTGCTGCCCTTCAGCCGCAGAGTGAAGCACCGGGCTCAGGGGCTGTGCAGGAAGCCTGTTCAGACAGCCTAGCAGCAGCCTGGGAAAGCAGGGTTTGGCCAAGAAAAAAAAGGCTGAGATCTTTTCTTTTTTTCCTGGAGCCTGCCTGAGCTGCGCAGGGGCCTGGTGCTTCCCTCCCAGGACCTTCCAAACCAGGTGCATGCGGGCAGGTGCTGCCTCGGGGGGCACCACTACTGCGGAGGGAAGCACCAGTCTCCCCTGCAGCCCAGGCACGACTCCACTCGCCAACAACTTGCCCTCCCCTCCCTGCCACCAGAGACACAGGTAAGTGGGTGTGTTCATGACATGGGGGTTAAAAGAGCCCTAAATTGAAGCAGTGTTTTAAAAAACCTACCACTTCAATTGCCGAAGGCAATACAGCAGAAGGCCATATTTTACAGTTAGGGTGGCCAAAATCTGGAACCAACTTCCCAGGAATTCTCGCCCCTACCTTAGGCAAATTCAAGAGGAGGTTGGATGATCACCTGCCTGGGGTCTTGTGAACCCAGCATTCATTCCTGCCTGTGGCAGGGGGTTAGGCTAGATGATTTGTTCAGGTCCCTCCTGACCCTAGTTACTATGAAACTATGTTGAGCTGGGTCAGAGCAGCCTTGGGCCCCCTGCCAGCTGGGGCTGCACCATCCTGGCTCAATGTGCCAGGGTCCCAGGTGCACACATTTATGCAGTGCCCTGTAGCAGTAAACTCTGGTGCAATATACACCAGGTTTTATTGTTTCACATTAGTTGCCCATGTAGACATGCCCTCTGTGTAGGTCCTTAAGTGTAGAAAAGTGATTTAATAGTGATCCTTTTGATTTTTCTGGAAAAGGAACAAGGCAGGAGGAAGGGGCTCTATTTCAAAGAAAAAAACTTGAACATGAACCATGGAATGAGAAATCATAGACAACACAGTTTCAACAGAGACTATGTGTTCTTATCCCATTACTTGGACTAGCTTTTAACTCCATCTGTACACCCTTATGTCCCTCAGTGTGTTCACTGCCTTTTTTATCCCTATTGACCTTTTTAACCCACCTTTTGCTATTTACTTTGTATTTAAATTCCTCTCTATTTTAAACCCCTTATTTCTGCTAGTCCATTCATAGCAACTGATGAAGTAGACTGTCGCCTCATGCCTCTTTGAACCAATTACTCTTAGATACCCCCTGGCCTGCCTTCTGTATGAAATTTTTGAAATTCTCAACTATTTAAGCATGTCATTTGAAACAGAATAGGTTGAACACTATGATGAGTTCTACTAGGCCTGTCTTAACTGGAAATCAGCTCTACCGAGCCCTCATTAGCCATCCATCAAGACATATATTTTCATATATTTGGTATATGGGACTTTGATCACACAGGAATCAAGCTCCAGTTAAAACATTCAGGAATACCTTCGTTTATTTAAAAAACAAACAAACTATATAGTACTTATTTATTTTAAAAATAGCATGAATGCATGTAAAAATGCTGGCAATCAGTATGGTGTTATTCCACAAAACGGATGTACATTCAGTAAGTGCATGGGATATCGAAACACGATAATCTCTTTTCTTCTACACGTTACACAGAATTATGCACCTAGATAACTAGAACATATAATAAACATTTACTTTCTGTCCTGGACACATATTAGGTCCATAGTAGGGGCTGCAGAGGTCAGTTGTTGCTGCCTGATCCTCAGCTGTCAAGCCACAGTAGAAGTTAGAAAAGTGAAGGTTTTACTTCATCTGCTCAGAGTAGGTTATTGTCTGTCTCTAGTTTATATCAGTGAGTACATCAGGTATAGTGAAGCTTGGGTTTCAACACCACTTTTTGCCTTCAACTCACTCCCAACATTGACCCACCACTACCAATTAATATTCTCACATGGACCCCATAGTATCATGGTAGTACACCTGAGAAAGCCTAACTATATTTACATCAGTGATCTCCCCTACAGAGAAAATTCTGCTGCAGGAAGCAATGAAAAAGTAAACCTGGAAAACTGAATCCAAGAATCCAGCCCAGCAGGAAACAAAGAAGCAGCATGTCGGACCTATTGCAATAAATCTATGTAACCATGAAGCCATTAAAAAATGTGTTGATAACCCTTTCAAATGGAACAGATTGGAGAATACCATAACCACAACACATAGAGCCAGAATAGGCTTGTTAGTGAGACATTTTTTTAGGATTCAATCCAAACTTAGCCAATTCATTTTACATAAACAGTGTGTGAATGGAAGAATCATTTAAGTCTGCCTCCTACTGCAAAAGTGAAACCTAATTGCTTATTCTTTGCAGTATTAGTGGCCAAGCAACAATGGTTTTAATTTTCATGACTATCTTTGCAAGGAAAAATACTGGAAACTTGTTTTTTAGAAAAGAAAAGTTACTCTCCTTCAAGGCCTCTCCAAACAGTTCTGTTAACCCAGGGTTCTCAGCAACCTCCTCCAGCTCATCCATGATTAAGGTTATTTCTATATTTTATCCCTCTCTTTTCCTTCTGGGTTTCACATAAAGGCAAGCTACTTCTACCAAAATGTGTTCAAATTGCCTTATGACTATAATCCGTATGTAAGCCAGCTCTCCAGAGCTCAGCAAGTCCTAGGCATTGATTCTTCACCAAGTGACAGCTTTACACTTCAGTCACAGGAAAAGCTGAATTTGCCATTCTTTATCAAAAATCAGGTATAATAATTTCAAGCCAAGACAGAAATTGTTTCATCTGTAAAGAAGCAAACAATATTTTTTTCAAAATTTTTATTTTTAAAAAATCTGCACGTGCACATCACAGAATGTGGTATATCATGTTCAGATGCCTCCGTTGAAATGATGTGGGTGAAACTAGCTAGAAGGAACTCACCAGAATGAAGAGCCTTGTTACATAGAAATTTTGGGCAGCTCCTGGAGCTCTTAACTCCTGGATTGTCCACACATTAATACCTGAAACTAGTTTTAAGTGCTTGTTATGCAACTCAAAGTTTTGCCACTAGGCAAGATTATCTCTGATCCACATTACCTAGCTTGTGCTACACTATGGTATAGCCACTCTAGGCTACACATTAGTCTTAGTGTAAACACCCCACTGACCACCCCTCTTCTGCTGGCCTAGATCACTCCCTCT
>NW_017728886.1:225979595-225992933 GCF_001723895.1 Crocodylus porosus
AGTAAAAAATATGGTCCTTATGATAAACAGTAGCTTTCTGACTCATTATATAGCAGGCTTACCTTTTTTTGTGGCATGGGTAGAGTCTCAGGCTCAAGGGTCTGCTCGAGCTCATCCACCCACCTGGAGAAAACAAAGGGAAGCAATACCATGCCCTTTTCCGAAGGGAGGGGGCAAGGAGCTGGATTTGAATTATAACTGCAACAGACAGGTCTGGAGAACTTTGGGAGTGGAGCTTTTGAAGAGCATGAAAGAGGGGAGCGTGCTTGGCTGGCTGGGGAGAGAATACAAGGGATGGGGAGGAGAGAGGTACTCCAGAGACAGCGGTCTTTGGGACCCTGCCTGAGCTTCAGCAGTATGCAGATTGGAACATGGGGAGCTGGCCCTGGGAGCAGTTCAAGGCTACTTGGGCTTCACATGATGCACAGGTCAGCGCGTGGAGAGTCCACCCTGGGAGTAGCTTGTGGGTGCTCGGGCCTCACCCAGTGCACAGTTCAGCGCACAGAGGAACTGCCCTGGGAGCAGCGCACAGCTGCTTATGTTAGCCCTGGCCCTAGGCTGAGTAGCTGGAGCTTCGCCATGTGGCTTCACCTTTAACTAAAAGAGCCCTGGTGTCCAGAGCAGGGCCCGGGAAAGGAGAGAACCCCCGGTGTGAGACCATGGAGTTGAAGCCTGCAAGGGCTTGGCTCCTGCAAGAGAGAGAGAGAGCCCTGGGTGCCCAGTGAGGGGCACTGGGCCATTGAAGAGAGCCGAAGGTACTGCTAGGAAGAGGCTCTTGCGGGATCGGCCATCAGGGGATGAGCCTTGACTTCTCCAGAGAGGAAGTGCGAGTTACTGGGGAAATGGGCCCCTCAGGAGAGGCCAACATGGGTAAGGAGGGCCTGCCCCCTCCACCCTGCATTGCGAGAGGTGTGTGTGCAGGTCCCAGGGCCCTAAAGGGGAGGGGCTTCAGGGAAACCCCTTGGGGAGGTGCTGAGCGCACTCCCTATTTTGAGGTTGTCATTGTATTAAAAGCTATATAGCTATGGGTATTCTTTAAGGGAGTTTATGTGTTTTAATTCCTCAATGTATATATTGTTATTTGTGAAGGTTTAAAGAAATATTATTGTTAATTTACTTGGGTTATATAGGTTAATGTCCCTATGTGTTACTTGTGTTGTATAGGTTGTAAGTTATTTGGTTCATATTTGGTATTATATGTGAATTGTGGAATATTATATATAGTATTATACGTTAAGCATTGTAAATATTCTATGTTTTATATTAGGTGCCTGTATTTATTCTTGTAATAAATTGTACATAGTTAAGTACTTGGCTTCGGCCTAGCTCTATAGAGAGGGGAGGAAGCTGCTCTAGTAGCTGAACCTTTCCTTAGCACCCTGCCTGTCCACCACCACTGTCATTGAAGGACAGGGTACACCCCATGGGTGTACCTGGGCTACAATTACAATTTTAGAAATACTGCCAATCACCTCCGTGAATTTCACCCTCATGTTGAACTGTCCCCTTTTGCTCTGGATGCCTGTTTTACTGAACTACTAGAATTCTCTACATATGATATTGATGTGACACAATATACCCCAGCACAGTTCATGCTGCAGTTTATTGCTCCTGGGCATGCATTTACATGTGTGCCCAAGACTGCAGCACATTGAGCTGAAGCAACACAGCCCTGACTGGCAGGGAGCCCGGGGGGTAAGCCTGCCAACCCGAAGCTGCCAACTCAGCATGCTGTGGAGGGGCTGGCTGGGGCACAAGGGTGCTACAGTGCAGGGCTAGCTGGCAGAGCCAGTCATACCCATCATCATCTATACTTGCATTTTGCTGCATGTAACTGTTCTGCTGTAAGATAGTACTTGTTTCATGCAGTACTTGTGTTGGGCAGGGAGGCTCAGTGCTACTGCTACAGATGCTGGGATCCCTGTGCCAGCTGCACTGCCATGAAGAGGTGCCTCCTGCCCACCTGGCAGTAGCAAGGGGGCACAACTCCATGCCACCTCTGCTGCCACTGCCCCTGCTGCTGCTAGCTGGGCAGGAGGCACCTCACCATGGCATCATGCCTGGCATGGGGCTTTCAGTGATGGTGGCAGTACTGAGCTTTCCCATCCTTCTCTGCTTTCCCATGCCAGGTTCTACCTCTGGGGCTGTGGATGTCCTCAAGGGAGGGCAGCAGGGCAGGGAGCCCTGAGCCCCATGGTGGGCAGCCCTCATCCTCTCCCCCCCTTCACAGCTTGGTTGGGAAGCAGCTTGGGCCTTCAACCCTTGGCATGAGGCCAGGCACTGAGTGCAAAAGTGTTGCACGGAGGGTCTGGGAGCAGACTGAGACTCCAGAGCTGCGCAAGGTGGCTCAGGCCTACAACCCTGAGCAAAAGGAAGAACCCTCAGTGCTCAAGATGGTGCACAGGGCCCCGAGCGAGCTGGCAGCCCAGAGGGAGCCTGAGGGAGCTGGCAAGGGAGGAGACAACTTGCCTGGGGAGACAAGGACCCACCGGGTGCCCAGAGTCGTGAGTTACTGGGGAAGGTGAATTTTCCCTGGTCAGTGAGACTGACCACTGGAGGGGAAGTCCAGAAGGAGAGGGCTTCCTGGATTTGGAGGTTACCTTCGTGGGCTATGGAGGGCTTGAAAGGCACTAGGGCTCCTTCCCTTTCCCCCTGATCACTGGAGCACAAAGACAGCCTGAGCTGTTCCTTGGGGTTGGTTACAGCATTAGATTGTATTTTGATATTCACACACCTTGTATTTTGTGAATTAGCACCTCACATTTTGTGGTTTGCTTAACAGAGTTTAAGATTGTATGATTTTTATTGAAACCCTGATACTGGCTCTTTTGTATTACTTACCTCCATTCTGAGTGGTAAAGGATTGTATATATACATTGCATGTAGTCCTATGTGCTGTGTACTTATTTACTCATATTTATAGGTATCTATCTGTCTCTAGATCTATATTCCTTCCTACGGTTTATTGTATTAATAAATTTGTATATCGTTAAGTTCACAGAGTGTCCTAGCTTGGCTGTATAGGGGAAGGAGGGAAACTGCATGCAGCCAGAAGTTTCAATCCCACAGTGCACCTCCCCTGTTAACCTTTCCCTTAGATTGGAGAGGGGAGTACATAACCAAGTACTACCCGGGTTACAAGTATGTAGGAGTAATTTCCTTGTTCAGCTGTAGAGTGGTATTAGCAATTTTGTTAGCTAACTTAAGATAATGGTTAAACTTTGAACTCATCTTAAAATAGAAGCATAAATTGAGTCTAGAGCAATGTTAAAGAGAAGGGAAGATGCAGAATCTATCAAACCATGCTGCTTGTTTATGGGTTTAAAGGGCCTTTCCCCATTTATTGAAATAGAATTTGAAAAATTGTAGCATAATGTCAGGAAGGGAACAGAAACCTGATCATTTCCAGGGTAGATCCCAAAGGAAACTAAACTCAAATGCTCAAGAACAGGATGTTACTTCTGCTAGGAATATCAAATAGCAGGTGATCACACACAAGCACATTTTATATCGCTGGTAGGCTATTAAAATTGTCCTCCTATTGAGTCATGGAATTCCTTGGTTGTCTCCCACAAGACATTATTGTACTTCAAAGAGTCTCATTTCTAAAATAATATTATCCAGTTGCACTGCACCTCTAGTTTTAGTATATTCACTGGTGCACAGTCCTGTTGTTGACTCTTGGTTTTCCTAGTGACATTAAATTTTTCAGTGGTTTACAAAGGAATGTACTTCAGATATGTGGTGATGAATCAGTCCCAGTATCTGTTTCATGCCTGGGAAGTTCAGTCCATTTAGGAGAAGTAAATTTGCTGATGACATTTTCTGATGAGATAAGGATATTTATATGGGAGTAACAAGGTGCCAAAACCAAAATTTAACTCTATCAGGTTTGACAAGCTGTTACTGGAAGCCATTTCAGATACCACAGTAAAAGGACTTGCCTCAAAAATATTGCATGGGTTGAAAGTGAGAGCACATGATATCCAGTGATCTCAGCAGAAACAAAACCATTTCCACTAAAATTAATGAGGTGGATAGCTGCATAACAGTTCCTGAAAAAAAAGTCATGACTGAGAAGCTTACTCAAGATTTAAAGAAACTTCTGCTGAAAGCAAGTTACTAATGATCAGCAATCTGAGATTAAAAAAAAATGGAGAGTTTGAACAAATCTGGTCAAGAAATGCAAGGACATTGGGAAAACCCACTGGCAAAAGTTGTCTAGATGCATTTTGAGACTTGTAAATATACCTTGATTTATGCTGTGATGTATTGGGGGGTTTTCACTGAAAAAATATAAAGAACTTTAATTAATGCAAATTCCAACACTAGAAACAAATAGTAAAGTGGGAATTCCAGGGGAGGAAAAAAAAACAACGTTCCCTCTTCGTTTTAGCCTCATTTACCACATAACAAGACGGGAACTGACCAACGTTAAAACATTTTGCATTGAAAGTTATGCATTTTAAGTCAATGCTTTTATTCATTCCGCCTGCCAAGTGTTACTTGTTATGCATATATACGTATGTATATGCATATGTCAGGGTGGCAAAACTTTCTAATCCTTCTAGCTGCAAACAAAACTTGACATGGAAAAGAGCTGCAGGACACAAAAGTTTCAAGATGCTCATACACACATTACCCCATCTCAAATAATTTGTTGTTAAACGAATTTTTAGGCTAAAACTAGAAAATCAAAACTAGAAAATAGTAAGTGAACAGGTTTTTGATCTTTACTAATTGGGCACACCTACATGAGATGTTTACTGCTCAATCAACTAATTAGTTGTGCAGTAAATGTCTCAGTATCTATATGGGTGTGAATATTAGGCTGGAGTAAACTGATTTACTCTGCAGCAGGACAATACTTGTATATGGTAATAGTAAAAAATAGGAAAATGTAAATAGTAAAATGCAATAGTAAAAAACTCTGCAACAGTGCATATGTAGAGACTACATGGCTGGCTGGGGCACAAGGGTGCTTCAGTGGAGTGGCTGCCTGCTGGCTAAAGCAGGGGCTGACTGAAGCTCCCTCATGCCCCAGCCAGTCCCTTCAAAGCATATTAAGTTGGGAGCAGCAGCCCCAGGCTGGAGGGGCCCCCTGCCAGCCACGGTTGCTCCATCTGGACTCTGTATGCTATACCTGAATAAAGTGCTGAGCTTACTGCTTCGGAGTTAATTGCTCCTGAGCACATGTTCAAATGGCACTCCCAGGAGCAGTTAACTCCATAGCAATAAGCTCCACAGTTTATTCAGGCATCGTGGGCATTTATATACATGCTCTGGGAGCTTGTTTGTCTGAGTGGGGGCAGGGGGAACTTTAACTACAGCAGCTCTGAGAGCTGCTCTAATTAAAGGGCCCTATGCTGAAAAATGGTAGTTGGGATGCTTTAACTAAAGCTCATTGAATGAGCTTCTGTTAAAGCACCTGCTGCCATTTTTCAGTGCAGGGACACTGATACACAAGATGCAGGAGATATTATACATGAGTGTGATAATTACCATGCTCCAGCAGATTTGATTGAGTTTGCTCCTACACACTGTAATTACAGTGCATCAGAGCAGCCTCACTGCTCGTGTATAGGTGGCTCATAATTGTATGCATAGGCAGCAACTTTTTTTTGTCTGTGGGTACTTGCAGAATTAAAAAAAAAACACCCCCCAAAACCCTGCACTACTTTTAATTTGTCATGTTCCCATGCCAAGCCCTGTGCATGCCCAGAAGAGGTAGCACTTTATTTCTACCTGGCTCTGCAGCTCCTGTAAAGATTGGGCATTTTAGTGGGACTTATTTGGCACTTTTATCTAATAGATAATTGAATCAGCTTTAGCTAAAAATGCCAAAAAGCCCCCTGAAGCACCAAATCTTTACAGACTCTGCAGTGCTGGGTTGAAGTCATGTGGTGCTTTTTCTGGTACAGCCGGTTTTTTATTTTTTTATTTTTTTAAACATCTGCAAGCAGCTTTGTAGGTGCTGAGCACCTGCAAATTTTTTTCTTGGTGGGTGCTTGAGCCCGGGATCACCCATGGAGTTGGTGTCTATGACTGCATGTGCAGACACACCCCTTCACTTTTTTCAGGAGCTTTGTTTAAACTGCCTAGGACCTGTATGCAGCTCTCAAGTTATAGCCACCCTAGGACATGTATCTGCATATGTGAATAGATATATATTTATTAAGCAAAGATACCCAATAGAACAAGGAGTATATTTTAGTTAACCTTTTATGCTTTATCTATCATATATGTAACAGGTCCCATGGCCATGAGGCCCCTAATGGCCCTGAAGCTCCTGTCCAGCTCAGACTCTAATGCCACTCTCCCTAGATTGCTCACCCACCATGCCTTGTTCTTAATATTAAAGGCTGATTAAGGGAGGCTGCCAACAGGCCTTAAAGTGAGCCTTACACATAATAATTTCCCACTGGGTCTCAATCCGGCCTTCAGGCCTGATTAAGTCAGCTTTGGCCTGACTAGGCTCCTGTAGTGCACCTGTAGCCTTAAAGGCAAATTCCATGGCTCCTTTTTCCTCCCATACACCACACCCCAAGTCTTGCAGATGTTATCATATCATTGTTCACTTGTTGGGCTTTGGCCTCCCCATCTGCTGCCCTTTTCTTCTCAGCTAGGGCTTCTAGCCCAGGCCGACTACATCAGACCTGGATTTGAGGTGCTAGCTCTAGTTTGTCCCTTCTGGTCCCCAGGCGCCTGGCCTCTGTCTGCTGGGCCCCTGTGCAGCTGCACCCCCCTCAGGTAGTGGGCCCCTGTCCCCTGTTTCATGGCAGCCCTCTTGGGTGGCAGGCCCCTAGCCCCTGTCTGGCTCTAATGTAGCACTGTGCCCACCCTGGGCTCAACAGTCACTCCTGACAGTGCCTCCCTTGGGCACTGGGGTTCCTGGCTCCTGTGGGGCTGTGCCCTGCTCAGGCACCAGGCCCTGGCCCCTCTGTGGCTCTGCAGCCTTACACCATGCCCCTTTCTGGGCTCTACAGTAGGTCAAGCCTTGAGCCAGCCCCTGACATGACTTAAGGCGGTCATGTGCTCTTCAGGCAGTAGTGGGACATCTGTAAACTTACCCTTACAGTCCCAACCCAAACTACCAGAATGAACACTAACACAAACAATAAGCCCCTGCACTATACCAAAAACACAAAACAGCAGAAGCAGCCCTTTGCCCGTGTAAGAGGGCAAATTTTCCTCATCTCCCAGCAGGCATACCTTCCAGCCCAGGGTTATACCCTAGGCTATACACTTGCGCCTGTTGGACACAGACTCTCCCATCCCCCACACAACCCCTCCTCCAGGCTCTTGGACCCTCCGGTCCCATGTGTACCACCTCCTCCAGGCTCTCAACATAAAACGAAAGCCACTTGCTTGTAACCCTGTCTTTCTCTGTCCAGAGAGCTTGGCTGTGTTCCCAGGCCTGCAGAGATGTTCAGCTACATTCAACTCCCTTCAGGAGCCCCGCTGCCCTCCATCCAGGAGCTCCTCACTTCAAGGTTGTTGAGGAGAGACACCTTGACCCGTGCAGGCTTTGGGCTTATATGGCTCCAGCCTGAGCCCTCTTCCCTCTGGGGAATCACTCATTAGCTCCCCTCTCAGGTTGCTTTCTCTCTTAAAGGAGCAGGCATATCCCAGTGCCCTGCTACAGTGTAACATATATGTTCCCTAGTTTTGGAACTAGATTTTTCCAAATATTTTTCTATTAAAGAAATGAAAACTAGATTGAAATAGAAAATGCCTTGACTATTTTGGGAAAATGTGATCAATTTCCCTTATGCTGGTCATTTTGACATTGGAGCCCCTACTAAAAATAGGTTTTTTCAATTATATATGGTTTATCAATTCTCATCCCATTTTTAATAAAATCAGGGGGAGTGTGCCATTCCCTTCAACATGTGCAGAATCAGGCTGTAAATGAGGATTGCACTGCAGCATAAATCTTTAATAATAATAATATATAATATCTTTAATAATAATGAGTGCTATGGTTCATTCTACAGAATGTTTCCTTACAGAAGAAAATGCTGTTATCCAAATAATGGTCTGTTTGTAAATATTTTTTTAAAAGTACTCATTCATCTAAATGTTCTATTTACATTTTAGCGACATGCTATTTAAAATAAAATGGTTCTGCAACTGTCCATTGGCAGTGTTCCTTATTGGAGAATACAGATAATAACTGAAAGATATTTAGCACTGTTATTTTGAGTGGCGGTTTTTAATGTGAAGCAAACCAATCTTTGCTAATCTTTTGAAGGCATTTTCATTTCCTCCCTTGCATATGAAAGATGTTTGTACTTTTCAAAGAAAGTTTTGCCTTCATTAGGTGGAGATATATGACCACATCAGGAATTGGCTGTACACAAGAAGGTCAGCTATGAACTAATATTTGTTTTTAAGTATTTGGAGCAGAGGGTGAGGAACAAGACATCAGCTTGGCTTCCATAGCTTGGGTAGAGTGAGACACTGAGGAGCCTTATAAAACAAACTTTCTAGGTTCTATGTCAAGCTGGAGTTCTCCAGAAAAATAAACATTTAAACACAGAATTCCCATCCCCCTAGTTATTGCTTTGAACCCGTGACTTTTGCCTACCCAGAGCAGTCATTTACCAAGGCCTGCCACCCACGTTGCAGCTATCAGTCAATGGACAGCACCTGTTTAAAAACTGGAGCATCTGAGGCTCCATGTTCCCCCCACCTTGGCTGTCTGGCCAGGAACATCTGACCAACCATTTTTCCCTGTTTAAGGTCAGGGAGAGGAACAGGAATCCTGGTCAGGTGTCAGGATTTTCTCTTGACTGCACTTCATTAGTTTTCTTGTCTTGTAACCATCTGGGTCCTGACCTGGCCTGTTCTTGGCCACTGCTTGCCAGCTCTGACCCTGGCGTTTACTCTGTGCTTCGGTGACACTGACTCCAGCTTTGATGCTACAGCCCTCTAACCTAGTAACCCTGATCTCTTATTGGCTGCCCGTGTCCTGGTGCTGACAGATGGCTTATTAGTAGGACAGTGTTGAAATATGAATAGTTTGCCTGTCTCTTCCAAATGCAAACACTTTCTCCCTAAATCAGCAAGGTTCTCCACAGCTGGTTCTCCAAGGACTGTACTGAAGTCTACTTCAGAGCCTGATCAAGCTTTAAGATACATGGTGTTCATGTCTAGTGCTGGAATAGGCTTGATAATGTTCATGTACATAGCAGAGAAGGATTTCTTCCATTGCACAAACTACGAGATGAAAAATTTAAAGGCCCGAATTTTACAAGGGGACATTATAGATGGTTATAGTGTCTTCCCCTCTCCTTTAAATCTACGAATTTTAAAAACAAAGACACAGAAAATCAAACTTGTGCAACTGAAACTTAGTGGAACCCACTGTTGAAAACAACTGGCAAATTCCTGTGTTTTCAGTTTGAGCAGAGGCAGCAGGAAGGATGAACTGCTCTTTATCATAATATCAACTGTTGTTGCTAATGTCTCAACCATGTGCTTGATGCTGTCCTAGAGACAAAAAAAAAGATGCTAGCCATCCCCAGTGGTTAATAATCCCAAAATATTCCACTTGTAGAATTCTGCCAGGTGAGACCTGAGGCACGTTGCTAAGTAGTAGTAGTGTGTGCGCGTGTGGGGTTGGGGTTTCTGTGCCTCAATGAAAAAAAATACAAGGACTTCTAATTCTTCAGGTATAAGACAGACGGATTCAATGAGTATTACATTCAAATTTACATATTACTGCTATTTAAAAGCAGCTGACTAACTTGGTATATGGATCATTAAAACCCTCCACTAACTTAGCATTCTTGAAAACTGAGGAGAAAAAAAGGTATAAGTAATTAGAAGATTATTTTATAAAACTTTTTTGCCTGCAGTATAACAGATATCATTAACTTTTCTGACAGCCATACACTAGAATCTAGGTACTGTGTTATTAACAGATGCAAGATTTCTCTTGGAGATTGTACTGTCTTTTGGCATCCTTCTGTCATTCTGTTTAATTGTTCATTCAAATTTTTCCTTAAGTTTTGCTTCTAGGAAGTTAATTTCTTGGATGTCGGTCTAAAGATACTATAAAGAAAAGAAAAACAACAGTACAAACAAAATGAAGAGGTTACCATAAGAAAAATCAAAATGTCACAAAAGACAAATGTTTCCTCTTGTCTTTCCTCTGAGTCTGCATTTCTATTTGCTCTCACTCTGCTGTTGCTAACAAATACTATACTGCTCTTGGAAATGAGAAAACAATATAACCCTTAGTGCAGGAAGACTTACTGCCTTCACTGCTGTACAGATTTAACTCTTCAAAAATGCAGGGAAAAATAGATATTCAAATATTTAAGCCTTTAAAAATACCTGTTCTTGAAGCAATGATTTTGGTATAATCCCTCTATTATCTATTCTATTCTAATTTTTTTTTAAACCTTACATTTGGGGCATTTTTCCTCATAGCCTTATAGCCTGTGTATGACTATAGTTACACCTCTGAATAGGAGGGTGTGATAACACTACTAGTTTGCAATAATGTGCCTTTAGCTCCATTTTTCACTAGTACAAGACAGTGGAATATCAGGCGCTCATTTCTATTGAAGACACCTTCCTCACCCCAAGAACAATATGAATGGTGGCACAAAAGGAATGATAGATTATTAGAACTCATTGATTCTTCTTTGTCCTTGACCTCTTTCCCAAAAAAATATCACTGGGATTTCAGTATTCAAAAAGGAGAATAACTGTATGAAAACTGAATGGCCTATGTCAGTTCAAGTATTCATCTATTCACTAGAAAGAATAGAGCAATATATAAATAATTTCTTATAGGTTTTCCTCTGATTAAATCTGTATTCCATAGGAAATGAAAGTAGAACCTTTATAGCATGCTCAGAATACTGTCCCAGAAGCAGGTCTTCACGGCAGGATTTTAGTAAGAGTATTTTAAATATGTGAGATCTTTAAAAAAAAAAAAAAAAATAGCACTGGCTAATGCTGTCTAACTAGGGTTAGAGCTATGTGCATGCTATGGAACACAGCTGAGCAGATTAAATCAGAGAAGGCCCATTAAGTGCTCAAATGTCATGGTTTTGTGTGTGATAGAAACAAACAGATACTGCAGACAAGACACCATACATGCAGAGAGGACCTTATATTAAGTAAATTACTTGGATATCTGAAAAGTGTCGGGGAAGAAATTATGCATGCTACAAAAATTAAGGGAAAGATCCATAGTGGATAGAAATAAGCTTGCTTAATTTAAATGGATTTGTTCTAATTTATACCAGCTAATACCTGGCATTTTTTCCAGCTGTGGCCTTGCCTGGCAAGCCAGGACTGGTGGCCGCACATCATCCAGCATACCTGGGATGATGAACAGTGGCTGCAGTCATTCCAGATTCACCTTCCAGGAGTTCCTTGGCCAGCTCTGCCCACACCTGGAGTGGCGGGTCACCACCAGGTGACTGACCCTCCCTGTGGAGACCTTGCTAGCCATCACCCTGCTCAAGTTGGCCATGCAAGCCAGCCTGCACTACATCAGCCACCTTAGACATGGTCAAGGCACCCCTGGGGAGGCTGTTCTGGAGGTCTACAGCACCTTCCAGGATGTCCTGAGGTACATGTGCTCTGGGTGCATGATCCCCTGGAGGTGGTGGCAGGGTTTCGCACCATGGGCTTCCCCCAGTGCATCAGGGCCCTACATGCCAATCACCTGCTTGCCCCATGGTGACAGCCCCTGCTACAGCCAGTGAGACTTTCACTCTGTTGTGCTCCAGGCCATCAGCAACCACCATGGCACCTTCAGCAATGTGAGTGCCAGCTGGGCTGGCTGGCAAGACCCACAATGCTCACATCTTCCACAACTGTGCTTTGCCAGCCCTGGTGTAGAGTGGGTGCTTCATGCTGGGTGGTGCTGGAGTTCTAGCTGGGTGTGGTGGTGGTCCCACCTTGCCTCATCAGGGACCCTGCCTACCTGCTCATCCCCTGAGTCATGTGGCCCTACAATAGCCAGCTGGACTCTTGCCAGGCACACTTCAACCAGTGCCCGGGCCAGACATAAGTGCTGGTGGAGTATGCCTTCAGCTGCCTGAAAGAATCCTGGCACACTGTCACTGCCCACCCTGAGGTCACAGAGGCCAGCATCTCCTGAGCCATTGGCACAGCATGTGCTGCATAACATCTGCAAGGCCTGGGCAGACCTCTTTTATGAGACTTGGGTGGAGGAGGAACAGCAGGCGGGGGATGCCTGACACTGGCAATGCCAGCTACAGGTCCCCTTAGGAAGGCCCTGGGTGAACCACACACTTGCCAGCGGGGGCCAGGGCACCAGGTGCAAGAGGTTCTGGCAGACCAGCTCCTCCTGAACTACCCACTGTAGGCCACCTGGATGGTCTCCCATGAACCCCAGCCCCACCATACACCACACACGGAATCAAAGAAAATTAGGCCTGGAAGGGACCTCAGGAGGTCATATAGTCCAACCCCCTGCTCAAAGCAGGACCATCCCCAACTATATCATCCCAGCCAAAGCTTTGTCTATCTGGGGCTTAAAAACCTTCAAGGACGGAGGTTCCACAACCTCTCTCAGTAACCTGTTCCAGTGTGTTACTATCTTTCTAGTGAAAAAATTCTTCCTAATATCTAACCTAAACTTCCTTTGCTGCAATTTGAGACCATTGTCCTGTCACCTGCCAACCTTGAGAACAGTTTAGCTCCATCGTCTTTTAAACCCCCTTTAGGTAGTTAAAGGCTGCTATTAAATCCCCTCTCAGTCTTCTCTTCTCTAGACTAAATAAACTCCGTTTCTTCAGCCTCTCCTCATAAATCATGTGCTTCAGGCCCACACCATTTTTTCTGCCCTCCAATGGACTCTCTCCAATTTGTCTACAACCTTTCTGTAGTAGGGGGTCCAAAACTGTATTTCAGATGTGGCCTCAGCAATGATGAATAGAGGGGAATAATCACTTCCCTTGACCTGCTGGTAACTAGGCCTGTGTGAAGCAGCTAGTATTTGCTTTCGATTCAGATTTGGCCGATTCAGGGGACAGTGATTCGATTTAGTAATTCCAATCACTGTCCTAAATCAATTTGGATGAATCTGATTCAGAGGTTCGGCCACTGACAAATCAGCTAAATCTCTGAGTCAAACAGGCTCCATCCCCAACCTGCTCTCCCAGCCCTGTCAATGGCTCCCCTGCCTGGCACCAGCATCCTGGCTCTTTAAAAAAAAAAGCCCTGCACTCAAGGGATGCTGCCAGGTGGTGGGGGTCGATCCCCGCTGCCCCCCGCTGCATGGTGGGGACTCTGCCATGAGCTCCCAGAAGCCCCAATGACCACTGCATAAGCTGGTGAGTACGG
>NW_017728886.1:225993109-225994954 GCF_001723895.1 Crocodylus porosus
TGGGCAGGGGATGGGGCCTGGCAGGAGTCCCCCCATGGTCCCCTCCTCCAGTCCCATCCCTCCCCATGCCTGCTTACTGGCATGGAGTCCGTGGCCAGCTCCCTGCAGCGGTGAGTGTGGACAGCCCAAATTTCCAAATCTCTCTGAAGCTCTCCGAATCTTTACCAAATGGATTCAGAGAGCTTTGAATCAATTCAGACCTTTTTATTGGTCTCCCAATTCCATTCGTATTCAGAGATTTGGCTGCTGAATTGGGCCGAATTTCCTCCAAATCAAATCAGCACCCAAAGCTTTGCACAGCCCTACTGGCAACACTTCTACCAATGCAGTTAGCCTTGTTAGCATCAAGGGCACACTGCTGGCTCATATTCAGTTTATTGTTCACTGTAACCCCCAGGTCCTTTTCTTCAGAGCTGCTGCCCAACCAGTCATTCCCCAGCCTGTACTGGTATATGGAATTGTTCTGTCTTCAGTATAGGACTTTGCACTTGTCTTTGTTGAACCTCATGAGATTTGTTTTGGTCAAATCCTCCAATTTTTTTATATCACTCTGACTCTTAGCTCTACCCTCCAGCATATCTAATACTACCCACCGCTTGGTATAATCTTCAGACTTGCTGAGGGTGCACACTATGCCATTTTCCAGCTCATTGATGAAGACATTGAACAAAAATGGCCCCAGGACTGACCCCTGGGCAACTCCACTTGATACCAGCTGCCAACTAGACCTGGCACCATTGACCCCAATTCTTCAGTCAATTTTGTATTCACCTTACAGTCTATTCATCCAGCTCATGCTTCCTCAGCTTGCCTATGAGAATGTTCTGGGAAACCATATCAAAAGCCTTGCTAAAATCAAGGTATACCATATCCACTGGTTTCCCTGCATCCACAAACCCAGTTGTCTCATCATAGAAGGCAATCATGGTCAGGCATGACTTGCCCCTGGTGAATCCATGCTGACTGTTCCTAGCCACCTTTTTCTCCTCCAAATGCTTAGAAATGGATTCCTTGAGGATCTGCTCCATGATTTGTCCAGGGACTGAGGTGAGGCTGACTGGTCTGTAGTTCCCTGGATCCTTCTTTTTCCCCCTTTATTAAATAAAGGCACTAAGTTTGCCCTTTTCCAATCATCTGGGACCTCACCTGATCACCATGAGTTTTCAAAAATGATGGCCAGTAATTTTGCAATCACAGAAGCCAGCTACCTCCTCACCCTCAGGTGAATCGAATCTGGCCCCATGGACTTATATATCTCCAGCTTTTCTAAGTGGTCCCTAACCTATTGGTTGTTCACCTCCCACCAAACTGTGCTGTCAGTTGCAGTAGTCTGGGAGCTGACTTTGCCTGTGAAGACAGGTGAAAAAGGCATTGAGCACTTCAGCTTTTTCTGCATCCTGTCACAATGCAGTATGGGACCCACACTTTCCCTGATCCTCCTGACATACTTGTAGAAGCCCTTCTTGTTACCCTTCTGTGGCAGGATGACCTAGGGGTGCCGTGACCTCCCCTAGTGCCCTTGTCTACCATGCCAACCTAGGCCTTGAATGCACCCTCTCTCTCACCCGCCCCATTTTTGATCTTAGTATCGTCAGTGAAGGCTGCCTTCCTACCCTTCTTGGCACGGGCTGATCTTACTATACCGGGATTTTGGTTCTAGTCCCTGTGCTGGTCCTCTCCCGGGGCCAACGCAATACACGCGCCCCCCTCTTGGGGCGGCTCCCTTACTGTGCCCCTTCTCGCCCAGCTTGGACTTCTCAATGGGCTTACGCCCCACTCAGGGCATCGTAACTTCCAGACAGCGCCCCGCTCAGGCAAGCTTCCCCTATGTTCTGTGACCACTCA
>NW_017728886.1:225995839-225998744 GCF_001723895.1 Crocodylus porosus
TCCTAGGCTGCCAGCAGGGGAATTGACTCTGGCCTTGCGCTTGCTGTTTATAAAGGCCAGGCCCTGCCCCCCCGGTGGTCAGGTGACCCACTCTGTTGCCGTAGCAACTGCCACCTGTGCTGCCCTGGTGAGTGGCAGCTGGGCCCATTCACTACTATTCAGTAGCAGGCACCTTAATGCCCTGCTACACACCTCCCCCCCTTTAACTCTGACTCACCGAGCCTTCATTCCGATTAGTCATTGTATCCATCCGTCCATCTCTCAGGCTCGGGTTCTTGTTCTCCTGTGGTCTTCTCCCCTTACATTGGCGGAGGTTTTGAGGCGCCTCTTCCTCGCCTTTTACCCAAGGGGCAACATGTGGTATTTCTTGGGACTTTGCCCCACTACTGGCAGTCCCCCCACATTAGCTAACCTTGGTGGACTGTCTTCCTTGACTGCCGAGACCCGGCCTACCCCCTGGGGGTTTTCTCTCTCTTTTTCCTTGCGGCCGTTCACCTTCTCTTCGCTCACTCCTGGATCTCTTGCTCTGGGCAGAATGTACGTTCTCTTGCCTCTGTCTAGCTCCTTGGAGATTTTGGAGCCTTCCCCATATCTCCCACTGCCTCCTTAATGCCTTCTGGGCATATTCCTCCCTCCAAAATTCAATTCTCCCCCGGATCATGGGTCTCCCTACCGATCTTTTGTAGATCTTAACATAGGCTACTCCACTGACTTTCTGCTCCACTATGTTCCTCAGCATCCACCAGGTGACATGCCTAGGGACATTGCTCACATAGACCCCAGGTCTTTTCTCAGGCCGAGGTCCCCTTCCAGCTGGCCGTACCCTCCTCCTTATATCCTGTTTCTGAGTCTCAGCTAGTTTGTTGGGCTCGACCGACTTTACCCCTGCCCACGTTGCTGTGGGCTCCACGTGCCTTCGACTTAAGGCCGTTCGCACCTCATCTGGGCTAATCAAGCCGGAGGCCTCACTCTCTGGGGGGACTTGATCCTCCTTTCTAGTCACCTTGACCTTCCTCAAGTCTTTCCCCGTTTGCTGTTCCTGGGTGAACCCTATGTTTTGTTTCTCCCCTTGTAGGCCAGCCCATTCCTGTAATTGCTGCCATAGCTGACTCACCTCATCCATGCAACTCTTCTGCCACTGGTTCCATTTCTGGTCCCAATGTTGCAGAAGAGCTAACAGGGTCTCTGTTCATAGGAAACCCAGCTTCTCCTCTGTGGGACTCCCTTCCCTGTCTCTTTCCTCCAGTTGCCCTGGCCCAGCTTCCTCTTTAGGACCATCTGGGCCTCTGGCCTTGGGACACTCCTCTGACTGCTCCTTTGCTGTTCTTAGGATTATCTCTGTGATCAGTCTATCTTCCTGGAGGGCTTCAATGGATGGCATGTGTCCCACCAGCTGTTCTTTTCCTTCCTCCAACCTCTGTAACTGATTCCACAACTCAGGGTTCTCTTGTGAATTCCCTGCACCTCGCTCTCCGGGGCACTTTGCTGGGCCTACATGAGGCAGCCTCCTAGCCCGGGCAAGTTCCAGGAGACTCTATTCCCTTTAAGGCTTCTCTCAATACCTCCAGCTCTTGGTATTGCCCTCGGTGTTCTGCCTGGGGAGCGCCCACATACTCTGCTAGTTGATCTCCCAGTACCTCCAACCTTCCCCGCACTATGTCTGCAGCGGCCATGGCTTGAGGCCCTTTAAACCTCTCCAGGTCTCAGATCTTTGCAGCCATCTGGCCATCTGCTTCTTGCAGTGTGCCCATCTCCGTCACCAACCTCTGGGCCTCTCTCTGTCCATCTTGCACTTCAAGTTGTAACTGCTCATTCTTGGTCCTAGTCTCTTTTTCCTTGGCTCGGCTATCTGCTAGGCGGGTCTCAAGTAATTGCACCTGATGCGCCAGTATTTCCTGGTCCGTCTCTTCTCTCTATAACCGGGTGCATATGTTCTCCTTTTCGTTCCCCAGGTCCCTTAGATCTCCCTCCAGGGACAACCGTTGTCTCTCTAGTATTTCATGGTTGGCCTCCAACCCCTTAATTTGTTCTATCTTTTGCAAGAGCACCTTATCCATCTCTGCTGCTCGTGCATAACTTTCTTGTAGCCTGTCTTGCAATTCCTGTGTCAGGTCCTCTGCCTGGACACCTCTGCGTTGGGAACATTCCAGCTCTTTCTGTAATTCCTTCACCTGCTCTTTCCTTTTACATTTCCTCTCTTCCGCACTTGCCCTTCGCGGGGTCTCCAACTCGAGTTCCCCCTCCAATTGGGCTACCTCCGCCTGTAACTCATCCATCCTCCTTTCTTGGACCGAGTGGTCAAACCTCTGACCTCTCTTGTTCCAGGCCTGCATTTTTCTAACCTTGGCCCTTCTTGCCCCACCGGGTTGGCCTCAGTTTCCCAATCCGGGTAATGGGTATAGACCTTCTGGCTCAAAACCCTATTGAGCCTCAGTCCCACTGCCTGACTATTACTCTGTTTACAAATCACAGCCCTGGGGTTTACTCTGCTCCTGTTCTACGCACGGCTGAGCAATTTCCCGGCCAATGCACCACTGTGGCAGGACGACCTAGGGGTGCCGTGACCTCCCCTAGTGCCCTTGCCTACCATGCCAACCTAGGCCTTGAATGCACCCTCTATCTCGCCTGTCACATCTTTGATCTTAGTATTGTCAGTGGAGGCTGCCTTCCTACTCTTCTTGGCATGGGCTGATCTTACTATACCGGGACTTTGGTTCTGGTCTCTCTGCTGGTCCTCTCCCGGGGCCAACGCAATACACACGCTCCCCTCCTGGGGTGGCTCCCTGACTGTGCCCGTTCTCGCCCAGCTCGGACTTCTCAATGGGCTTACGCCCCACTCAGGGCATCGTAACTTCCAGACAGCGCCCCGCTCAGGCAAGCTTCCCCTATGTTCTGTGACCACTCA
>NW_017728886.1:225999944-226006890 GCF_001723895.1 Crocodylus porosus
CAGTGCTCTCCAGCCATCAGGCTTCTTCCTCCTAGGCTGCCAGCAGGGGAATTGACTCTGGCCTTGCGCTTGCTGTTTATAAAGGCCAGGCCCTGTCCCCCCCGGCGGTCAGGTGACCCACTCTGTTGCCGTAGCAACTGTCACCTGCACTGCCCTGGTGAGTGGCAGCTGGGCCCATTCACTACTATTCAGTAGCAGGCACCTTAGTGCCCTGCTACACCTTGGCATCCCTTGCTAGCTGCCAATTGCACTTTGGCCTTCCTGACTTCATCCCTGCATGCCTAAGTAGTACTCTTATATTCTTTCCTAGTTATTTGTCCAAGTTTCCACTTCTTATAAGCTTTCTTTTTGTGATTTAGTAAACTGAAGAGTTCCCTGTTAATCCAAGCTGGTCTTGCACAGACCCCATCCCTGCCCCCTGCCCTCGACAACAAAGTCACTCCCTCTCCAACAACAGAGTTACCCCGCTCCCTCTCCCACAACAGACCCCATCCCTCCCCTCCCAAACCAGAGTCCTCTACCAACCACCTCACCCACCACCAATAAAGCACCCTCTTCCCTGTGCAGACTATGTACAGTGTGCTCTGTGTGCCGTCTCAGGGTTGGAGCAAGTGAGATGGGGGCATCTAGGGGGCAGAGACTGGGGACAGGTGTGCAGCACCCCTGCCTCTGGCCACATCACAGCGGTGTGCATGCCATGGTAAGGCTGGAAGGTGGGGGGCTTTCCTGGGGGGCCAGACAAGTCCGCCACTGCTGCAGTGGCAGAGTGGCCAGGTCCCCCTCCTGCAGCCAGTGGACTGGGGTAGCAGGGCCTGCACATGGTGCTCATCCCACTGCAGGCATCTCCTGCTCCTGCTCCTGGGTCCTGGGTCGCATGGAACTGGGGTGAGTGGTGGAGCAGGGCTGGTTGGCAGGGCACTCAGGGTGGGTGCCAGAGCAGGGGGGCCTGGCCTCCAGAAGGCACTGCTACACCTCAGTCTCAGCCCACTGGGGGTCTTGTGGCAAGGTAGCAGGCAGCTTCCAAGGGGCAGGCGGTGCTGTGGTTGGGGGCTGGGCAGCAGGTGGCACAAAGATGATTGCCAGAGCCAGGATGGTATCCAGCACCTGGCAGCCTGCCACTTCTGGGCCTCCAGGTGCCTCTTCTCAAGGGCCAGGAGCCTGTCCCAGAACTCCTGGTCCACTTGGTCCCTCTCCCAGTCCTCCCACTTATGTGCCAGGCCTACTATTCTGCCAGCTGCTCCTCTGCTATGATGACCAGGTGATCCAGCAGCTTGGTCCAGTCCTGGGTCCACCACTGCTGGACCATACAGAAGGCTCCAGCCAAGACTGGCAGTGACCCTGATGGTGCATCTCTACTGGCAGCTGTTGTCTCCCCTGAGTTTAGCTGAAGGACCTGCAGAGCCAGAAGAAATAGGCTGTTTGTGAGAGCTTTCAACATTTCTGAGATAACATGCACTGTACTAGGGGGCTCTGTGCTGCCCATCCTCAAATCAGGGGCTGTGCATGCACAGGTGCCCAAGGACCATGGTAAATCAGCTGGGAAGGCCCAGGCACAGGCCAGCTGAGCCCCCCTTCCTTGCTCACTTCTCAAGGGCAGGTGGACCTCTGAGTGCTTGCTGCAGGCAGCTTACCTTCCCTGTTTCCTTTCCAGGTCAGGACAGGCCTAGCTCCTGGCAGCACATGCTGCCACAGCTCCAGACCCACTCTACCTACCCTCTCATCCTGCAGGCCAAACTGTCTCCTCCTTTGCTGCTAGGCCCATGGCATCCAGGTTCAGGGGGCTTGTGGCTCACAGATGACTGGGATGAGGAGCTGGTGGTACCCCCACTCTCCCCACAAGGGTCTCTCCAGACAGGCACCCTGGGGCTGTCCCAACCCTCACACCTGCCCTGTTCCCCAAACATACTCCTGCTGAGAGTGTCATGGGCCTACTGTGAGGAGCTGTTTGCATGGACTGAGGAGTGCCTGACCCACTGTGCCCTGCTTCTGATCACCATGGTGCCCCAAGTGCACCTAAGAACCTGGTGTGGGACCCTAAGCTTTGATGGTGTGGTGGGCAAGCCTGCAATGCCCCACAATGTTTGCCTCTGCCTTGAGGGGTACCTGTGCCTATGCTACATGTCCCTACCTCCCACAGCTGAGGATGACATTGCTGCTGGCATTGATGCATTTCTCTGCATGTGAGAGGGCCATGTCTGCCTAGTTGAGGGGGCACAGGTTGCTCAATAAAGGTTTTGCACGCCTTCCTGTGGTGCTTACTGGGTGGGTGTGGCAGATGTACCTAGTGGCCTAAGTCTGTCCCCACTGTGGCAATGACATGTGACTCCCAGTAGTGTACTGGGGTGCAAGAGCACAGTGCCCAGCTGCCTGGGCAGGGGCCTCATCCTTGGAGGAGCTGGAGCACCTGAGGGCAGGTGGTGCCATGGGTGGGTTGCCCTCGTGGGTGGGGCTGCACATCCTGAGCTGGCAGGGCAGGTGCTGCTGGACAATGCCATGGGCAGGAACCACAGTGGGATGGACTTCTGGTGCCCTGAGGGGTTCTCCCCTATGAATGCCTCATTGTGGCTTCCAGGCCACAGTGAAGGCTCAGGTAGGATGCCTATGCTGGTATACATGGCATGGCTCCAGCCAGGTTCCTGGGCCACCGGCGCTCTCTGGCTTGTCCTACAGCCTGTGCCCTCACTGGTGCTCTCTGGCTTGTCCTCCTTTTGGGGCCTCTCACAACTGCCCTCACCGGGGCTGGGGTCAGTGCACCCCAACTGCTGCCCTCTCTGGCATCAGGGTCCCCACGCTACCTTGGAGCCCCTATGAGGCCTCCTCCAACCCCTAATAGCCTCACCCAATCCTCCAGTCAGAGCAACAACAACAAACAGTAACACAAGCCTCTGGGCTATAACATAAAGCTAAACAGTACAGTCAGAATAACATTCAATCCCTAACTGGGAAATACTCCAACCCATGGCAGCAGCCAGGGGATGCTCATGCAGTCAGGCTTCTCCTCTCTCTCTACACTGGCCAAGCTCCCCCTTCCTTGGCTGCCAGAGGGGAACTGGCCTCCTGGCCTCAGTCCTGGGCTTAAAAAGGGCCAAGCCCTGCCCCTTCCTGTCAGCTGGTTCCACTGGTTGCCCTAGCAACCAGCACCTGTGCTGCCCTGGTGACTGGCAGCTGAGCCTCCCCGTTCTTGCCACTAGGGGTCTCCCCGAGCCATTTTTGCTTTCAGGAGCAGGACACCTATGTGCTCTGCAACAGGCTGGCTGGGAGCAAGTTTGCTCCTGGTTGGCATCTACACGAGCTACTGCGCAGTAACTACTCTGTGGTTAATCTGCTACCTGCATTTGCAGATAGCAGATTAACCACAGAGTAGATTAATTTGCAGTAAGCCTCTGCACATGTAGACAGTGATGCTTTACTGCACAGTCCATTAGTTTACCATGAAATAAAGCATCTCATGTAGACATGCCCTGTAAATAGTGTGGCAGAAGTTTTTTTTAAGAACAACTGAAGTACAGTAAAAGGAGAAAGGTAATAGATGACTACAGAGAATATAGTGTATGCATCAGAGGGATCATGAAGAAGAAACCATTGACTTGAATGTGTCAAAAGCTGACAAAACTGCTGGGAGTGAATGGAGAGAGTGGAGGGCAACCTGATTATGTGGAGAGCAGCCTGATTATGTGAGAAGAATAGAGAGAGGCAGAAATATGGAGAGCTTTTGAGATGGTGAGAAAAAAATAAATGTAATAAGGATGGTGCATGTGGAGCTATGGAGAGATTCAAGGAGAGAAGTATGAAAGACAAACAAGGGTGATGAATTGTTTTCTGTATGGTGTATTTTCTTTAGAGGGTGTCACAGTTTGGTCACAAAAGCACTTGTCCATAAGGACAGTTAGTTTATAGAATATCTGCTTTCACCAGTGATGCAAGCCCTAATTGTGTGTTTACCTCCCTCCCTGAACAGCATGAGGAGGTAAACACTATGTCCTCAGGATGAGCAACTGCTGCATGTCATTTGCTTAGTATGGATAGTGGATGCAAAATTCCTTTTCAGAAATGGGTGTAAAAACAAATTTGCCCTTATCCAGGAAGAGCAAGTGGTAGAGCTTTCACTGCAGGAAGGAAAAAATGCCTTTCCTTGAGCTGCAAGAGTTTTTCAGTTCAAAGGGGGTGGTGTTGCATCCCACACATGCCTCTTCTGCAATCTGTTCCTACTAAGACTATCCATCTGTTTAGCTTAAACAGCCCTCCAGTTGCTTATATCTTTATTCACAGATGTGGGTAGGAGGTTGGCTGCAGGTTTCTAAAACTTGAATCCAAGATTATGAGACACATTTACAAACATACTTGCATACAGCCCGACCTTATCTATGCGCTGGGAAATGGTCTATTGTTTGACTTGCAAATCAGTTCCATTTTAAATTGAAACATGGTGGTAAGACTTATGCATATAAAATTAAAGTTGTACAATATCTTTTTAGTTAAGTCAAGAACCAAAAAATATAGAGTAACATAAAACCTGAAGGGCAGAATCCATGTAATCATTACATACAAACCAGAATGTCTGAGCGGAAATGAACTTTTGCAGGGAGACAGAAAAATCTGCATTACAAAGCGGCTTTGTATACTCAGGAGCCTGTAGGACCTAAAAATAAACAGCTGATTCTCCAGTAGTACCTTACGTTTAAATCCATTTCTGTGTTTGGACCATGCACCAAATCGTGCACAATCCTTACAGATCATTAACTAGTGAAACAAGGAGGATGGGGGTTAAACCAAGTAACCTTCTGAGGATCTGTCTAGTCCTATGAGGCAGCACTTTAATTATCACTGGACAAATTATGAGGTCTTTATGCAGGTTGTCTCAGTTCTTACTCAATAATTTCCAAGTCCATTTTGTTTCTCCTCAATGCAAATCTGGGGGCTGGAAAGTAATCATGAAACATAATAGAGCTGATACAGAACAGGGTGCAGCACAATGTGACTCCTGCTTTGGCAGGCAGATAGTTTTGTCCAATTATGTCACCAATAGCATTTGCTTAAATTTAAAGGAAAATATCTCCCCACTCTACTGACTGGTATAGGACAGTAAATCAGAATCTGAAAACAAGATTTGGGACCGCTTGTATACATGAGTGAAACTGCAGAATTGAGCTCTATGGGTAGGAATACTAGAAAATAATTGTTATATAATAAAGGGCTTAGTCTGTCTGTCTGTCTGTCCGTAATGCTCATGGAGCACTCTGATTGGTTAGTGAAACAACCAGTCATGTAGGGAGCACTGCCATGATGGCTGGGATGGAGGGGATGGGGGTGGGGGTGCAAGGCTCCATCCCTGCCATCATGGCACCACTTGGCCACCTCCAAGTAGCAGGGACAGGGAAGGGGAGGCCAACGGTACTGGAGGTGGCAACACGACAGGGTGCTGGTGGAGGGGGATGGAGGAGACAGCGGGGGAAGCTTCTGCCCCCGGGAGGTGGCAGCGGCATGGGGTGGTGGGTAATGGCACTCTATCACTGCCCGTCCACTCCCCCACCATAATTCTTGATGGACAATTGGCTAGTATACATATAATAGTCATAATGCAGACTTATTTCACAGCATCAGATTTATTAGACTTGGAAAAATGAATTTATCAATAAATCTTAGAAACCCAGATGTCCACTTGATGTTAAACTTGTGCTCCAGTATTAAGTCATTTTCCTACTTGCACAACTAAAGCACGAGATTTTATATTACACATGCAATTTTTAATCTAATTCATCAAATAAGTAAATAGGATAAGCATTAGCTGTTGATACCAGGCTTGTCTATTTCAAGAAAATGTTAAGAGCGTGAGCTTGATCTCATTGGGTGTATCTGTATGAGACATTTACTACAGAGGTGACTAATTAGCTTCTCAGTAGCCATGTCTACATGAAACTGTGTTCAATAGCTCATTACTACTTTGCAGTATCTCGTTACTACTGCATGGTAGCACTGAATGGCACAAAACATGATGCGATGCTACTGAACTGTGGAGTTCTTTAGTGCACAGCAACATGTGTAGATGCTGACCTGGCTGGCTGGGGCACAGGGTGCTTCCTAGTGCCCCTGCAAGCACCTCTGCAACAGGTTGAGCCTGTTCAGAGTGACCCCAGGCTGGCAGGCTCACTCCTTGAGCCATGTAAACATGGTGCCTGGGAGCAATAAACTCCAGTATGATATGTGCCAGAGTTTATTGCTGCATGTTAATTGCACATGTAGACATGCCCATTTACTTCAGAATTACATAATTTGTAATTAAAGCCCAATTCTACAAGATCCTAAGCACTTCTGAGAAGCTTAGAGTAATCTTGGCTACTACTAACTTTTAGTATTTGACTGTTACATTGGTGTAAGGAGGCTCAGATTCACCCATGATTTTTTTCCAGTCAGGAAACATAGTATTGAAGCACAATCACTCGCTGTCACCAGGAAAGACACAGGAAGTTTGGCTAATGGCCTTTTCACTAGGTCAAGCCAAATCAAATTCAACTTCTGAATCTGTTGAGTTTCACAATGAACTGAAAAGTAAAACTTATGAAACTTCAGGTTTTATAAATCACTCAATAATGTCCGAGATTACCAAACTTGTTTAGACTCCCTACCCTTTCCCCCTCTGGAATTTAAAGATTTTACACAAGGTAGCTTGCTCAAATGTCAAAGCTGAATACAAAGGCACTCGGTACAAAACTGGGCTGCTGACACACGTTACTTTTGTAGTGATATAAAGTTTATAGCACTACAAAAAGTACGTCACTCTGGGATGTACACATATGTACAGCCCCATGGCTGGAGCATGACAACCAGGATCTGGGGGAACATCTGTTCACCAGAGCGCCCCAAGGGATGACGAGGACGAACGGTCACAAACTCCTGCAAGACCGTTTCAGGCTGGACATAAGGAAGAATTTCTTTACTGTCCGAGCCC
>NW_017728886.1:226007015-226017650 GCF_001723895.1 Crocodylus porosus
CCCTTTGGGCAGGGGGCTGGACTCGATGATCTCCCGAGGTCCCTTCCAGCCCTGATGTCTATGAAATCTATGAAATATGAAATCTATGAAATGCCACAGAAGCATGCTCTTCAGCCAGGGGGCTGCTTCATAGCTTCTTCTGCCCCCAGGATGGTTCCTATCTGTGGGTGGAACAAGGTTTACTGACAAATTCGCCCCACCGTCTATTGTGGTCATGGACTGTTGCCATGGATTTTCCCCAGAAACTATTGCTGTCTTTCCCTTCCTGCCACAGGGGGCTCACAGGAAGTTGATCAGTCCCTGCCACCACCACTGATACTACTTGCAGGTATGACCCTCGTGGCAAGGGTGACAGGGATGCTTGCAAGAGGATTCTTGCTGGGTTTTGAGAAAGCTTGCTGCTAGGCAGGCCATCAGAGAGCCAACTACTCTCCTTTTTTTCCTCCCACTTGGATGGATACCATGGGATACTGACAGACAGTAACACTGGTTCAAAAATTAAAATTGTTGCAGAAAACCTTCCCACAACAAAAAAAAGTTGTTGTTTTAAAAGCAAATTTTTGTCAAACTTCTGCCGTTTTTTGCCAGCTTGGCTGATTCTTTAGCATGATAGTATGTTTGAAGATGTGACATCAGGCTTTTTTTGTTTTTTTAAAACTGAAAAGGCATATAAAGCATGGCAAATATAATGTGTCAGAGCTCCAGCCACAAAGTTCAGACAGAATAGCAAGTGCACTATGAAGTAAAACAGAACTTACTGTGCACCAACTTCCCTATCATCATTGGCTGTAGCACCAGCAGTCCCCTGGTTTGTGGATGATATCTACCATAGCTCATTGATGGGTCTTGAGATGAATTGAGTCCTATCCTTGATCCACAGAGCCATCTGCCAACATTGCAGGTCTTTCCACAAAGGAGAGTAGGCTGCAGGATGGGATTCCTTTCCTTTTCCTTCTTTCAATCTCTCTTCTCTGCACTTTACCTCGAAATGGGCTGCCACTTGGTTGTGGCACCATTGGAGTTGGACAGCACCTAGCTCCTCCCATATCCTGATGCTGGCATCTGTTCTCTTGAGGTATGCCTTCAATGTGTCCTTTTAGAATTTCCTGCAGCTATTATGAGATCTCAAGGCATTACTAAGCTGGCAGTAGAGCACTTGTTTTGGGAGTTGAGAGTCAGGCATCTGCACACAACGTCTGGTCCTTTTGGATCACCAACTCAATGCTGGTACTTTGGATTTAGCAAAGATGCAGGTGTTTGTGAGGTGATTTTCCCAGTTTATGTGGAAGATTTTCCAGAGACATCATTAGTCACTTGTCCACTGGATCCTGTGCTGGATCTCCTCATCAATGTTCTTTCTCTGAGAGGTGGTTTTCAAAGTAGGGGAAAAACTCAGCTACCTCCAGGGTTCTTTCTTCAATGGTAATTTGGGGAGGGAGGACACATTCTTGGCCTGGAACAGGCTGATAGACTATTTTAGTTTTCTCAATATTGAGAGAAAGGCCCAAATTTTGGTTGGCTTCTCTGAAAAGATCCAATGTGGTCTAAAGGTTTTCCTCAGTGGGTGCAATGCTGGTGCAGTGATCAATGTATTGATGCTTTGAGTACTTTGGACTTTGAGCAAAAATGAACCAGAGTAAAGAGCCCTCCATCCATTCAATACTCAATGTCAATTCCAGATAGAAGGCAGTCCTTAATGAGAACCAGAATGACTATCAGAAAAATGGAGAACGGAGTTGGGGTGATGACATAGCCTTCCTTGAGCCTAGTTTGGATGACATATAGATTTGTCTCCAATCTGCTTCACAGAATGGTTACAGTCATCTCATCACGAAGCAGCTTCAGGACCTTGATGTTCTATTCAGGACATCCAAATATGACCAGTACATTCTACAAGACTTCATGATTGATGGAATCAAAGGCCTTACTGAAGTCAATGAGGCGATATACAGGTCGTCAAGTTGTTTCCAAAACTTTTCTTGGACCTGGTGGGCAGCAAAGATCATGTCAGATGCCCCACAGGAGGGTCTGAAACCACACTGAGATACCAGCAGGAATCCCTCAGCAAGAGGTAGAAGACAGTTCAGGAGGATGTAGATAAAAATTTTCCCTGCTGTGGAAAGGTGAGCAATACCTTGATAGTTTCCCCTGTGACAGGGATCCAACCCCGGGGCTGCCATGTCTTGATGTATTATACAAACAGATGGGAAAATGCAGGAGGCTGCCCATTTAATGACCTGATACTGAGGGTATAATACAGAGCTCCAAACTTCCCTTTACCATACTCCATGCCTTGCAGAAGGCATGGGTATTCCCCAGGGACAACTAATGGCACAGCAAGGTGTGCCCTGGGGAGCCAAATGTCCACTCACATCTGGACACACCCTTTGAAATCAAAGTTTATTGTGTCTCATGAATTCTAGATGAAATATGTTAAGTTTAAAATATCTACATTCCACCTTCTAGCCCTGCAAATTTAGCCTGGAATTTCTGAATCAGTCTAGCTCTCTTCTGGTGCCTGTATCCCCAGCATTAGCGATTCTGAAAAGGGAACTTTTTATAACATTTCTGTTGATGGAGTGTAAATTAGAATGGTACTCAACACAGTCTACCAAAGCTGTGTTGACTCTACCATGTTAACAGAAATAGAAAACAGGGTCAGTTTACTTTGGCCACTAAGTAAATATGACTTAACACACATAGGGAACAGATCAGTGGAATATATGTCTATTTTAGTCACTCTCCAGGGTTAACGCATGTTTTAGCATCATATGGGCCAGCTTTTTGTATGGCATAAATCATAACATATTTGATTGCAATGAAACGGTTGAGTAACACTACGTATGGATCTAGTTCATACATTTTTAAAAACACAAATCCAAACTCATTTGTGATGCTTTAGTCTCTAACATCAGATATAACATCTAAGATCACTTTCATTTTTAGTGTAGAACAATGCTTCCCACTATCAGGCATCAGTTATGCTATGCTGAAACTGCAAGTGAGTTAGTCTTCAGCTTAAACTGCATTCACCTTCAGAAAGTTTGCTCAAAATTTCATAGGTAAACTTTCATTTCAGAGTCTACCGAATCAATATTGGTTGTAAGTGTAATAAACAGTAAGCGTATGTTGGAGAAAGCTGTAGAACTTTTAACTGTTAATTTGCTTGTGTAGACAAGTCAAAATTACCTCTGACAATAAAAAATGATTTTTTAGCTTAAAAAAAACAAGGCATGCTTTTGCAGAGAGGAAGACAAAAGGTCAGTGATGAATTCTCCTTCCTGAAACATATGTTCTCAATCTGAATTTTAATGACTTGATCAGTGGAGGTTATCCTGGCAACCACAAGATTTGGATAAGGTGACAATGTAGCCAAACGGATAATGGGAAAAACAGTGTTCAATAAAAGACAATATCCAGTAGCTAAGTAATCATTATTCTTGTTATGTTGCTTATTTTCTGTTTGCTTTAGCAGTAAAAAATATAAAATACCCACCCCCCAAAAACCAACAACACTTTGTAAACTTTTTCCTTTTTTTAAATGCTGTCAACTAAATGTTCTGAAAAGAAAACTGGAAAATAAGGTATGAGTCTGACAAAATGGTTTGGGGGGAGCCAGAGCAGGAGGGGGAAAGAATAACAAGAAGAATGTACCAGTTATCAGGTCTAACAAAGGTCTAATTATTTCTCCAATTTTATTAAGATATAGTTAGACTCTAATAGCAGCAGGCAGGAGTAAATAAAAGCAGCATTTACATTACTAATATTATCTCTCCCACTGTCTTGAGCAGTTGAGCGTTTTGAGTGAGCAGCATAAGCAGACATGCCTTCTTACCCAGTTCACAGAAATACACAGGAAGAGGTGAGCAGTGGAAAGGAGTAGTGCATAGAATGAAGGCTGGTGAGGTGTTAGTTTTCTCTGAATTGAGAACTGGAGAGAAAAATCATGGTATAGCTAGTATTTGATTAAATGAATGTTGTTATCGTCTGGTGACAGGCACACAAAGACAGTATTGGACCAAACAGAAGAATTTTGAGGGATTTTTTGGAATATAGTGCTTTAGTGCTAGCTTCCACATCCACCTTGTTACACTTTACACTGGGTGCGTCTACATGTGTAAGTAGTTGTGAATAAATTTACTGTGTAATAGCTTAATGCATAGTGTAAGGGGGGGCCTTTTGAGAGCCAATTGCTCTGTGGCCTGCCCACCTGTTTCTGGACTAACCAGTTGCCTTCTCACCCACCATGCCTTGATGATAATTAATTAATTGTTGTTAATTAAGTGGGAGGCTGCTCATTTCTTGCCCTGATGCCTGGGGGGGTGCTATCTGTGGCTCCATACCTCCCTTACACCACAGCCCATGCCTTGCAGATGGCATCCAGAGGTTATCAGTCACACCAGCTCCACACTAGGCTCCAGAATCCTCCTGACAGGACCCTCCTTTGAGCTCCCCAGTCAAGTGGCCTATGCCACTTTCATTCGGGCTGCCAAGCTCCTTGTAGCTTGCTCCCCTCTTGGGCGTGGTTCCCACTCGGGACCTTTTGCCACACACAGGCCCTGGCTTCACCTCCAAGGCCAGGTGGGGTCCCAGGCCCACAACTCTGGGTGCCCCTTGCAGTGAACATCTGGCCCTTTTGACCGTCTTGGTCCTGGCCCCAGCATGGACCAGTTGAGGGGGCACTCTACCTCCAGCCTCACTAACCCCACACTGTCTCTGGGTCCCCCCTTCCTGGAAGTGGGGAGATGGGGTGACTCACACCATGACTGGTGCTCCAGGGTCCCACAGGGGACTCTCACTCACACCCTGGAGCAGCAAATCATGGTGCTACCCTGAGATCTTACACAACGCCCCCTCTACTCGGGATCTCAGGGCTTCCCTCTTTGGGTGGGTGGGCTCAGGTGGCCGTAGCTATGACTGGCCCCCTCTACCTGTGATGTTCTGACCCACCTGAAGGTGGGAGCTGGGGTTAAGTTACCCTGACCCACCTTTCACTGGGGTGGTAACTGGCCCAGCATTTCCTGGGGGCTCCTGCACCACTGAGAGCCCCATCAGGCCACCCACTCCCGGCAGGGTGCAGTTTTAGGTCATACTAAGGACCAGGAGCCTCCTATCCACCCCCCAACAGCTCTTGCCCTTACCTTCAGTTGATTCCTGCAGCCAGGCAATGTTGTTGCCTGGCCTTCCAGCAGCAAAATGCCATGTTCATATGAGCAGCCCTGGATCCAAAATAGCTGCCCTAATCAGGCACTTGCCAGCTGCTGGCTTCCAGCCCTTAAAGTGGCAGGCACAAACAGTGCCCTGCCACACACAATAACTGATTTTTGGCAGGTGTCTACATGTCTAAATTTAGCGCCAGTTCCCTCCAGCCCTTCCATGTTCGTCTGTGGCCAATGGGGGGAGCTCCAGCCTCCAGCTGCCAGGAATTGTCACCTATGTTGAAGCCAGACCCAACTGCCAGTACTTGGCAGACATGTTTAAACACCCCCCACTACTCTGTGCTGTCTGGACAGACAATTCTTCTGTTAAGGGAAGCAACATGGCACAGACACAAGCAGCATGTGACAGCTTTGCTCCTGTCCCACCTGTGCTTCTCAGCTACGATGATGAAGGGCTCCAGGAGGCCACCACCAGGGCAGCTGTTGCCCCCCTGCCCCACCAGCCTTGCCACTTCTGGGCCCTCTGTACCATCTGGGACTAGTGGCAGTCCCAGCCACATGACTGGATCAACACCTTCAGGATGCAGTGGATCAACACCTTCAGGATGACCTGGGCCACCTTTGCTGATCTCCTGCACCAGCTCTGGTCCCACCTGGAGCACCAGGATTCCAACATACAGCTGCCTCTCCCTGCCAAAACCCTGACATTGGTCAGGTTGACCACTCCTGCCAGCCTGTGTTATGTGGGGCACCTCTTCAGGGTAGGCAAGGGCACAGCTGGGGAGACCATTCTGGAAATGTATGGTACCCTCCAGGATGTGCTGGTGGACATGGTCCTCTGTGTCTGTGACCCCTAGGCAGTGGTTTTAGGGTTCCATGCACTAGAGTTCCCCCACTGTAACAATACTCGGGATAAGATGCATGATACATGGGTATTCCTCAACTTGGAACTGGGTGAGCTCATGGAGAGTGGGTGCTTTGCACCAGGAGTGGAAGACATGCAGCCTGGTGCTGTCATCATCTTGCCCCTCCTCACTGGGGACCCAGCCTACCTGTTACTTCCATGTCCACGCTAGGCACCTGGACCCCTGCCAGGCCAATTTTAACCAGTGCCTCAGGTGAACCCACATGCTCACTGAGTGCACTTTTGGCCACCTCAAAGGCCACTGGCAGTCCCTCACAGCCCACCTCAAAATGGCTGAGAGAAACCCTCTTCTGGGTCATCATCACAGCATGTATGCTACACAATATTTGCAAGGTCTGGGGAGAGGTATTTAGGGATCCTTGGCAGAGGAGGCATGCCGGGTAGAGGTGGCCTGGTGGCGGGGGTACAAGCAGCAGTGGCGGGTCCCCTCAGGTAGATGTGGCAGACCATGTCTTACAGAACTCCCTCCCCCACCTTAGTCCACCTGCCCCACCACCCACACACTCCCTACCCTCTGCCCACTCCCAGCACCACTCTTAGGGTTCGGGTGGGGACAATTTCCCCATACTCCAGAAGCAGGGAGCTCCCAGCTCCCACTCCCCAATCATGGAGTGGGGCCTGAGGAGATTGTTCTTAGCCCTTGCTCCATGATTACAATCACAGGAGCCTGTTCCTAGCCCAGCTCTGCAATTGTGGAGGAGGGGTGGGAACAGGCTTCCCAGCCCCAACCTTGCAATTATAGAGCTGGGCTGGTACCAGTGTTTCCAGCCCCTATCCCATGATTGTGAAGTGGGGGCAGGTCCCAGCCCCATGCCCCAATCAGACTATTGAGGTATGGGGATTGGAAAGAGCTGTAGAGAAGGTACAGGTCCCAGCCTCCTGCCCCAATCCACTGATGGAGCAACCAGCAGTGAGCCCCCAACTGGGCAGGGATTCCCCTCCCAACTGGGGCTTGCTGCTAGATGCTACATTGGCAGATTGGGGTAGGGGGCTGACACCAGCCCCTTCTCTGCAGCTCTTCCAAGACCCCTGCCCTGTAGAGAGCCATGGCCAGGAACTCCCTGCTGCTGGAGAATATTGTCTCTACTCAGGCTCCAGTGGCAGAGCCTGTCCTGGCAACAGGGGCAGGCTTCCTGGGGGCAGGAAGCAATTTCAGACCCTGCCAGGAGGGAGCTTTTTCCTGGCCCGATGTTCTGTGCCAGTTAGCATCCACAGGGAACCTAGATTTCCTCGTGGCTGCTGCAGGGGGCTATTGCAGGGCCAGAGAGGCTGGTAGCAGACTGCTGCCAAGAGCAGAAAATCTGCTCTTGCCTCCCCGCATGTGTATATACCTCTCTGGGGTAGGTTTGCTCTAGGGTATTTTATTTTAGAGTAAACCCAACCCACAGCATTTATACATGTAGACACATTCCACTATGATCTAAATAAAATCTGTCCTAAAGTCCCAATTGTTTGTCAGTCCCACCCCACTACCCTGACATTCCAGCCACACCCCCACGCCACCCCATGTTAAGTAACATGATTGCTGGCAAAGTGCTAACTTTGCTAGGCTATGATGGTACTCAGTATGTGTTTTACTGCTTGGGTGTTCAGATGCTAGCATTTGAAGTGCAGTTAAGCATAATGTGTAACAAGGCCCTACATTGTTAAGGATGAGTTACAATTGATATGGGAAGTGAAAAAAAATGGTAAAGGTGCAAGTATGCCAGGGACAATCCTGCCTTAACCAAGGGGCTGGAGTAAATGATCTCCTGAGGTTCCGTCCAACCCAATATTACCAGTATTATATGATTTTGTGTGCATAATTGGGAAGGGGTGGGGGACAAAGATTTGCAGTAGAGTTTTATCATTTTCTTACTACTTATCCTGCCTTAAAAATAATCAAAAGGGTTGAAGAGCAGAATTCAAAGAGGAAGGGGACAAAATGCCATGTTTACTAACAAGAGCTGGATTAATTTCTCAGAATTTCTGTACCAGCTGTTTGCTCATATCAAGATCAAAATTTGGAATCTGGCATCTTTTTTATATCAGTTGTCTGAAAATATTCTGTCAGACAAGTTTTATTAGCTAGAACATTTGGAGAAACAGACAACTTGGACTAAAATCTTAAACAGTGCATACTAGACATGAAATTGTGAGTTATGAATTAATGTATTTGCAGAAGAAATTAAAGACCTCCATGGTCAGCTAGTCCAAGAACAGAGACTGTACTATATAACCTATGTATTTAGCTTAAGCTAACCAACTGTGCATGAATTTTAAATATTTCCAGCTGTCTGCAGTCTGCACTTCAAGAATTACTTGTAAACATTATTTAAATCTACTCACTAAATAAATAATTTGAGAAAAATAACAAATTGCTGACAAACATCTTGGGCAAGGAAAAGGGGAATAATTTGTAATAATTATGAAGTAAATTATTTGCAATGAATTACTGACTCATCTGTACCATTATTAGTATAACCTCACTGAATAGATTTAAGCAATGTTTGAAACCTGGACTTCACTTCAGTAGCCCAATACTACTGGATGTACTTTCACTAGGAGGTAGTGGTAGTAGATTTTTACTCTCTAGCAGACAATTCAGTAGATGAGAATGTGTGTATTGGCAATATACAACGGAGTTTTCAGGGACTTCTTATAGCGTGTCACTGCTAGTATTACTAATTTAAAATTACCAAAATATTAATCATTGACACTTTATTAGTTTCCTTATGAGGACACACAAAATGTGTTAATATAGGAGCTGGCAACCTACAAACCACAGAGCCATTTGATCCAGCCTGAAAACAAGGGACTTTTGGCGGAATCTGGGACACATGGAGAAGCAACAGCGCAGCCCAGGTCCTCCTGCCTGCCCACCTCTGACACAAGCTAGGTCATTCTGGCCCATGGTCTGAAAAGGTTGCCAACTGCTGTGCTAGTAAGAAAAATGATTATGTTTCTGTACATAACTCCTGTTCTTTCTTCCTTTTTTTTCTTCATCATTGTAGTAAGGATTCTACAAATGTTGGAGGTACAAGGGGTGTACTTGGTAGCCGCTTTCCTCTGAGACAAAAAGATATACAAAAAACTAGAACTCTTGGTTCCAAAATGATACTTTTTATTAGACCAAGTGGAAAATGGCAAGAAAATTGTCTTTTTCTGCAAGCTTTTGGGATCAAAGTCCCTTCATCAGGCTCTGGGAAAAGTGTAGATGGTACAAGATGGTAAAAAGTCCCCATAGGTAGGAAATAAACTTCATTTTTGCACAGAGGGAGCTGAAGATGGAAGTCTGTCCCTCTGGATCCATGACAGTGTCTTTGTGAGCTGTGTTGAGTAGCTCTTTGATGTGTTGATCTGGTAGAATTCCTTCCCTGGAGGTAAAAGGGGGCAAATGTGCATTGCCTTAGAGAATTTGTTTTATTATTTCAGAGTAGATTTGAAATTATTTCAGTGGGGATGTCAGTTGCAGAAACAGTAAGTACTACTGTGATGTGAACACAACTATTTCTGTTTGCTTGTTTTTACTGTTTAAGCAGTTTCATATTTGGGTGTTCAGGTGATTTATACTTAGCAATGTATACAAGTGTCATCTGTCTCAGGTCTTGTAAAGCCTCATATGATCTTATAACTTATGGAAAGTTTAACTACAGGGAATAGATTATATATAGTATATTCTTCAGTACTAAGACTACTTCCCCTATTTTGATGTATTTTATGGTAACTGTGTGTTTATTAATATCTAAAATATAGTTGTACAACATGCTGGTAATATGCATAGTATGCAATTAAGTTTATCTAAAACATCTTCAGGTTGAAATAAAATACTAGTACATGAAATGAACATTTATAAAATGGCTTTCATCTTAAGACTTCACACACAAAAAAATAAGACTCAGAGCTGGCTACGAAGATTGTATTTTGTACCTCTTTGAAAGCTTAATGAAAACAATCCATTTGTTTGTCCCTTAAAGGAAACAGTGTTCCAGAGGTTAATTTTTTTCTGCACAACAGATATTATCAAATTATGTTTCTTCTATTTTAAAACATCTTTTTGAGTTGTTGTTAGTATCTTCAAATTGTCTAGGGATGGGCATGAGAAGTAAAGCTGGTTCAGAATTTGTCAGTGAAAATATGGAATTTCTGGACAGAGAAGTAGTGAGAGTACTTGCTTGGGATTTGGGAGGTTACTCTGTCAGATTTAAAGCAGGGCATTAAGCCTGAAGCCCTCAAATCCTAAGTAACTCTGCTGCCCTCCAGGCTATTGGCTGGTCTGTGAGGTTTCTTGAAACAGCATTCTTATTTATTTACTTACCTGTATTAGGACTTTTGAATGTGGACAGGTAGTTAAGAAGCTAAAAGAGATAGTAATTCTTGCATATTTCTATTTTTTACAAAATTATATTCCATTTGGTGTCATAGAGAAAACAATAAGAAACACTTCCAAGAAACTTCATCATGATGAGTACACTGCATTGACGGTCACTGTCACTTACTTAATTGAGGAGAAGAAATGGTTGAGTATATATGTTTTAAATGGATTGTTATAGGAAATGATTGTGTTGCCTC
>NW_017728886.1:226018310-226019492 GCF_001723895.1 Crocodylus porosus
ATGCATCTCTTGAACCGATAAGCAAGTGAATAGACATTCACTTTTGATTCCAGAAGTGAAGCTGCTTACCCTGCGAAGGTTTGCATGGGGAGGTGCAAAGCATCTTGGGATGCTGGGGGGCAGTGAAGGCACCTGGGACAGAAGATCAATAAACTGTTTTAACCTAAATCAGTTAAGTCTAATAGTATATCCATCCAGGTTTATCTTAAACTGTTTTCAGCCATTTTGAAAGTGATTTATGTGCACTGAACTTTCTGTTGTGTTACAGATTTGAACCAGTTTCCAATCACTTATACCAGTTTATGTGTAATTTCTGTCCCTAGCCTGTAAGAAGACTTGTATCCAAAGTCACTGAACATCAGAAGAGGCTTGTCTTGTGTAGCAAACAGGATCTGAAACCAAAAAAGAAAGAAAACAATCAAGGATTATTCAAGGAGGAATTATCAGGGCAGGAACTAAACATATAACACAAAGTAGGTCCCAAATGCCATGTAGCATAAATGATAAAACAAGCTAAAACAGTTGCCTGAGGATAGTGCATATTAGACTTTCATTTATTTTTTACTTCTGGAACATTTTTGAATATTTGAATGCATATTGGAATATCATGCATGCCTCACCCCATGTGGTTTTAGTTTGTTTTTGTTTTTTAAAGGTAAATAGCTTGGTTGAAAGTATAATTCATTTTCTTAACTGGGTATAAGCCAAATTCTGAAGTCTTGGGATATTTGTGTCTCTATGAGAGAAGAAGAAACTGTGCTGGTGGAGTTTCACCTCTGATGCACATTTCTCCAAAACCTACCTGTACAGGGTCTACAGGATTCCAGCTGCGCAGTCAAGCTGGGAGGGAAATAGTTTTCCTTTCCTATTAAAGTGTTCACAATCTTAAAAAAATGTTTTCATTCTGCATTGGAATGAACCCAAGATCTCATTAGTCTTTTCAGGAGAAACAGCAATAAAGGTTTTTTCCCCTTTATCTCTCAAGAAAAGCTGAAAGTGAGCTGCCCAGAAAACTCAAAGTTTCATACTTGGTAGGGTCGGAAGAGACCTAAGCAGATTATCAAGTCCGACCCCCTGCCATGGCAGGAAAGAGTACTGGTGTCAAATGCCCTGGCAAGGTGTACATCTATCCTTCTCTTAAAGACCCCCAGGGTAGAAGCCAGCACCATTTTGTTTGGAAGT
>NW_017728886.1:226020162-226055781 GCF_001723895.1 Crocodylus porosus
TGTGGCAAATCTGCATTTAAGCTCTTGCTCTTCCTGATTCATACCAGAGATTTAATCACAACTCTCTTGAACCAAAGGCATAAACTGACTACAGGGCTATATAGAGTGAGTCTCTGCACCTCTCCTTATTCAGCTCTTTCATACAATATAAAACATTAAATATTCATTGAGTCAGGAGGAGACTGAATCTATAGCCAAATGGTCAGAATGGTCACATAGGAGATTTAGGATCAAGTCCAGGCTCTGTCCTTCTTTCACATCCCAGATCAGAGCATTTATCTGTAAAATGGGGGACTAGAGTTCAAGTTCCTGGTGTGAATCAGTCAGAACAGGGATATGAAACTGGGTCTCCTAGTAGTGGTTAGCATCCTAATCATTGTTCTCTTGCCTATCCTAGAAGTTCTGTTTTTCTATAGCAGCCCAAAATTTCAATCATGACATTGGGAAAGCTTCATCAAGACTGGTCCATAGCTTTTATCAGGAAGTCATCCCCAAACTATCATTTTCATATCATAACGTAGCAAATGATGAAACTACAGCAGCTTTACAGTGGTAGTGTGTGGTCTCTAGTCATAGCAAGTTAATGTTCAACTGTGTCCAGTTTTATCATTTTTATATTTGTATGGACTATGGTATTTGATGTGACTATATTTTCATATTGTTTATAGTAGGGCAATATGGAAATGATTAAGTGTTACTCTCCTGACTATAAAGCCCATGTCTAAGAGAGAGAATGCCTAGGTGGCTTGGGAAGATGTAATCATTGAGAATTCACATCTATGATAGCTATGCAGATCAGCTTACTGAATTGACCTACTTGGCTCTGAGTTCATGCACACACAAATAATCATTTCAAAAGGGAAAGGTTTTCGTGAAGAAAAAATCTTCTTTACAAGTAGTCTTTGATGAGAGAGACTAATTTTCTGATAATGGATAGTATAAGGATATGGAATTAGTAATCTTTATGATTGTGTGACAGGGGTCTCACTTTTGGAGTCCCTCTGCACATGCAGCTCCAGATTTCTGCAGTGGGCCTACCGCCAGCCTATTCTCGCCCGCCACATCTTGATCTTGTTCATAAGTGAAGAATGATGACACCTAGTGGGAGGCTGCCCATTTATGTGCACCCTGATGGTCGGGGGCGCTGTCTGCAGCTCCCTTCTTCCCCTGCACTGCAGCCCAAGCCTCGCAGTTGTTGCCGGAATGCTCCTCCCCCGGGACATAGCATCAGGTCCCGGCCCCTTCTTTCGCCTTTTGGGTCGTCAGCGACCTTCTCACTGTCGGGCTTTTTACTGTCCCTTGTCTGGGCTTGTCCCATGCTTCCTGCGCTCGTTGCCCCCTCTAGGGCCTTTGTCGCGCCTCTCACGCCCGTTGCCCCCTCTGGGACCTAAGCTGCGCCTCTCAGGCTGGGGTCCGAAACCCCGTACACCGCACCTCTCGGGCGCAAACAGCTGTGCCCCACTGGCACCACTCGTGCCCCACTGCGCACTGGGAACCCCCAAACTACTGGGGAGCCCCCGTGAGGCCTCCTCACACCCCTACAGCCTCACCCGGTCCTCCAGTGTAACAGCAACAAAAATCATGAGCCAAGTGGCTACAACATAAACCAGAAGCCTACCAGCTCATAACGTACTCATAAGCGCCAAACTCATAGACCCAGCTCCACTCTATGGAGGCTCTGCCTTACCTCTGTCCAAGTTCCCTTCCCCTTGCATCATCGTGGCCGGTCAGAGCGATCAGGCTGCAACCCTTGACCCGGGCCGCTCAGCTCACCCACAGAGCTCCTGCTCCTGCGGCTGCCAGACGGGAACTGAACTCCTGGCTTTCTACTTAGGCTTAAGAAGGGCTAAGCTCCGCCCCTTCCTAGCTCCCGGCTTCCCTGGTTGCTAGGGCAACCGGCACCTGCACAATCCTAGTAACTGGCAGTTGTGCTTCCCCTTTTCTGCCCCTAGGGGTCTCTCCTGAGCTATGTTCCACTGTCAGTCGCAGGATGCCTGAGAGCCCTGTGACAGACTGAAAGGATGTACATTTTTCTTAGGTGTAACTGGATCAGGAATGATGCCTGACCTGTCAAACAGATACACATCTGGGATAAGAGGTTATATGCATGGTGTATACTCTTCAATAATTCAGCAAAGTATGCAGATGAGCATATACAAGAATGAGAATTTGAGCATATACAAGAATGAGAAGTTAAGAACTGCTTTGGAAGCCATGTTTTTTTAGCGATCCCTGAGCATTAGGGCCAGGCACAGAAATTGCATATAAACTAGCATAAGTGATTGAAAACTGGTTAAAATGTATAACACAAGTGAAGTTCAGTGTGCATAAACTATGTTTGAAATGACCAAACTGGTTTAAGATACACCTGGATGGGTGTAGTATTAGACTTAACTGATTTAGGTTAAATCAGTTTATTTAACTTCTGACTCTGATCCTCTCCAGATTCAAGTGAATTCAGTCCCCCAGCATCCTAGAATGCTTTGCACCTCCCCTGCAAACCCCACCTTGCAGGGTGGCTGGGGTAGCCTTGGCCTAAGCTGTCTGTTCCAGCTAAGCAGTTCTAGCATCCCCCTGGCTTCTGCCCTGGGCCACTGCAGGCATGTGGCTGCATTTCCAGAATCAAAAGTGAATGTCTGTTCACTTGCTTATTGGTTTAATGTATGCTGCTTAAACTAACCTGTGGAAATTGAATCAATTCAGCGTCATGTTTTTTGACTGTCTGTACTTAGCCTGCATGATTTAGTCACCTACGAAGAAAGCTGGGCAATGCAAACTTAGAGTCTGGCAGGAACTTTCACCCTGGTCAAAATCAACAGCTGCATCTAATCAGTATAGCAAGCTTGGGTAAGATTGAATCACCATTCTTATAGTTTAATTTTGTTTCATATCTCAGTTTTTTCAATATACAGTTACTGAATTTTAAGATTTCTTGATTTTATGCAATATACTGTTTGCTATTTCCTGAATCTTGCTTTTAACTGTCTGTAGTAAGTGTGATTTCATAGCATTTAGCAAATTTGGGTTGGTCTTTTCTATGGGAGGGAGCACCTATAATATCTTGCAGAAGCTGGATGAAATATATGGTTCTTTATACTGGCAAAATCTCCTTTGCTGGAGCTGGCAATACCTGAAGTGAGACAGGTGATGCTGAAGAACTTAGGTCTTAATGTTGGGCACTCTGGCACATCTCAGCTTGTTCTCCATGATCAAGAAGCAAACCATGGAGAGAGGTTTGAGCTTACAGGACACTCTGAAAGTGTGAGTGCACTCCACTTGTCACATCCATGAAAACTTTCAGTTGATTCAGTTGATTTTGTGCCTTCCAACAAAATCTCTCTCATTAGATAATTATGGAACAGCTTTACTTCAAAAAGCTGGACGGAGCAATAAAGCATTGAATCTAAGTTATTTTATTTTTTGTAATTAAGTTCTTCAGTATTTAGATTAACTTATCTGTTTATCCTTTTGACTGTGCATTGATTTTGTTTGCTTTTTTTGCATGCCTAGTACTATTCACTTTGCTGGTTCTTCTAATTGCCTCAAGCATCTGGTCCCTGCACAACCTGGATGTATAAATACTATTAGAGGTCTTTTACTCCTTGTGCCTTTGCTAACATTGTTTGGGGAGGGGAAACAGAGTTCTCTTTAGACTTCCAAACATCCATTAATCTTTGGCAAGCTGAGTCTAGTTCAGTAATTTGTTTTGACCGGATTAAACTATACCACAAGTAATTCAGTCTCTAATTACTCCATGGGAAACAAAAAGTGCCTGTCCTCTGTGACACTTGTGTGAATCAAAATAGTATTGAAATCCTAGTGCGACTTTGCCTAACAGCTTGCACTCTTCTTGCTCCCACTGGAACATAGTGTAGATTTCCAGTGCCTCTGGGCCTGTCACATTTAGCAATGTGAAGGATTTCACCTGTCCCAGTTTCTTTGCAATGCTGCTAGCTTTTAGGAAAATTTGGAAGTGCTGAAACAACCTCCTCCAGCTCTCTTTCAGACTCATTTTCACAATCAGGGAATCCGAGGGCTCTATTTTTGTTCTAACGTGATGCGATAAAATCTGACAAACAGAAGTCCTAATAAAATGCTGCTCTGTATTTCCCATCATAATTATGGATGGTGCCCTAATCCAAATGAAATTGATTAATTTGGTCATTTAAATCCTTTTGAAGACTTGAATGCTTAAATCCTTTTGTTTAATTTGAAACTTGCAACCAATACCTCTTTGGTAGGAATTAATATCTTCATTGTCTACTGACAAAAGTTGTATTACTAGAGTTAGGAGCCCTCTAGGACAGTGGCTTTCAACCTTTTTTATTTGAGGACCCCTAAAAAGTTTCAGATGCAGATCTGGACCCCTTTGGAAATTTCAAATGGAGATGTGGTCACATTGAATTGTAAATGTGGGTACTCACATGCTTTTGATTGATCATACTAATCTTTCACAGACCCCCAGATATAGTCTGTAGACCCCCAGGGGTCTATGGACCACAGGTTGAAAACCACTACTTTCAGACTCTTGCTGTTCAAGCTGTGAGGGTGCAGCAAGGAAGGGGCATCTGTTAATCACATTTGCTGTTTTCTACACACCCCTCAACATCCAGAGAGGTCTTAGAGAGCTGCAGATTAGAGTGTGCAAAACCTAGTTTCTTCCATGGAGCTAGGATGCTTGGTAAACTATCCTCCTAACAGAAGAATTCAAATTTGCATTGTCAGATGGAAGAAGGTGAAAGTGCATGTTTTGAAGTTAGTTCCCACAACATATCGAATAAGATTCTTATTTCCACTCTATATTTGTTTTCTTGTTTTCTTGTGTCTGCACATTTGTTTATTGTTTTCCTGTTTTGTTTATTGTTTTCTTGTATCTGCACATTTCTTACTCAGGCATGTTTCCAATAATTTCCATAAAAATATGCCTGAGTAAGGACTGAATACAATACTAAAGATGACACTTTCAAAAGCAACAAAGTCACTGAAGTGATTCTTGAAAAATCACTGCAGCTGGAGACGCCAGCAGCGGTGGGGGCATGACAGTGCAAGGCCAGGGTTTCTATGGAGATCAGCCCCAGCAGCACTGGAGGGCAGGGAGCTGCTCCGTGGCTGGGTCTGGGATATTGAGGTGGTGACAGTGTGGTTTGGAGCCAGGGCAGAGCAACAATCCCAGGGTGTACAGGCAGCGAACTGTAGATTTGCCTGGCTCTGGACCACTCTATCATCACCACGGGCTCCTGGCCTTGGAGCAGCTGCACGCCCTGAAGCCCTGGCCCTGTGCTGTCACGGCCCCATTGTTGCTGCGGTCTCCATGGAAACTGACTGCAGTGATGCGGGTGGGGGCTGCTTGGAAATGGAGTCCACTGCGGGCCTGATCACGTTAGATAAAAGTGTCAAAAAGCCCCACTGAAGCGTGCAATCTATACAGATGCTGCAGAGCCAGATTGAACTAATGTGCTGCTTCTTCCAATAAAGCGTGGTTTGACTGTTTGTTTTCCACTTCTGTCAACAGCCTAAATGCCTAAGTGGTTTTGCAGTTGCTGGGAAGTAGTTATTTTCAGGTGCATTTTGTGATCTTGTTGTCTAAATTCTGGCTAAGTCTTATAAGGTTGATTTGGACCTGGCTCAAAATTGACATTTTCTATTTTTTTTATTATGTAATTATGACCAAGCTGTGGCCAGTTTCTGTGAGAACAAGAGAAATCATTGAGCAATGATCATTCCCTTTTAAATTTTCTTCACTACAGTTATCCCTATCTCTATGAGTTGGCAACAATTACAGTCCCAGTTACTATCCACTAGGATGCCAAACAACCTTAAATATGTTCATATATGTCCATTTGCATTGTGATATTTCATTTAATATTATGGTAGTGTTAGAGTGATGTTGTATCTGTGAGGGTCCAAGAATTACGCAAGGAACAAGGATTACCTATAGCAAAATCTTTTATTGGAATAACTGCATAGTTGGGATAGTTAGACAAGCTTTTGAATGCAAGACATGCTTCTTCGGGTCTGAGTGAAAGCCAGCACTCTTCACACCTGATGAAGCATGCTTTGCATTCAAAAGCTTGTCTAACTCTATCTCAGCTATGCAGTTGGTCCAATAAAGATGTTGCCTTAAGAAATCCTTTCCTCTTCAACATTATAGCATTGGTCATTTTTCATGTTTATAAAATCATTTAATATTGCATAAGCTAGCTAGCAGGTTATTTTGAAAATTATGTCTTGGCAAGAAATCCTAGTTTTAATGATAGCAGAATTCTATTGCTGTCAAACATCAGGATTTCATCTTCAGAAATTGTATTTATTTGTGTTGTACATTTAATCACATACATGTGTTACTTAATAGGTTAGTCTGTGATAAGTAGAATCTAAAACAAATCCAAATCCAAAACAGAGCAGTTTCACAAGAACTTTGTGGGTGCCGGAAGTCCTGGTTTGCGCTTAGTGGAAATAATTGTTAAAAGACAGATGAGAGAAACTACTTGTGGGATTTTAATTTGTTGGTTTTTTTAGCCTCTGAGTACATTAAATAATCTGTTCATAGTTTAGTTTTAAATAGAAATTTGTGCTTACTTATCTGACAGGACACTGGATATGTGGACTGGTCTTTCATCCAACATATGCATCCATCCATAGAGTACAGTACTTGGAAGGACTATGATACCTGGCCATAGACAGAAACCAAGAGTTTTTAAATTAAGTATTTTTACTTCATGGTAAATTGTAATACCAGTAAAAATGTTGCTTTGGCAATGAAACCTAAAAAAAGGAGAATTAGACTACATTCAGAATGCAACATTTACAGTCCTATTTTATGTGCAACATTATTTTCTTGTTCTAAACATTTGGATTGAATCAGAAAAGTGTTGACCCAGCTACCACCCATCTTAATCAAGTTGTCCAACTGATCTGAGCAGAACCCTAATTGAGTGAAATTTGGTGGCCTGAAACCCTGTAGAAGAGTGATCAAAGACAGAAACCTCCTCTATGTCCTTAATTTACTCCCACTTCCTCTCTCCCTTGAATATTTTTGATTGGTGTCTATCATTGGAGAATATCATTATCATTCCTGCCTGCCATTCAGGCCCATAATCCAGAATTCATCTTTCATTCAGACCTCTCTTTCTAGTTCCTCACATGGGGCTATGTCTAAGTCTTAGGCCCTTGGTACACATTAATTTTAGGCAGCTCCTGGAGCTCTTAAACCCCGGATAGGCTGCATCTTAAAACCTTTAGGTGGCTTAAGGCACTCATTATGTGGCTCAAAGTTACACCACTCTAGGGCAGGATTATCTTCAGTCTGCATAACCTTGCTCCTTTTCCATTGAAGTGTGGTCACTCCTGACAGACGTGCTGCCCAACTTAAAGTCTTCCAGTATCCCAGGATGCAGTCACCTCTCTTCTACTTTCCTATTCTGTGTGAACATTGTGCCTCCAAAGATCAGCCCACTGCTGCATGGGTACTGTGTGTAGGGCTGTTCCCCTCTCTCTCCTTTTCTTTTCTTGTCCCTGGAGATGGCATGTGTGTGAGAGAGAGAAAAAGAGAGAAGGGGGTCCAGATTCATGCTAGCTGATGGAAGAAAGACAGCCTTGAAACTTTCTGCATACAGCTCCTGATTCTGCCCTGTGCCCACATCCTGGATCCACCCAGATACCCTGCCCTGGTGCCGTGGCTTCCCTGGCAGTAGGCTGCCCCCCACAGCAGCCATGCTGCAGGTGGATTGGGTGCATGGAGCAGGGCACTGCTGGAGCTGTAGGGCTGGACCTCTTTGCCTAGCAGGAGAGCTAAGGAGTGCCACACAGTCTTAGAACCATAGATAATCATAGAGAAGTAGGGCTGAAAGGGATCTTCCTATTCACCAGACCTTTAGTGGCAAGTCACAGTTGTGCAGGTAGGTAAAAGTCAGAGAAGATTTCTAGACTAAAGGTGCGACTGCTCCAAACTCCGTGGTAGCACTAAGCTGATCAACATTTGTATGGCTCAAAGCACAACATGTAACAAGGCCCTTATATATTCTTTCTGCATAATCTCTCTAAAAGCCTTTTTATCTATCTAGTTAAAATTCTTGTTCAGCATCTCAACCTCTCAGGTGCCCATTGTTGTACCTTTGTCCCATCTTCTAGTGCTGCCTCTCTTTCTTAAGACATCTCCCATCTCCAACTACTGCCCCTCTTACTTACCCTCTGAAAATGTCTACAAAGCTGTCTCCTTATCCTCCTACAAATCTCACCATAAATCTTTGACATATATACAAACAAGATTTGACTGCAATTAGATGGCCAGTGTGCTATGACTACTGCTTATCATGCTCATCAGTGTTGTGTCACCGATTATTTGCGCTCCATGCTCTGCATTCATCTGTTGACTCTTGTCTTAATCTTAAGTTATAAGTTCTCTGGGACACAACCTATTTTTTCTGTATTTATATAGTAACTAATGAGAGGGTGTGATAGTAGAGTGGTTGAGGCATTTTGCTACAGGGTATATATTTGGGCCTTGCTCAAGTCTCATGCCAAAGACTGTCCCAGTCAACAGAACTGTAAGTGGATCCTTGGTCATCAATCCAGAAAATCAAAGATGGTTGTATATGAGATGTGATGCCAGCCTCATTGCTGCCTTATTACTGACAAATTAGTTGTCTGGATTTGAATTAGACATTACACTTGATCTCAGGACTTAACAAAATGGGATCGTAGGTCTTCACTGGGATCCCAAGATGCTATAAAATAATAATAAAATACGACATTCTGACCCAACTACTCCAATCTTAATACAATGCATTAGCTGTACGTAGTAAACATCTGCAACTTGCTTTATGAATCAACTAGCTACTGAGTAGCTTGCTCATATAGGATTGATTTTTCTCCGAATGAGCCTTTTTCTGAGGCTAATTAGGCAGATGCTATTTTGTCAGATTATAAAACATGGCTCCTATGTGCTCAACTTTGTAAAACCATGTTAAGATTCTGACAATGGAATATTTATCAAGCTCATATTGCACAAACACCCCCTCTGATTCCCCCCAACCCATTCCATTGCTATCACTATCAGTAAGAACATCATCTTCATAGACATATTTGTCTGTAAGTTTTAAAAAATACAGTAGTTGTCTCATATGAAATTATCAATTTATTATCCTAAATATTTGTATCCTGAATCACAGATGCATTTCAGCAGCTATAAAATGGATGGCTAAGGTTGACTGTATTTATATACACTTTGTGGTACTTATGTAAACCTTTAGTTTGTGTGAGTTTGTATGACTGCAAAAGCCTAAGTGATTTTCAATTACAGTTGTATTAATGAGGTTAAAAGTGCAACCTATTTGTATGTATCCTACTGTATTTCACCTTGTGGTCCAATGTGCAGCCATTATTTTTTTTTTATGTATACGACTGGAGGAGGAGGATCCTCTTGGACTCCATTATCCCCCCTGCTGCAAGTCATCCCTTTTCTTACTCAGGAAATGAGCAGGTCTTGCAGCTCCATTTAGGGAGAGAGGGTGAATTATGCTTGCATCTCCTGTATGGTGGTGTAAAACAGTCCTGTTAGCTAGTATACTTGCCTACTGACATTTCAATGCAGTGTTTGTATTTAATATCTGCCAAAGTGAAAATTTTGGTAAGGAGGATGTACCACTGCTGTAGCGTAAACTCAAATTCACTTGCAGTTAACTGTTTTCTTGCAGTCTGAGTTAACACAACTGTGGTGAGTTTTTGTGGAATAGACATCATTAGTATTCTTACTTAGCATTACATATTGGAAATGAAGCTTGCTCCTTCGCTTCTGTCAACAGGCTGTCTCATAGCCCTGCTTGAAATCTCATGTAGAAATGAGGATGTGAGGAAGTGAACAGCATTTCTTGCCACAGTTTTTTGCCCATCTGCTAGGCACTGCTGTTTTACTTACTGCTGTGCTGTGGAGGCTGCTCCTCTTTCTCATTATCTCCTACCAGATCTGGTTTACCACTCTGAGTGCCTCTCACTACATCACAGTAGGGGATAGATAAGACAGAATGCTGAGATAGCATGAAGGAAATGGAGGATGCTGGTTGCTTCATTCATTCAATTGTCTATTGGTGCACAGCAGTATAAATGGTATAGATAGTATGTGTATAGTTTTAGGAGGGGAGAGAAATGAAGAGAGGGAGAAGTACTGAGGGACAGATAGAAAATATAAGTTTGGAAAACTCTATTGAGTAATCGTAGAGGAGGCAATGTGACCTGAAGGAAAAGACAGGTCAAACCAGAAAAGGAAAACACCTTTTTGAAGAAAAAGTTTTCCCTTTCCAATCTCCTTATTTCTAACACATTTTAAAAAGAAAACAAAATGGCACCTTGTCTATACTAGGGTTCTTCTTGCTGAAATGTCCCCACCAGTGGAAGCAATAGTGGCAAATATAGTTCCCAACATTGTGTTTCAGCAGTGACCAGCATTTTAAGCACAATGTTGTGTAAACATTAATGTGGTTAAGATATGCCAGTGTCTATAGCCAGCCACACAGATGGGCGTAATGTGGCTAATCCAGCTGCCTCTGATTCCCCAGCTGAAATTACCAGCTACACTCAAATGCCATCTCTGGAGCCATGGCAACATCCCTAAATACTCTGATGCTGCTTCTTGTCTTATCTTACTACTCTAATCCCCATGTAAATATACTAGAAACATCACCTTAGAAAATCCAATGTAGTAAACACTCGTAAATGCTAATCACATTTTAATCAAAATCACTGCAGTTATTATCTGCTTGTAACTTGCAAATATTGTCTATGCCCCTGAAATGTAATATAACAACAGCTGTGTGTGTCACTGCACTAGAAGAAATGGTTAGATGTGACTACAAGGGTTGGACTAGAACTGGAGGTCCTGGGTTCTTCCTGGACAATGTGAAGCCAGAGCAAGTAGATTGAGAGCTGGCTGAAAATATTAGAATTCTTTAATATTTTTCAGTAATTTTTTCCCCAAAAATATATATTTGATTGTGTTAAAAAGTTATTGAGCAGTCAATCTGACATTTGGAAATGCTGACAATTTTCACTGAAATATCAAGCCTCTTTTTATCTTTTTGCAGTTTTTTTCTGCCTTTTTCATCAAGGCTTTAAGTCTTCTAATGCCATCAAATTACACTGCAGGTGCCAGCCATCAGGTGGACTTGACATGGGACTCTTCTATATGCTTTAGTTTAGAAAACATGGAAAGATAAGGAAATCATAACTATGGTTCTTTTTCAAAAAGTCATGTAAAAACATAGTTTCTTTCTCTTCCCTGTCATTTTCAGCTGTTTCTATAAATTCTCCCCCATCTCTAGTTTAAATAAACCTCCCCCTCCCCCAAACTCATGGAATGTTATACAAAATGGATCTGTACCGAATGCAGAAACTGGGTTGTAATTAGGTGGAACACTGGTGTCTGATCATTTGCCAGGTATTTGTTAAAATTTGATTAATTTTAATAGAAGGATAGCTATTCACACTGCTGTTTTGGTTATTTGCCATGTATAGTACTTTCAGTGCAGGAGCAGACATATCCATAAATAAAAACTCCAAAAACGAGGCTCATAAGAAATTATCTGCTTGCTTCTTGCTAGGTACAATTCTACTTTTAAATTCTCTTGTTGAATTTAGCAGCTGACCTGCAGGCAATCAGCCTTGCAAATTTTGGCCTGAATTCTTACCTTTCAAGTTTGGCTGTATGTGTGTACCATATTTTGGCAGTGACTCATTTCACAGAATTCAGCATCTCTATACACTCTATACGCTATACACAGCTTCCATCTGGCTCAAAGTGGACTTTTTGATGGATTATTCAAAATCAGAAGATTTAGGGATGAAGAACTAACACTTCATCTTCACATTCTATAAGCCTTATATATGGCTTGAACCCATGGCTTGGACACAGCAGGCTCTCTAACTTGATAACACTCTCTCTCCCCCGCTCTCCTGGAATGACTAAGCTAACATTTATTTCCATATAACCTTGAACACCAGGTCTTTGTACTGTGGCAAGTGAAAACTGTAGGGGAAAAAACATCCTCCCAAAAGCCATTGTTCTCTTTCTCTCCTGTGATTTGAATCTCACTTGTACCTGGGAATGGTATGCAACTTTTTGCTGTAAAGGGAAGAGTGTGCTGCTGACAGGAAACAGGTCAGCCTCTAGCAATTTCAGTCAACAGTGCTCCAGGCTAGAAAGATACCTAGCACTGCATATTTTTCTGTTTCTCTAGTATCCCTCACTTCCTCCATATATGTGTACTATTTACCTGGATAATCAGTGGATGCTTATAAGGCTTATCGAAACCTTCAAGGCGTTGCTGATCTCTATGACAAGACTTTCTTAAAATTCCTGTCACCCTAGCTACTACTGGGGTAACAATGTGGACAGACACTAGGCAGCTCTTAAAACTGCTCAGAAATTTTCTGACAGAAGAGTTTTCCATCAGAATATACTCATTTGACAGAACTGAATGTCCACTGGGACCATGCCAATTTTTGTCAACATTTTTTATTGAAACCTGCCTGGCTTTTAGCCATGTCACTTGGTGCCACTTGGACTTTTCAGCTTCCCGTCAATCCACCCAACAGGCTATATAGTGAGATTGAAGTTCTCAAGCTTCATTGTCCTGATAACTTGCTTGCAGTCACCCATTTTCTTGGGAAGCAAAGTTAACAAAGCCAGGGGGTTCATGACTCCCCAGGCTCCAAGTCTCAGTTGCAGCCTGTCTGAAATGCTGCCAAGTCCAAAGGATCAACAAGTCTATGTATGGGGCCTTGTGACTGTCCTTTTTCCTCCTCGCCTCCAGACAGTGGACTCTGAGTCACACGGCAACCAGCTCCTGGGTTACTTAGCTGCCTCTGGTCTACAGGGCAGCCGAGGAAGGTAGTCACCTGAGGATCTCACCAGGTGGGCAGCCAGTAGTCAAGAAACAAAAATCCATTTTTGTTTATTTAAAATGGATTTCTTTTTCTGGAAGTCCTTTCCATGAAAAAAAAATGTTCTGAGCCAATTTTGGAAGAAAAAGAAATCTTAAAACAACAATATTTTTCATGGAAAAGGTTTTTGAATTTATTATCAGCTCTTGTGCTTTTTACTTGCTGTACAAACATAGGAAACAGACAGCTTATTCCCTTATTTTGGTATGAGGTTTACCTCCCTAGCATCCCACTCACTGCAAAGTAGCTGCATCTGCTACAAAAATAATAACTTTGGGTTGCAGCTTTTACTTGGTCTTGTTTTGGGCCCCGTTGTACCTCAGGTTCCCCTTTTTCAACAGTTTTTCTTCTCTCAGTGGGTGTTTTCTCACTAACACTCCCATTTGGGTTTGTTGGCCTCAGTAGCATAATTAGGGAGAAGAAAGGGGAGGGTACCAACCCTCCAGGCACTGATTTAGATGTGTGCAAGAATGATGCCTCCCACCCCCAGAGTCTTTACCGTATCTGGAAGAGCACTGTGGTTTGGAAATATCTTGTGATAGCGTGTCCTATACGAGCCCAGCTGGAACAGTCCTGTGCCACCCAGCCATAGAAACCAGGTGCAGGGGCAGCAGGGGTCTTTGAGTCCCTGGGGCAGACCCAGGGTAAGACTCTGATGGCCAGGCAGCACAGGGCTTCTTCAGCTCAGATTCTAGGGCTGGCTGGAACAGGGCTGCTCCTGCTGAGTCTCAGCACCTGGCTCCTACGGCTGGGTGGGATGGGGATTCTCCAGCTCAGCTTCTGGGACAAAGGGCTGCTCCTGATGTAGCAAATGAACTTTTACTCTCCCCGCCACCACAATTTTTGCCCACAGTGCCAAAAGTGTTAGTTATGCCTCTGGTTGGGCTACAACTTAAACGTCAACATATCCCAAATATTTCACCCATTCCCTTCCTGTGTTACACCTTTTGGTGCAGCATTCTTGGTTCTGTCCCTCACAAGGCTTCCCTTCTGTTGTGCTACAAATAGTATGGCATCTTGCTTTCAAACTGTGCCAAAGATATACTATCCACACCTCAGCAGAACTCTCATTCAGGACTATTGTTTTCCAGGTAAGCTTTCTGAAAACACCATGATTCGAGTAACTATTCCAGACTGTTAAAACCTTTCAATCCATTCTTAGACCTGTTTGCTCATCAGAGCCGTATTACGTTATTAAGGATATAAGCTTGGTAGTGAAACAACCAGCAGATTTGCCAAATTAATGTCTTGGGAATAGTACAGCACTTGACTATTTCATCTTCAGCCTTCATTCTGACATTGTTATGGGCTTTGGCTTAAAGCTTATTATATTGCTATACCAGAATTTACAGATGTCTTACCCCATATCTCTATGGGGAAATCGAATTGGAGGAAGAATGTAGTATTACTTGTACTTTGAAAAATTCTGCTTGCTGTTACAGACACTTGGATGAAATGAAACATACTTTCAGCCAAAAGAAGTGATTATATTTATTGATAACACTAGAATCTAAAATCTAAAGACTTCTGACCTGGGAAAAAACTATTTCATTTCTACCCTGTAACTTCTTTTTATGAGATCCATCAACTCCATCTCTCTGCCAATGATCAATTTTTTTCTACTTATAGTTCTTTTTCTAGTGCTATTTAACTTAATTTTATTCAAATCCCCAAAATAAGCCATCCATAATATACCCTCTATTATACACTCCATAATACACTAGGTATTTTACTGTGGAGTAGACGAATTAGCTCTGCAGTAAAGTATCTACATTTGTGATGGTATTGAGAAGAGAGTTAATTGATTAACTCCATCATAAGATTATACTGTCAGGGACAGTACTATCTTCTGGCGGAGTAATTTACTGTGCTGGAACATACAGGTTGATGATGACTGTGGGCTGAAATTGAGCCCAGTCAGCTCAGCCAGCCTGGGGCCGGCTCTGCCTTGGTTTAAATTCCTGCTGTCCCAGACACACGTGCAAACGCTGTACCTGGGATCAGTTTCCTCTGGCTGAACTGGTGCCAGATTTCATTGTGTCACATTAAGTACATGTATAGGTGCAGCCCCCCCCAGAGTCTGTTTCATCACCTAATAGTTTTCATGGGCAGCCTAAATTCACCCTTTTTTCTATCTCATCATTTCTAGTTAAAATCCTGTATATTACACTGAATTTCTCTTTCCATAGTGCTTATACTTTTTGATGCTTAGACTATTTTCTCTTTTTAGCATATTTATACATATTTAGTTCTTTTAATGATCTTTCATATGATTCCTCCCATCTCCTTGCTGCTCTCTGAATTCTGGTTTGGAAATACCTTGTGATAGTGTTGGTCATAAATCAATACAAAATGCCAGGTAGTCATTTCACAGCTATGGAAAAAACAATTACCTCTCAGCATGAGGCTATGAGGCTTTTGTATATATACCTAAAAAAATATAGTGGACTTTTTGTTTTGCAAATGAGTAACAATGCAAACTCACACTCATTTTGTTGTCTATCTTTGAACATTTTGTGCGCTACTTTTTTCCAGGTTTTTCCTTATCTTATAGAGCTTGTAAAATGCTACAATACATATTGAAATATTTTTTCTTGACTGTATTAGCTTCCTTATTCTCTACTTCTACCCACATCAAGCTGGATTTTAAAACAAACTATCACTTGTACACAAGAAATGGAGAACACACACCAAATATAACAAAGAAAATGGACCCAATTTCACAGATATCTGACCTGCGGGTTGATGTGACTTTGGTACTTTTTCAGCAAAAACTAGTAGAAAGGCATAAAAAGACAAACTTGAAATTCAAAGGTGTCAAGTGCCCAACTTGGACAAAATACATATCACCTCTACTTTGACTGAAAGAAGAACAAAAGCTATGTAAAGCTATTTAAACAAACAATATGGCATGGCAATGCAATGTGATTAAAGTTTTTTGAAGATAAACAAGGAAATAAGTTTTAGTGGACAGAGCAGGTGACTTGGGAGTCAAAGATCTAGGTTCTAATCTATACAACAACTCACTGTTTGACTACAAAAAAGACACTTGGCCAGTCTGGACTTTTATTTCCTTCTTAATAAAATGAGTTCTCATCTTTTGTAAAGCATTCTTAGATTGCCAGATGGAAGGTGAAGTAAGTGAAAGATCTTACGAGTATCTAATCGAAACAGCCTGTAAACGTAATGTACCTAAAATTGGCAGCAAGTAAGCCTGATTGGCACTTCTAAGAAATCTTCAGGAAGGAACTGCCTAACATGGAACTCAGAGTAAGGTGACGAATGAGGTGTAACGATTTAGAAAGCTAAGTGTCATTTCCTTTCAGAATCTATTTTACATTCTGGAAGTCAGTTACGTGTGGGGTGAAAAATAAAATGTCATAATTTCACAGTTACTGGTTTAAAAAGTGATTTATTGTAAATTATGGCATTATGTGATGTGAAATCTTAGCTCAGCTTGTCTCTGTTAGAGACTAATCTCACTGCCTGAACTTAACCCCCTTTCTTACACTCAGTCATGACTCCTAATCAATTAATATCCCCTAAAAAGTAATAACATGCCAGATCACTTTTTAAGAAAATGTCTAGTCTCCTAGAAATCATTACACTGGTTGCCTCACTTCCAGCTACCTTCCTTTCTGTTTAAAAAACGGGGTTGTTTTTTCAGCTTTCAAAAAGTGAATCTTAAAACTAAGTGCATGTTAAAACTGTCATGGACATTAAGGAAACCAGCATGTTATACAAGTTGTATGGTCTGTGGCCTGAAGCTGGAAAAGACAAGGGGCTCACTGCTGACACTAGTAAAAGAGAATGGCTCACAGCTCTTTCAGAACAGGGAAGGGGAAAGGGTCCCATAGGTGACATGAAGGAGTTTGCTGCTGGCATCTGGTGGTGAGCCAGAGAAAATGACTGAATGGGCCAGACCTCATTTGGATTTCAATTACATGCCAGTTTGGGGCATTTTTGTTGAAATAGAGGTAAGTTTTTGAAGTTAAGGTTAATAAAATGTTATTGTCCCTGTTTATTATTAAATAGAGAAAAGAACTGTGTCAAATGGATCCTGGGGGAATGGATCACCCACACTTTAAATGAAATCTGGAGTGGTAGGGAGCATTCTTGGGGGCTTACTCTGAGGCTTGTTAGAGTCTAAGTCTCAAAGTAATGACTTATTCTGGTGAAGAGCTAGCAGTTAGGCTGTGAGTATTCCCAAGGCACCAGAGCTAACCCTGCTTGTGCTAAAACTGCAGAAAGCAGTATCTTAGCTGAAGGATTTTAGTGATGGCCTCTCTGCTAAGCAGTAGAACTGTGATCACTTCTGGGATAAGTGATGAAGCCACAGAAACAGCATATATTACTGATGGGTGACAGGTGGACCTGACCATGTGGACATCTCAAAATCTGGAAAACAAAGAGAGAAGGATAAAATGGAGAACAGGAGAAGGAGGAAAGAGAGAGGCTAGCAGCTTTATTAGGCACTCAGTTGTGGGAAGGAAGAGGACTGAAGATAAGGATGCTTGTACACATGATGGTCATCAGGATGCACATGTGACAAAAATGTAATCTGTGTGGCTTAATGCATCAAGCATTACATATGTGCCAGTTTTGGGAGTTTTAAATGACTGTATCATTGCAAACTAAACTACACAAACTGTGTCTATTTGGCAGTGTTCCAAGGTGCAATGATGCAGCTGTCAGCAACCCCCGAGCTGTGGGAGCGGTGGGTAAGCTCCACAGAAAAAAAGGTTCAGGTCCCTCACTGCTTCTGCCTTCAGGAGGCACCTGGCTGATGGCAGAAGTGATGAGGGGCCAGATCCTTTTTTTTTTTCATGGAGCCTGCCCGCCCCCCTCCCATAGCTGCCTGTGGGCTAGACTATCCCTGAGCTGCAGGGGGCCCCAGTCCTTCCTTCCATGGTGGCAGGGTCTCCCAGGGCCACTCAGATGAGCTGCTAGAGCCCCATCTCAGAGGCACCACCTGGCCAGATTCAACTCTTCCTTGAGCCTGCCAGGGCTTTCAGCACCCCATGACTATCCCTGCAGCCTTTTTGCTACCTGGGACCACCCAGGAATAAGCTGGCTTGCCCCTAGGGCAGTGCAGAGAACCAATTGTGGGGGCAGCTGGGTGCGCTGACAGCCGGAGAAGACGGTGGGAATAGTGGATAGGGTGCTGGAAGCCTGAGAGGGCTCAGGGAAGCTTGGGCTTGGTGGGCTTCCAGTGCCCCATGAACTGTCCCTGCTACCTTCTCCAGCTACCAGCACACCCAGCTGCCCTTCTGCCACTTCCCCATGCTGCCCCAGGGGCAAGCCAGCTTGTTCCCAGGTGGTTCCAGGCAGCAGGAAGGTGGCAGAGACAGTGCAAGGGGTCCCGAAAGCCTTGGTGAACTGAATGCTGCCTCCAAGCTGAGGCAGCACCTGGCCTACTAGCAGCCCACCTGAATGTCCCAGGGGACATCGCCTCTGTAGGAATGCTGTTGTTAACAGTAGATACCCAAGAGTATCTTTAAGGTATCTGTGACACTAAATACTTGATATGCTGGTAGTGCTCAGGATTTTTTCATTATAGATTAACTATGTAAGTGTAGTCATTTTATAAAATGAATTCTCATCTTCCCAACAATAACTGCACGGTACTAATATTACAAGTTAAAAGATATGCTGTAGTACAATAATCCTAGCATAGGGTCCAGAGTAGGTGACAGACTTACAGCCACCACTAGAACTGTGGAGCCCTAGTTGTAAAGTGTTTGTGATTTTAAGGTGTTAAGAACCACTTTAGTCAGTGGGACAAAAAATGCTCAACTGCTAAACATCAGAGAACAGTTGTTAAGTTAAGGTCTTGGAGATCAGCATTAGCCTATGTACTACCCAAAGTACCTGAGAAGCAGTCAAAATTTTTCTTCTACTAAATATAAAAATATTTATTTAGAGCACTACCTAAAATCACTGGTAAATCTCTCCATTTATTTTATTTTCTCCTTTTGTGGAAAATTTCCAAAAAAAGATCTGGATTAAAAAAAATCGGATAACTTTGAAATTGTTTTTTATTCTTCAGTGTTCAAAAATGTGCCTTATATTTTGAAACCTTATCGGTTTCCAAGGAAAATATGGAATTTTCATTCTCTCTCAGAGCTTGAAGCACCTTTTCCATTTCAAAGATTGACTTTTGTTTATGTGTTAAGCTACAGCTTCTTGGAAGCCCCCTCCCCCCCACCTTTTCTTTAAATAAAGGATTTTATTTCCATGGGAAAAATCTAATTCCAGAATTCCAGCACCTTTGGGCTGAAAAACAAATACTACTAATAACAATTTGGAAACATCAGTTTACAAGTCCCACAGGTTCCAGTGGTACTATATCCAAATCTGATTGTTTGGGGTTTTGACTGAGGTTTTACTAATTTTGGACATTTAGTTTCCAATGGAAAAAACCCCTCAAACTTTTAAAACAATCTGCCACTTCATGAAAAAAAATAGTCAAAAACCCAATTATCCATAGAGAAACAGTTCTGACAGAAAATTTTTGATCAACCCTATTTACCACTTCTTCCTGCTGATTACCAAGTAGGCATAAATAGTACTATACTGAAAAATACTATATTTGAATTTGGTATCTTTACTAATATCATTTGGACTCAATGATCTTAGTTCTTTGAGTTTACCTAATTTCCCCATGGAAATGAGTTTCCACATATAAGGATTAATAAGGATTATGGATGTTAACTAATGACAAATTACTAATAATGCAACTTGTACTTGATATGTTTCATATTCTTTGCTTAAAAATCAAATGCTTCCTCATAGAGGAATTTAATCATCTATGCTCAACTAGTAAACAAGCTTGGGTTTCAGTGATAAAACTGAATCCTTCCAGAAGTACTTTAGTGAAATAAATTTTATTTGTGTTACTTAAGAGGGAGAGCAAAAACTCCGTTTTATGTCTTATACATCCAAAGTCTGCAATTAATGTACGTGAAGTTAGAAAATACCAGAATTAAGGCTGTCTGGTCTATGTTTACAGTGCACCCTTTTGCATATAGACTATGATAGTCCCAGATTAGATGATCACAGACCACACTTTTCCAAGATTTCCCCTTCATTCATTTGACATAATGAAGTGGGCTCTGGGAATGAGTCATGGCTGCATAGTGACTGAGTTTGTTTCTGTGAAATCCTATCCTGCTCTGTTGCAGGAAGTGGAATATCTGTAGTGAATGAAGAAGAGGAGATCACAAGAAATAATAGTCTTGTGGTTATGTAATGATAAGATGAAAACCTGGATGCTATCCTTGCTATCATGGGTTCTCATGGCCTGCTGCATGCAGAGCCTCCCAGTAGCGCATGGTGCTGCCTAAGTCTTGGGGGCTTCATGTGGCACCTGGAGCTGGCCCAGCCCACTGGCATGCATCTTTGGTCATGACTGGGCCAGCTTCTGCCACCACCCAGGGCTCCTGGCGCCACATGCAGGAGCTGAGCACCATCAGGCTGGGCTGGGCCAGCTGCTGGCTCTAGATGGCCTGCGCACCATCGGGGCCAGGCTGGCTCCATCTACACATTTCCACCATGTGGAGGCAGGAGCTGGCCTAGCCTGATAGCATGCAGCTCCTGCCTAGAGTGCTGAGATCCCCAGGCGGTGTCTGGATCTGGTGTTAGAGGACAATAGAAAGATCCTATGTAGCTGATTTTCAGAAATCTTCTTCCATCAAAAAAGAATGGCAAAGGAATATTGGGACTTTCGCATAATGGTTTCTATTCCAGCTTGTAAAAGAGAGTGTGTCTACTGGTTAGATCCCTGAACTCCATTTTCCTGTGCCATTAAGCTTCTTTTCTTATCAACTTCTGTTGTCAGTGATATCTCTTTTTCCTTCCTGAACTACTCTGTACCAGCAGAAGGGCAGTGTTAGGCAGACAGGAGAGACAGTTTTTCTGCCTTCAGCTTTGGTACCTAGTGCAATAGTATACTCTGAAAACAAAAAGAAGCAAATTCAAAGAAAATATTGCCCAGACTGTGTAGCTCTGGGCTGGATCATGCTGTTATATCCCGTACTTTGAACAGTTTATCACATGAGTGAAGTGTAATGATTTCTGTTTAAGTTATACATAATGATAAGAGAAATGCCTTCAATATTAAAAATTGTAATTTGGCTTTTTAAAAATTCTCATTTTGTTTTGAACATTGTGGGCATGTCTATATGAGACATTGACTGCAGAGTAGACTAACTGTACAGAAAATGTCATACACCTACATGTATTCTAGTAAGCTGGAGTAAACTGATTTTTTCTGCAGAAGGATAGTACTTGTAAATACAAGTAAAAGTCTCCACAGCAGCCCTGACTGGCCGGGATATGAAAGTGCTTTGGTGTGGTGGCTGCCTGCCAGCTAGCCCAGGACTGATGCACCTTTGTGCCCCAGCCAACCCCTCCACAGTATATTTAGCTGGGGGTGCAGTCCTAGACTGGCAGGCTGATCCCCCAGGCCCTCTCCCAGCTGGGGCTGCACTGACCTGGTTAAACATGCTTCAGTCCTGGGTGCATGTGCAAACAGCATGCTTAGAACAATAAACTCGGGTGCAATAAGCACTGGAGTTTACTGCATCACATTAAAATGCATGTGCAGACATGCCCTGTAGGCTTAGTTGTGTTGTCAGTCACACCAGTATACAGTGGAGTCGCATCATACATGCATTTAACTTATGCAACTTCAACTATATGTGCTCGGCATATAGTTGAATAACAATTTAAATAGTGCGGGTGATTCCGCTCACCATTCTGCTAAATGAGTGAGCTGTTCCCTCTGCTGTTCCCTCATGTTTTTTCCTGTGCTGCACCTCACATACATACACATCACGGGTGGGGCTTCCTGGTCCCTTTTCTCACTGTCCCCGGGACAGTATATTTTGACTAGATGTGATTTTTGCCTTAAGCGCTGACTTCAGAACATAACCCCCGCATAAGATGCAACTCTGCTGTAAATCTAGAATAAAAATTTAAACTCAGGTTGGTAAAATAAAATTGAAGAAATCTTAGAACTACTGTATAAACAATATTTACAAAGTCATGGATGACAGCTGAGATCTCAGAGGACTGGAGATGGGTTAACATTTCCTATGTTTAAAAGGGGAGGACCTAGGGAATCATAGATCAGCTCAGTACTTAGAATTATAGATCTTCAGTCCCTGGAAGAAGGGGGCATTTCTAAAAGCCAAAACAGATATATTAAGAACAAATCCCTTGCAAATCAAGGGAAAACAATTTTCCACGTTATACAGCACTGGTGAGGCCTCTGCTAGAGTATTATGTTTTGGGCCCCACACTGGCTACTTTGGAAAGAGATAGCATAGAATGATAAACATTATTAGAGGCGTTGGAAGCGAGACTTATAAGGAAAGGCTGGAAGAACTGGGGTTTTTTAGTCTGGAGAAGAGAAGACTGAGGGAGGATTTGAGGATGGAGATGGACTTTTTTCTGTGGTTGCAGGGAACAAGACTAGGAGCAATGACCTTAAGCTGCAGCAATGGAAATTTAGGTTGGACAGCAAGAGGAACTTTCTGACAATGAAAGCAGTCAAACTTTAGATCCGGCTATCTAGAGAAGCTGTGGAATCTTCATTCTTGGACATTTTCAAGACCAGATTAGACACTTTGCTGGGATGGTTTGATCTGGGATCTTCCAACCTTGAGCAGGGTGCTGGACTAGATGGCATTGTGGGACTTTTTATACCCAGCTCCAGGAGTGGTGAGGGGGATTAAAGTGCCTGGAGTGTCTCATGTATCAGCGCCCCCGCACTTAAAAATGGCGGAGGGGACACTTTATCTAAAGCTTGTCAAGTGAGCTTTAGATAAAGCACCCGTTTCTTCCAGGGACTGCCATTTTTAAGCACGGGGACACTAATACATGAAATGCTGGAGGCTGCTGGAGCACAGTAATTACCACACTCCAGCAGATGTGATTAATTGGGTCTACTCCAATGTGTAGAGTAATTACAGTGCATCGGAGCAGCCTTGATGCTTGTGTATAGGCACCCACGAGGTCCCTTTCAGGCATACTTTCCTATGATCTTATGAAATCAAGCCAAATCAGGTAGAAAGGAAGGGAGGAAAAGGAATGTGGTGTGCATAATATATTTGGACTTTTGGTACATCCCCCATGATATTTTGTTAAGCACACTGGAGAAATGTGGGCTAGATATATATCTACCTAACAGTTATTCTAATTGGATGAATAACCATAAACTAAGAAATTGATGTGTAAATAACAGGAAATTACAAGTGGGATTTCAGAAGGGTCTGTTTTTGGTCCAGTGTTGGTTAACATTTTTTTAAATGAATTGGTTGCAGCAATAGAGAGCTATCTGCTTTAAGTTTGCAGATGGCATAACACCGAAAGGGAGGCTGTAAACACTTCAGGGGATTGAAGTGGAATTGTAAATTGGAGACCTGGTTATTAGACAACACAATGAAATTCAACAAATATAAGGTGCTATGCCTTGGAAAGAGAAACCAAATGCACAAAAGCAGAAAGAGAGAGAGCTGGCTGGGCAGTAATATTGCTGAGAACACTTTTAGGATGTTAGCAGTTCATAAATCCAACAAGAATCAGAAATTCAATTCTCTATCCAAAAATTATGCAATTTTGGCCTGCATTAATGGAAGTTTTATACATAAGACATGGGAGGTCATAAAACCACTTTACTTGGTATTGCTTAGGTTTCAGCTTGTGTACCATGTGGACATCTGCATTCTACATTTTAAGAAGAATGTAGAAAAACTGGAAATAATCTAGAGATGAGTGACAGAGATGCAAAAGAGGTTGGAATGCATATGATATGAAGGAAAGATGAGAGAATTAGGTAAGTTTAGTTTGGAGAAAATATCAAGAGAAGAAGGAGACATGATCACAGTACTCAAATGTTTGGAAGGCTACCATAAAGTAGAGGAAGAACACTTACTTGAAATAGAAGGCAGCACACAAAACAAGGGGTTTAAACTGTAGCAAACTGGATTTAGATTAAAACTTAAGGGGGGCAGGGAAGAGGGGGAACCTTTCTAATTGCAAAAAAATTAAAACAATAAAAAAAAACTGCCCAGGGAAGTTGGTGAAGTGAATTGATTAAGGGCAATGGGAAGTCACTACCACTGCTTAAAACAGAACTTTGATGTCTTGACTCCCAGCCCAGTACCCATTCAGTTAGGCTGTCTTTCTGAAAACCTTATATGAAAGGATGTATTTGATTTCAGGCACTTTATAAATGTGCATCTCTATGCTGCCTTCTAACTAACACAGCTAACTACCTCTTTATTCATGAAAGGATACGTAATTTTGGGGCTTTGATAATGTGGTGTTTGTGCTGATGTTGCTTTTGTTGTTTCCTTGTGGATGAGTGCAATTGGTAGAGGAAGGAGTTCTCTATATTACATATGACATCAATGAAGAACCATAATGCTCAGTCTCTATTAAGAGATTTTAATGCATCTCATGAAAATGTAGATATTTATGTATGCATTCTGTAACACTGTCTTTGTATATTCTTAGTTAGGTTTTACTGATAGAACAGTTGTGTTTCCTTTTATGGATATGCTGTCAAACTAGATTATTGTAATATTCTTTAGGAAAAAAGTATTCTTTACATGTTTTAAGGTACTGATCGATATTGCATATCCTAATTTCTCAGTGATAAGGATTTTTAAATTAATTTATGGATTACCTTTTAGTTTCTTCTTCCTCCTTTCCTTTTAATCTATACTGCTTCCTTCTTGCCTAGAAGTTAGAGCAATGGTTCTCGACCCTTTTATACACAAGGTATTCCTCATTGGACTTGAGGGACCCTTCCATAACTTGTGAATTGAGTAGCATCCAGTTTTAAAAACTGATTCATATATTACAGAGATTATCTCCTTGCAGAGTGGCCAGGCAGTGGAAGTTGATGATTAGACAAGCAGAAATATGCCTGACCTTCATTTTTCTGCTTATTTCCTCACATCTCATGGCAACCTTCAAAAGATCTCACAGCAACCTAGCTGAGACTCATTAATTAGGTCTCAGCTCGAGTGCTATATCCTGTTCAGGATTTGGAATTCTCCTTAGATGCTCCCCATTTTTATTTGTCTGGTCTTCCTCAACCAAACCATTCAGATTCCACAAAAACAGGGCTTTTAGTGATATTTTGGGGCTAATGGGATTCATTCCATTCACACTGTTTTATTCACTGGGAAAACCTCTCCAGAGAAATTAGAACTGTCCCAACTCAAAATGCATTCAGATATATTCTGAAATTGTGGTATTTAGTTAAGAACTTTAAATTGTTAATTCTGTCCTGTAACATGGCAGGTTTGTCATTGCTGTTGATGACAACAATTACAATAACAATAATATATCTTGACAACAAACCAATTTTTTTCATAAGGTTTCAGTGTATGGATGCTGATTTATTTCTGCCCCCTGAAATTAGCCAATTACGATTGCCGAATGGTGGCCTCTGAACTCGGTTGAGTAGGCTCCAGGTCCCAAGCCTTCCATCTTTAATCAAGTATCAGTCTCATTAGAGAATGCATGAAGTTAACTGCTAGGCAGAGATACCAAACCTAACTGTAGAGCAAAACCTTTACCTGAGAAGGAATGAAATTGCAGACAGGACCGGAAGTGTTTCCCAGGAGGGAACTACTGCAAGTGGTTCCATGTAAAATTTCCTCAATCATCCGGCAATGTGTCCAGTCCCCAGTCCCTGATGAGTGCTCCCTGTCTAAAAGTCATACCAAATGAACTCCAGCACAATATGGAAATCCCCACAACTGTGGTAAATCTTTTACACTCCTTACTCTCATAGCAGCTGGTTAGCCTAAGGTTAACCAGATGGTTTACGCTTAATATCTGTTATCTTTTATTTGGAGTGACACTCTTCCCCCGCAAAAGGAGATGGTTCACTTGTTACCAGCTCATAAAGCCCCATAAAGGAAGATGAGCTAGTGGTGGAAATTTAGGCAGGCAGTACTTTGTCAGCAGCCAATAATAGCTTTGAGAAGTATATGCTTAACATATACATATATGGCTTATGCTGACAAGTGGTCTAGGACTTTCTGAATGACAAGACTGCACTTACATTTGGTTACAAAAGACACTGTCTGTGTAGATGCCTTTAAGAGTGTTATGTATAAATTGTTACATTGTCCCAGGGATTGCAGGAGAGAATAGCAGATCAGTAGGCTAAGAAGGCTCTCTGAATAAACAATCTTTATCATTCTGTAAGTTTTGAGAATAACACATGGTACCAGGTGTGGGGCGCAAGGAAAAACAGAAAAAAGGAGCATTTCAGAATTCCAGAGGAGTTAAGCTGTTTAGCAATGCAGCAGAAAACTGGAAGAGCTTCACCATATATACTATGGCCAGTGAAGCTACAGAGAAGGAAGATCCACTCAGGGTAGTTATTTTTTTAATGTAGCTGATCCAGAAGCTCTGTCACTTTATAATAGCCTAGAACTGTCAGCAGCAGAACAGAAAAGGTATGGCACAGTAATAAAAAAAATTGAGGATTATTGTATAGCCAGACAAAAAGAAACCTTTGAATGGTATAATTTCCATATGAGAGAGCAGAAAGAATGTGAAACAATACAGGAGTTTGTCAAAGACCTCAGACATGCAACTTTGGAGACCTAAAAGAGTCCGTGATCAAACACCAAATAGTATTAGGTATAAGGGATACACGCCTCAGGAAAAGACTGCTAGATGATCCTGAGCTTAATTTGGAAAAGGTAGTTAGAACATGCCAAGCAGCTGATATAACAAATGCCAGGATGTGGACTAATTTCAGGGAAGAAAAAGCAGAACAAGCTGAACTAGACAGGATCACAAGACTGCAAAAACCTAAGGTGACACACAAAAAGTACAGAAAGGAGGACCTTAATAAGAATCAGGCAAGCAGAGGCCAAAGAAAACTACTTAAAGAAACAATGGTCAGCTGCAGATACTGTGAGGGTTACCACAAATCCATGCAATGCCCTGCATTTGGTAAGTGCTACAACAAATGTAAACGATTCACTCACTTTGCAAATGTTTGTGGAAAGGAGCTGTCTCTAGTGGGTTATGGAATAGAGAAAGATCCCACACAATTTACTGATTTGTTTGATGCGCCTGGCTGGGGGAGTATTTGGTTGATTGAACGATTTCACAATGATTGCACGCTAAATTTATACAACACAATTTTATTTTAAAATTCCTTGCTACACATATAACACTTCTTAGCTTTAAGAAATCCTTCCCAAACAATGCTATAAGAATTAGTATTACAAAAGCAACTACAATTACAAGTAAAGGTTATTTCTCATGGTATACTTACAATCCTAGAATTCTGAGGAACCAAATCCCCAGATATACTTTCATTCTTTAGTTATGGTTTTAGGGTTGGTCTCAGCAGTGATAGCAAGTTCCCTTCCTTTGGTCCCACTTGGGTGCTTCGCAGCTTCAGCGTGAATGGGAGTTCTTGTTCATGGAGAGGCTGGTTCAGGTGATCAGTTTGATCTGGCCTACACTTGCGATTCTTCCTTGGGTGTTCTGCAAGTGAGGTTACCTCCAAATTGGGACTGTAGGTTACAGTTTTTATTGGGTGAGTTGCTGTCTTGGGCCCCTCCTACCCAAACCTGTCACTATTCCCAAATTTGAGCCTGGATCTTAATAGATTTCTGCTGGGTGGTCAGTTTGTATTCTTGCTTTTTGGAGATTTTCCATACCACTGCAGTGACCTCTCTTTCTCAACCCCCTTTTGAAAGCCCCTAGGTTTTGATCTCTCGGAATGTTTGCTTATGGATCATTTTTAGGTTAACTTTGTTAAAGGCCTCTAGAGATAAAATTCAGAACCAAGACATTCAGCACGTAGGCAAAAATAAGCAATGAGCCTAGATAAGAAGATGAACCTTGCCTTTTTTCTAAACTGGCTAATGGGTATTTATTACAAGCATTCAAACTATTACATTCAATGTGACAGGAGCCAGATGCACCACACAAGAAACAGCAGCTACATGCTCTATGCAACAAGGGAGAAGAATTCCTCATTGGCACAATGCAAGAAGTTAATTATTTGGAGGACTGGACAATCACCCTGAACATCAATGGCCTAATGATAACTTTTAAATTAGATACAGGGGCACAGGTCAATGTAATCCCAGAATACATTATTCAAAAAATGAAAACTAAACCTGTATACTATGAGAATAAGAAAGTGAAATTTAGAGCATATAATGGGAACATGGTTGCAAGCAAGGGTGTTGGTGCACTGCATGTTAGACACAAGGATAATATAGTAAAAATTCAGTTTGTAACAGTCCCAGGAAAGCTAGTTCCAACTATTTGGTTGGGAATGTGTAAAACTAGAGGTTTGATTAAGAGAACAGATGTCATTGTGGGACTAGAAAGCAAGAACATAGAATGAGAGTTTTTTGATGTGTTTCAAGACATAAAGAAACTGTCATCTGAGTACAAGATAGAATTGAAAGAACCAAATACTCCTACCATACATGCTGCATGAAATGTTCCCTTGTACTAAGGAAGAAACTGAAAAATGAATTAGATAGATTAGCTAACATAGACATAATAGAAGTAGAGCAAGCAACTGCTTGGGTTCATCACTGGTAATAACAGAAAGAAAAAGATGGATTCTTGAGATTGTGTCTGGATCCTAAGCAAATGAATGGATACATCAAAAGAGATGTACCTTCAATATGCCCTTCAGAAGGTATTGCTTTCATAGGCTTCCTGTTGGATTGTGTTCTGCATCTGAAGTATTTCACAGAAAGGCACAACAAATTTTTGAAGGTCTTGATGAAACTACAGTTTCTATCAATGATGTATTAGTTTGGGGAAATACTATGGAAGAACATGACTTGATACGAAGAAAGGCACTAGAAATAACTCACAGAGCAGTTTTGAAATGAATCAAACAAACATGCAAATTTAGGGTCAAAAATAACATATTTGGGAGAAAAGGTCTCTGAGAAAGGGGTGCAAATTGATCCTGCAAGGGGTAAAGTTATTATAAACATGCCACCCTGTACAAACAGGGAAGCAGTGCAAAGAATCCTGGGAATGATAAATTTTATAGGGAAATATCTACTTAACTTAGCAGAGCAGACCAAAAACCGTAGCTCACTCCTATAAAAGAATGCTCAGCGGGTATGGGAGCAAGAACATGAAACTGAATTTAAAAACTTGAAGGAAAAAATTATGAAGGTTTTGGTACTAAAAGACTATAACCCTAAAAGGCCCATTAAATTCCCAATAGATGCTTCTAAAGAAGGCATTGGAGCAGCTTTGCTTTGGAAACATGGGGATAGGTGGAGACCAGTAGCATATACATCTAGGGCACGCGCTGATTCAGAGTGTTTATATGCACAAATTGAGAAAGTTTAGTTCTGGTACATGGCTGTAGGAAATGTCACATATTCATCTATGGGAAGCCTGTGATGGCTAAAACTCATTGTAACAGGGCACTAAGTTGTGCCTGCTCCTTTAAGGCTGAAGTAGCTTGGCCAGGGAGCTCTGCAGGCTAAGCAGAACTACCCAGCTGTGGGTTGCCAGGGTAACAGCCTAAGGGGATAATTGGGCAGCAGCTGCAGATATCAGGTGACAGGCAGGAGGCAGGGTATCAGGACATATAAGCCCAGGGCTGTAGCTAGGAGCATTTACAGTCTCTCTGGCAACTGCCGGGGAAAGCGCTCTTGCATGAGGATACTACCTGAGACCTAGTGCTGCCTGCTTTGCTACTCAAGTGCTGCAAGACTTTAGGAACCTCCCAGATACTCAGGCTAGGGAGCATGCTGTCCTAAGGATGGAAATTTGCCCCCTGAAAGGGGCATAATGCTGTTTTCAGTGGTAAAGTTTAAGTTATAGCTTAAGGAGGAGTATACCTACTTGGCTCGTGCTTGCAGGGAAGCAGTGAGAAAGGCCAAAGCAGATACAGAACTCAAGTTAGCAACAAAGATTAAGGATAACAAAAAGTTCTTCTTTAAGTACTTAGGGGGCAGGAAGAAGGTGTAAGGCAACATAGGGCCACCAGAGAATGGACTAGGGTAACTTGTAACTGATAGGATGGAAAAAAGCAGAGCTCTTAAATAATTTCTTTGCTTCTGTTTTCCTGGACACAGATACAATTACATCTCCCAGTGAGTCTTTAGTTTGGAATGAGAGTAATACCAATCCACCGACAGTCAGCACTGACCTTGTGAAGGGGCACTTGGAGGGGTTGGACATATTTAAGTTGGCAAGCCTTGACGATCTTCACCCAAGGGTCCTAAAGGAATTGACCAATGACATAGCAGAAACACTGGCACAGCTGTTTGAACACTTGTGGCACTTGGGACAGGTCCCAGAGAACTGGGGAAAGGCCAGTGTGGTTACTATCATCAAGAAGGGGAGAAAGAAGGACTCAGGTAATCATAAACCAGTTAGCCTCACCTCTATTTTTGGCAAAACTTTAGAAAAAAATCACAAAAGATCACATTTGCAGGGGGCCAGCAGGTAACACAATGCTAAGGGGCAACCAGCATGGGCTTATAGCAGGCAGATCCTGCCTGACTAACCTGGTCTCTTTTTATGACCAGGTCACAAAGCGCTTGGATGCAGGGGAGGAAGTAGATATTATTTACCTGGATTTTAAAAAGGCTTTTGACACAGTGTTGCACCCAATTCTTATGAGCAAACTGAGTAGCTGTGATGTGAATTTTTTCACAGTAAGGTGGGTGAAAAACTGGCTTATGGGACACACCCAGGGAGTGGTGGTGGATGGCTCAGTTTCTCTCTGGAGGGATGAGGGCAGTGGTGTCCCCCAAGGCTCTGTCCTTGAACCAGTACTGGTCAATATCTTCATCAACAATCTGGATGAAGGTGTTGAAAGCACTTTGTCCAAATTCACAGATGACACTAAACTATTCATGCATGCAGGAAAAAATTATATATTAGTGCTGGATTATTATTTGCACTATCCTGAAGTTGCATTACTTGAAAGCACAACAGCAAACCATGTCATAACTCAGATCAAATTGATTTTTGCTAGACATGAGATTCCACAAATTGGGACAACAGACAACGGACCTCAATTCAACTGTCTTGAGTTTAAAGCATTGCAAACAAATATGGATTCTATCATAACACTTCAAGTGCTAAATACCCACAATCCAATTGTCTGGTGGAAAATGGAGTACAAATAGTGAAGAAATTGTTGAAAAAAGCTACAGGTTCACACACTGACATTTACCCATCACTCTTAAATTACAGGGCAACACCCATGAAACATGGATTGTCCCTAGCAGAAATGCTGTTTAACAGGAAACTCAAAACCAGGCTGCCAAATCTTGTGGGTGATGCTCAACAGAATGATTGGTCGAGACTTGCAATAGACTTGAAAACATTCAAGATATCACCTCTATCACAAATTTATCTCCCAATAGAGATATACTACTACCCTGTTACATAAGCGAGTAAATTCTTATAAATTTATTTTATCATTGCAACATTTTAGCTGCTGTCTTCTGGGTCCCTTCTCTGGTATTAGAATCAACCCTTTTGAGTATGTTCAGCGTGTGCTTAAGCTTATTTCCCTGAAAACAAGTGCAACTGCAAAAATATACTATTTTTCTTCCAAGCACAGGCATAATTCCAATGGTTCCATCACTAGTTTCTTTGCTGACTACTGTTGGCTTGATTTTGTCAGCTGTGACTTTTTCATTGCCACTGTCTTTGGGCCAAATTGCTAAAGGCCTGTCCTGTCCTTTTCGATACCATTTAACTTTCAGTTTCGAGAAATTTTCTGTCCACTACGTGATGTTCTACAAATACCTTATGACGGCCGTATTCAATGCCCTTTTATGGTGAAACAAAGCATAGCTCCCCTATGTCTATATTTATTAAGCTGGAAGATGTGTTTACTCTTATCTAGCCACTGTATGTATTTTCCATACTAATAAATATAGGTAAGTGAATGCTATATTTTCTGTGCAAAATTTAAATTCCAGATTGATCCTGATAAACTAACACACATACGTGAAGAAGGTTTTTTCTCCCCTAACTATAACTTAAAAACTGAGTGCTTCCTTTCTTTTTTAAACATGTATATGTGTGCATGAAATACCTATTGAACCTTCTTGCCATATTTAGTCATGCAACATTTTTATGTGTGTGCTACCGTGGTAGCATTTTACTGTGAATGTTCTCTATGGATAGCCCTGCAGGATAGAGAGGCTACAATATAAAAACACGTTTTGATAAAAATTCTGCAAAGCAGAATGTCACTTTCTTTTCTTCAAGTAACAAATCACAATGTAGAAGGCCAAACTTGTATTGCAGTTGTTTCCAGAAACAAAACATTTTATAATCCAAGAAAAATAAGTGGATAAATGCTAAAATAATTTAGTGATGGGTTAATTACTTTCATTTTCACAAAGGAGATAATGAGAGAAAACATCTCACTTAATTGTGAAAGAGTTAATGAATTACTAGAACATGGTAGTTAGTTTATAGATTGGTTTAGTTCATATGGCTCTTGAATTCAGTTTTTTTAATCTAGCAATAGGGCAATAAAACTAGAATAAAAAAGTATGCACTGAGGCTGTGACAGAGAGACTACCAGATTGTGAACCTGCCTGTACTGGTAATTTACTATGAGGTAAATCAATTTTTATTTTTTCCTAATTTTTTGGTGGCTGTCTCTGGATATTGGGGAGAACTTTCTCACTGGGTGCTCTGATGATTAATGCCTGCACATTCTATATGGTTGTATCAATACTATACAGTTAATACCGCCATTTTGGAAACCTAAGAGAACGTGTTCAATCTGCAGTAATGAACTAGGGTAAATGACTGTGAGACTGATGCACTGAGGATGTGTTATGGAACTTTTGAATATCTGAAATTCTGCAAAGGGTCAAATCTCAAAGACATTAAAAAAAAAAGCAAATTCCATGAATATTATTTTCTGATTTAGCTTGCTTATCTTATATATTGATATTGCAACTTCCATATGAATTCATGAAGTATAATTTGATAAACTGCCTACTAACTACATGCCAGGCAGTTTGATATTGCTGTGGAGGTGAGCTATCTCTACAATTTTTCTGCAAATGGTATTCTTCATCCATCATAGTTTAACATATATAGTACTTCTTGCAAAGAGCTGTGGACAAAAGGAGAAAGGGAAGAGTGTGGTTTATGCTTTTGAAGGAATGCACATTTCATCATTATTATAATTTTTTTTTTAAAGATCAAGTAGCTCAAACAGTGACCTCCTTTGAGAGCTTCCTGGCAAACTTTTGTGCTTCTAAAGCAGCAGGCTCTTTTGTGAACTCTGGACTGTCATTATGACTCATCTGTCACATTTGCTGAGGTCAAGCTGTAAGTAGGAGAGGTGTAAGATTAGCAGTGTGCTTTACTGTTTGTGAACTACTTTCCAGTTCTCTTTCTGTAATGGTGTTAATCTACATTCCAGGACTAGGTAAGTGCCATATCATCCATCTCTACTGGTAGCGGGTGAGGGGAGGAGAGCAAGAGGGGCATTAGCTCCATGTGCTGACTTAGAGTGGGTGCCACAATGCCTTTCCCCTAGAGTTTGATACATCAGGGGCAGATCAGTGCCACCCAGATGTAGGAGCTAACCTGACGCAGCCCCATGACACCTACTGTAGGAGCTGGATATGGAAACACAGACGGAGCAGCCACCTGCTACCTAGCTATAGGAGCCAGGTTCAGGGACACCGCAGAGAAGCCCCATGCTGCTATGCTAAAGAAGCTGGTTGTGGGGAAAAGGTAGGAGCAGTGGGGGGGGGGGGTCTTTGTGTCTCTGGGACAGCTGAGACCCTCCTTCCGCCTTCCTCTCCTTCTGCCCCTCCCCTGGCTCTGTGGTGCTTGACAACCCACACGCTTCCCAGGGAAGTTTTACCCAGAATACCAAAAATTGTCATTATACCTCTGATCTATACTAGTGCTAAATAATATCTTTTACCAATTTCCAGTTAGGAATTTTTAGGTATTTATACAACAGATCAAGTCCTTTCAGAAGGAAAGTAGCATTGAGTAGCAACTTGATTTTGTTCAAAATTCCGGCAAAACAATATTCTAGACTAATCCAGTCTGTAACTTACTACAAGCTACAATTCCAACAGATACCAGATCTCAGCTTCCTTTTCCCATCATGTTACATGATTTCTCTTTTATACAGAGCTTAGTTTAACTTCCATTCTTATGTCTCAACCTCTTTCAATACTCAGCCACAGTAACCATATCAGGATAAATAACTATGTGTTACTGAAAAAAAATTGGGAGAAATTATGGTTCAGGAAATATGAAAGGAGGGGATTTTTATGGGTGATATGTTTTACTGGACCAACGGCATGGTTAGGATAAACTTGCACAGACTTTTGGATATCAAATACCCTTCCTCAGGCCTATGAGAAAAAGGCAGACACAGCCTAGGATATGTAATCGATAAAACAAAAGTCTGTGCAAAACTCCATGTGTGTGTAAAAAAAGGAACTAAAAGACAATGGCAGTTAGCTGACAAAAGGGAGGAATGCAGTAGAAAGGATCACCTGATAATTAAAGGAACAAGTCCATCCAAGAGGGGCTTTTTACCTGGAGTGCAGAGAGATTACTAGGCATCAGGTAGATTATGCTAGGCCATGAAGTGAACATCCGTGTTTAGTATCCAGTAAGAAAATGAAATTTTGTTCTCAGGCACATCTTTTGAAGGTATTTTGTAAATTTCCCTTAAGTCCAAGGACTGTGAGGTCAGAAATACACATTTCTGTGAGAAATGTTCTCGCACCTGTGTTTTAGTGTTTTTGTCCTTTATTTTTTTTCTTTGCTTTTTCATTCTAGATTCATAGATGTAGGGTTGGAAGGAACCTTGTAGATCTAGTCTGACTCCCTGCCTGGGCAGGAAGAGAAAAATGGGCTCAAATGACCCCAGCTAGGTAAACATCAAGCCTCCTCTTAAAGACCCCCGAGGTAGGTGCCAGCACCACTTCCCTTTGAAGCTGGTTCCAGATCCTAGCTGCCCTGACTGTAAAGTAGTGCCTTCTAATGTCTAGTCTAAACCTACTCTCTAACAACTTACGGCTGTTATTCCTTGTTACTCTAGGAGGCAGTCTGGGGAGCAAGTTCTCTCCCAATCCCTGCTGGCCCCCGCTAGTAAGCTTATAGATGGCCACCAGGTCCCCCCTCAGCCTTCTCTTGTGAAGACTGAATAGGTTAAGGTCCCTGTGACAGGGGTGCCATTTTCGGAGCCTCTCCGGACATGCGGCTCTGCCCCCCTGTAATGGGCCAACCGCCCGCCTACTCTCCCCTGCCACGCCTTGATCTTATTTATAAAGGATGGATAATTGGAATTAGCGGGAAGCTGCCCATTCATGTGCATCCCAATGATGGGGGGCGCTGTCTGTGGCTCCTTTTCCTCCCCTGCACCGCAGTCCAAGCCTCACCAATGGTGCTGGCATAATCTGCCCTGGGCCATGTTATTATGCCACGGCCCATTGTCTGCCTTCATGGCCCCTTGCCACCTTTTCTCCCTCTCGGGGCTCCTCATCGCCCCTCCTCATGCTGAGCTCCTCACTACCCCCCTAACTCCAGGGCTCCTCACTGCCCCCTGGCTCCGGGGCTCCTTGTCCTCTCTGGGGCCTCTCACCCCCTCTGGGCTTCCCGCCCTCTCTGGGCCTGTAC
>NW_017728886.1:226056411-226110949 GCF_001723895.1 Crocodylus porosus
GCATCCTAGTGCCCTGCTACAGTCCCGTAGCCTCTCCTCATAGGGTCTGCCTTACTGTCCCCAGATCATGCAAGTGGCCCTCCTTCAGACCCTCTCAATGCTGTCCACATCCCTCCTGAAGTGCGGTGCCCAGAACTACATTCTAGTGTGTAGCTTTTGTCTAGTTTCACCTACATCATTTCCATGAGGCCATTCGGTGTACTGAATAAGGTAGACCACATTCTGGGATAGATTTGTACATGATCCATGGATTTTGAACATCAACCACCTCTCTGACCCATACTTGCAAACCATGGATTTTACCAGTCTCTACATGAGAGAGATGACATTTATTATAACTGCCAATATGGCTCTAGTTTTCAAATGTCTCTTGCCAAAACCTGCACATTTTTTTCCAAGTTTGTATGCCCTACATTAAAAAGGGGAATTTTCTGACTCATGACAACATTTGAAGATCCAAATATTTGACTTAAACCCCAAGTATTGTAATTATAAAATGCCTCCATAGCAGATAGTGGGAAATGTAGTTTGGATAAGCCACAAGTTCCTATTCTCCTGTATTGACTGGGCTCCCTGGTGGGCTACCTGATCATGGGTGATCAAAGGTTTTTTCTCTTAAGGACTAGGGGCAGAAATTACACATACATGGAAATTGGTTCAACTCTGTAACACAACAGAAGTTCAGTGCACATAGAACACTTTCAAAATGGCCAAACCAGTTTAAGATAAGCGTGGATGGATGTATTATTTTATTGTACTCCTGTCCCAGATCCATGCGGTTAGGTGGCGCATCAAACTGGTCAGCTGGTTAGGAGTCTTTGTGGGATTAGAAGTCTAGATGAGTTGTTTGACCTATTAAGGAAAAGAAGAAGGTGCAGCATCCAAGCACCATTCCCATAAAAGGCACCATGGTATCATTACAAATCATTTTTGCCAAAAGATAATCACTTTACCATCTCAGGTGATGCATGGGGGAGGAGGGGTTTGGAGGGGCATGCGCCCCCGCCCCCCCCGACAGGGATGCTGCTGCTGGCACTGCCAGCACCTGCAGGAGCTTGCAAGCTCTTCCCCCACCACCAGAGCTGCCGCTGCCTGTGGGTGCCCCCCCAGACTCGGAAAGCACCAGTCGCCCATGTTTCAGGTAGTTCATTTCTTGATAAAAAAAATAACACTTTCCCTAGAAAAGCAGATGTATTTCACAAAAGAAAAAAAAAAGAACCACAGAACAGCTTAAAAAAATCAGAAAGACCTAATAAATGATGCCAATGTTATTTATGTTTCATGTATAAGTATAGAAATTAAAGAGTAGAACTGAAGGTCACTCCTAAAACTTGGCCCTATATCTGTTGTTACTGATGTTCTCTTAGGCTCAGATCCTGTAATAAGCTCTAAATGGGTAGACTGTTATAGTCATATGGAGCTCATTGCAGGCAACACTAGGACCCTTGTAAAATAGACTAAATGATTCTTGTTCAACAAAAATAGATTTACTTTTAGATGGAAACTATTGAGATAGCACTGTTTTGATCAGTAGCTGTTTTTCATACAGTGCATGTCAACAGTTTACCCTTATATGGGGGATGGAAATTACTAGTGTATTAGATCTTTTCCTTTTCTGACTAATATGACGATATTAACTTCAGGCCAGTATCCCAACACTGGCTGCAAAGGATGGCATCTCTAAGTAAAACAGGATTAAGGATCCCATTTAATCAATTGGGCATTGCCATAAATATTTATTCAACACTGAATTCAACACAGTCTAGCACTGATGACTATCTATATGCACTAATAAAATAGCAATAATTTCTGAGTAATTACAGAATTCTATAAAGAAGAAAAAAGAAGAGGAATAATAGACATAACTGGCTCTGGTTAAAATATTAGTGATGAAAAAATAGATTAAAGTTGGCATTTTCCTGTATAAATTATTAACACCAATTTTTCCTCATCATTGACCAGCTCTAATGATTGTTAAATGGTATATGGCAAATAATTAATGACTTTTCCCCCTTCAATTGCTGAATTATTTTTTTGTGACTGCATTTTTAGTAGTCTAATCAGCTATGGTTGATGTTATTTTTTTTTCAGATACTTCAAATCTTCTGTCAGGGTTATAGACAAGATGATGCACTTGGTAATTTCACTTATTTTTTTCAATCATTCATGAGAGATAGTATGGCCTAGTTGATGGAGGACATGACAAAGTTGATTTTATTCTTTGTTCTATCATTGACCTGTTGTGTGTTCTTAAATAAGCATATATTGCCTCTGTCCCACCCATCCCCACCCCTTCCCTCACATTCTTTTTCAGTCTAATTCATTTAAACTGGGAACTTCCAGATGCAGGGATTATCTTCCTTGTGGATGTATTTACTTGTAGAATTGCCCCTGATGCCAGGGCCATTACCAGGCCCCAAGTGAGACTGAATTTGTGCATTGCTTCAGGGTTAGCTTCTATGCTAGGATGAGTTTTACCCCCATGTTAGCTTTCTCTTATCATTAAAGAGATGTCTCCACAGCTCTATTATCCTTTAAATTTGCAACCACATCAACAATACTGTGATGCTGATCTGTGCATAGATACATCTTGATAATCTGGTTTGAGTAACTACTACTCCTTAATACATTTACCTTTCATGTTGTTTTTTCACTGACACAAGACAGCATAAACTTAATGCTTTGATTGGGTTAGCTTCTTCCTGATCTTCACAGATTGAATGCAAACAATAGGTGACCATATTTTTTTTTATTAGCATACCTCTCAGTACAGTAGGAACCCTAGAACAGACCAACACTTGGTCCAGAGACATTGATCCAGAGGGATCAACGTTATTAGATAGCTTGAGAGAATAACTCCACTTTCTTTTCTGCACAATTTCGTTACTCTACATTGCCATGTGTGTCCTAATTCTAAACTGTAAAAAAGTCAGGATAGTGTTACTTTCTTTAATTTTCCCAAACCACTTTTTTGGTGCCTGTGTCTTAACCTAGGTTTCAGTATTTTCTGCTTGCTTCCGTAATATAGAATTCTGCTACTGATGTAATTGTATAGAAGTATTGCCTTTGTTAATAACATGAAAACATTTTTAAAGCCAGACTTAAATCTTATTAGAAAATGACAGTTTTGTGATAAGTGTACTTCCTACTTTTTATTTATCCAGAAAAATATAAAATTATTTTTCCTTATTATTTAAATTAAAATAATTTAAATTACTTAAACAGGATGACCAAAAACCAAGGACCAATGAAAAATTGTCATTGCCCACTATAGCGATTTTGCATAAAATTTGAAAATGTTTGGTAAATTTGACCATGGCTGACAGGACTCAAATTACAAGGAAATAAGCATGAGCTTCTCCAGTTTGAGCTAAGTTGTGGAGCTCAGAGTTCTAGCTTAGTTACATTTGTGTGGTCAGGACCATTGAGAAGGACACAAACTCACACTGAACATGACTTCGAGGCAGAGAAAGCTTGACCTGATCACCTGAGTCCTGTAACAGGTCAAATCCCAAGCAAACCTCTACTTACATAGGGCACTTGTACATGTGATGTCCAGACTATGTAAATGTGATAAAAATTTTCCTTTGTGTGGCTTAATGGTGTCGTACTTCACACATATGTGAGTTTTTGGTGATTTGAAGGAGTTTGCATTGTCACGAACTAATCCCCATCTTGGTGAAGTTTAGCTTGCAATGACACAAGTTGGAAGGCTGCAGCTGTTAATCTCTCACATGTGCATGGCAATTCACTTTGTCTCTTGGGTGTTGCTACAATTTTTGTGTAGTGAGCCCCCTTGTTCACCAAGTGTTGTTGCAATTTGCCGGTATTTGTATGTCATGAATGTTTTAGCTGCAGAATGGTGTAGCTGCAGAACTCGGCATGAATCAATCTTCTGCTGACCTCTTATTACTCTATTAAATAAAGAGTCAAAGACACCGATCTGTCATTGTCTTCTATTTCACTTGGCGTGGTGGGTGTCCAAATGGCCACAGGGTGTGTTGGGGGGGTTCCAGAGTGGGGTGATCATGGGCTTTTTTGTAGATTGATCAGTCTCTGTTTTATGTGCTCCCTTCTCCATTAGTGGGGATAAAGCAGTGCGTGGTATACCCTGACCCTTCAGCACTCATAGAAATATTGCACAGTGAAGCATACTATTGAAAGCTGGTCACCTATCTTGGGGTTAATGCTGTGAGTGGTGTCATGAACCCACTCAACAGATTAAAAATGACCTGTGCCAGTGAAAGTTGTATCCCGTTCCCCTAGTTCAGGGTTCAGGATTAATGCATGGAATTAATAACCGATTGCCTGCTTTATATTGGCTGCCAAGCGTGGTTTTATTTGTTGTTAAAAGCAGCGAACAGGCACCCAGTCTCAGGATGCCTGAAGGCATCATAACAATTTTATTTTTTTTTGGTGTGCAGTGTCTTAACCTAGTTTTTCTGCACCGAAGCCAACCTGCAAGTTTTTAGAGGAGGGGTGGGTACAGGAACCATGTCCTGCTGGGAGTGGTGTTTTGACACATGGGTCACTGGGAAGCCTACTACTGTGCCATGCCATACACAGGGCTAGCAGGGCTAAAACATGTCCAGAACAAGCAGCACAGGCTTGTATGGATCCATGTTCTGCCAGCCACAAGGTCTTTGTTAAGCTCTGAAAGTCAGACAACCCCAAGTTCTTTTACATAGAAAATATTATTGCTTAGATTAATTTTTTTTCATGGCTCCTGCACCATTACAGGAGTAAAAAGAAATTCTTGTTATGTAGTAATTATGTATCATTATCTCATAGAGGTTTTTCTGTGTTTTTTAAAATTTTCTTTCATTTCTGGTTTGTAAATAAAGGTTTCTATTTGCTTTGTTTCATTCTTCACTTTGTTCCCTCTGTTTAAGAAGGGGAGTGTAGATGGGGGCAGTGTTTGCCAGCTTGTGGAAGGGTGACGGGAGGGGGGCCTTGTATTTGGCAATTAGAATTTGGTCAAGCCTGCCTGACTGGTTTTGAAGTTGTTCTGATCTTGAACATTGTCAATCATCCAGTTCAACTTCTGACCCCTGATCAGCTTGATGTACTCAGAGCACCCACCCAATTAGCACTCCCTGCATTAACAACATTCTGGGCCAGCCCACCACCACCTGGCTTTGGTTTGGCTGAAGTGTCTTTCTCTGGATATAATAATAAAAGCCCAGGCCTTGAACCCCACCCCCCAACACCAAGCTCCCCCATTGGATGGGGGTGGCTGGGGAACTATGGAAAACTGCATGTGCTAAGGGGAAATTGTATGGGTGCAGTACAGCACCGGTTACTGCTCACATTTTGGGCAACCACTCCCCCAGTCCAGAGGTGAGCATGGCCTTCTTTCATTAGTGCAATATGTCTGAAACAAGCCTGTTTTGACTTGGTTTGGCTTACCTCTCCTGCATAACCCACACCTCTAGAACCCTTCCCATGTCAGCAGACAGACATGGATGAAAATTCAATTTAATTTCACCAATACATTTATTTTACTGTCATTAATCAAAGCAGAACTGAAATAATGTTGGAACACAATGCCCACTCCCCAATTTGCACAATGCTAACAATTTAAAACCAATCACCCGTCATTGGCTTTTCTCTCCCACCTCCCCTTCCCCCTTCTGTCTCACCTTCCTCTTCATCCTTCAAGCATTGTGGTGCTCTCCTTGTCCTGCTAGAGTAGGGGTACCCCTTTCTTTAAGGCATAGTGGCTATCACTGAGTTACTATGGTGGACTGATCACAGATAGGCGGCCTCTATGAGGGTTAGCTAATGGATAAAGGCACACAGTGGATGCTGCGTAGGTGGTCCTGTGGGGTGCAGCTCATGAATGTTGGGGGGGTGGTGTCATGCGTGTAAGAACCTCCTGTCTGAACTTGCCCAGCATTCACCGGATCCAGATGACATGCTGACAGCACTTATTGGCCAGGTCTAGGAATTCCCTTTTGCTGGCTATGATGTATTGTTGAGCTGCTGCCTCTCACTCTTCAACCTTTCTATATACCTCCCGGAGTTTGTCCCACCATTGATTCACAGACTGTACTTGTGATTCAGAGGCCACTACCAAAGCCTCAGTCATGCTTTCTTGTGACCATCCATGCCTGTGGAGGTGTTCACACATTTGCTCAGCTCCAGTCTGTGTTGATGTCTGTGCTTTGGGAGCTCATCCCAAAATTCCAGTGGAGGCAATAGCTGGTTACAGGAATGGGAAAAAGAAAGGTGTTCATGGTCAGAGATCTTGTTCTCACCCCTTGTAGAGAAAAAGATATTGGCACCTCTGCCACTTGTTAATGTTAATCTTCCTGTTCACCCACCTTTAATTTGGGGTTCAGGCATTTCAGTGTTCTGCTCAGTGCCTCCTTTTTTTCCCGCTGAGTGCATATCATCAAATACTTGGGTGCAGGAAGATTTCAGGCATTTGTGACTGTAATTTTACTTTTTGATCCTGGTGCCTCAATGTCTGGCATAGCTCCTGATGTGCTAATATGACCTATTCAAAAAGAGTTCAATGATCTCACACTCACCTTTCTTCTCTGGCCTCTGCCAGGTTGGAGGTGTTTGCTGTGGTGATACTTTGTGGTGGTTTTAGTCATTGTTCCACTAAATGCTATTACCTGCAGCCCTGGGCAGATCACAAGTTTCTGGGCTCATTGGACTCCCCAAGTTTTTACAGGAGGGGTGATTACAGGAACCTGAGGTGTGTAAGAATTGAAATGTAAAGAGCAGGGCTATAATAAAGCTAATGGTACTATTCAACAGCCCTACCTATTCAACCACCATAGTGCAAGCACGTGGTGCTCTGGTGAAACAGTAACTGTGGTGTCCTGACGAACAACATGGCAACTCTACCTATATAATGTTCTTATGTAACTGCTATCAATTTGGTTGAACTGAACTTAGTCTTAGACAACAAAGTCTCTTTCTATCTTGCTCATCTCGGGGTTTTTTGTGTGCGGGCTTTTATCTTCAAACTCCGCTGTATACTTTCTCTTTATTTTGTTCCTGTGCATGTCTACCTTTTATCCTGCATGCGACTGAAGCTTTCAATCCTCTTGTTGGACAATCAGGTGCCGTTTCCAAGCTTGAGAGAACAGATCAAAATTCACTCTTTTCTTTTCTTTGTTTACTTTCTTTTGTTTACAGCAGCCAAATGCATCCCGCGGTTTGTCTCCTTGGGGATCCGCCCGTCTTCCTCGGAACTCCACTCTCTCCGATGCTCTGAGAAGTCTTGAGGTAAGCTTCTTATTCCCTGGGAATAAGGGCTTCTCTTTCTCCCCCTTTTTCTCTTTTAGCCCCTCTCTCCTTTTTTTTTTTTTTTTTGAAGTTCCCATCTCCTCTCCTTGTTCCGCTCTCGGAGCTTCCATCCTTATATGGTAATGACTCTGGAAGCGGCATTCTCCAGCTCTTTTCACCGCATCTGCATTTACTCTTTCACACTCTGCTCAAACCAGCTGCATCCTGAACTAAGAGCATGAGCTACTGCAGCTTGAGGTAAAGAATCAACTCTCTTTCGTGAGGCTGCAGCACATTCTTCCTCTATGGATAATACATAGTCTGGTGAATATCACATACTCATTACTGGATTACGCACTGGTTTCCACAAGATAAGATCAACATCTACAGGATGAAAGCAGGAAAATGTCATTGGCTTCCTACCACTAGCAACTTCCCTCATTAGTTGCCAAAGGGAAGGGTGGCTATATCACCTATCCTAGTGCTAGATCTGTTTGTGTCCAGATAGGTAACAGAAACAATAATATTTCCCTTGAAGAGTTGTCATTTTCTCATGATTGAAATTTCATTAATAGAGATAGTGGTGGGGCATCTTTGATGCCTGCCACTTTAAGGGGCTTGAACAGGCTGCAGAGCAGCTGGCAGGTGTGGTTAGGTCCAGTTAGATGGTCACATGACCAAAAGGGAGCCACTGTATTGGAGGAAGATGGGACAGCCTCAGTATAAGCCCAGGCTGGCATTTACATCTAGGGAGCCATAGAAACAATGTTACTCAGCCTGCAGACTGCAGTTCCTGGAACATCTGGAGGTCAGGGTAGGTACTGTGAGGATGGAGGAGGTTCCTGAGTAAGACCTGAAACTATACCCTGCTGGGATTGGTTGCTGTGGTGGGGCAGCCTGTGGCAGAGCAGTCTCCAGGAAATGCCACAACTGTGCCTCCCCAGGGAAAGGCAAGGATGGGATGCCATAAAGCAGTCTCTGCTGCTCTGTAGGTACCCCGTGGAGGATAAAGGGAGCTAGGGGAGCACACCCTGACAGAACAACACAGGATCCAGGTCCACAGAGTGGGGTTTGCGACAGGGCCCCCTAAAGAGGCATCTGATGTCCAAGGGTTGTAAGACCAGTGAGAGGGTGGAGTCGTGGCTCCGGTGAGGGGGGAAGAGAGGCCTTGGTATGTCTGAGGACACCTAAGGCCAAGTCAGAGATGTCAGAGACGAGTGTGAAATTTTTTTTTTGGATTAAATATTACATTTTTGTTCTTGGAGGATTTGGTTTTGATTAATCCTCAACCTTTCACTAAACCACGCTAGTGTCAATAAAACCTTTTCAGGTTGGTCCTGAGATCCAGATGTAGTTATTGGAGAGAGTAAACTAGCAAGTACAAGGCTTGCTAGAGTAGCTTAATGGTTAGGGCACTCACCTAGGATTTGAGGAAAAAGGCTCCCAAGTGTCTGCTCCAAATCAGGTAGAGCAGGAAACAATGATGTGTTTCTCACATTTTAGGTAAGTGCTGTGACCTTTGGTTATTTTGGGCTAGCATTCTTTGTCAAGAATTTTTGTAAGTTTTCAGCTTTGTTCCATATCAGAATAAGAATATATGTCAAAACCTAAAAATGCATCAAGAAAATGGAAATCTTGTTTTCCATCCAGCCACATTAGTTACTTTAGGGAGAGCAGATAAGACATTCGTCTTCATTTTTTGTGTTTGAATTGAGACTGAGGTGCATTAAAAGTATATTCCAGTAGGGATTTTGAAGGCGCTTGGAGTGGCAGGAGAAACCATTAAGGCTGTCTAGAAGAACGATTTTACACAAAGAATTGAGGCAGGTAATACACTGACTGTATCATTTATTTATTTCACTTTTTATGTAACTGAAGAATTCTCCTAGCACTACTAGCCCTTTCTAGAGAATTGAAATTTATAATATGTTTAGCAAGGTCCTGAGCTGGTGTACATGTAGCTACTTTTCAAACAACAGAGTTAGGCACCAGCTCAGGGACCTAGACCTCATTTTTATTCATTTGACTGTTATACTTTGCGGGTATTTTGTGAAGTACTACCAGAGTTAATCTGTGACTAAATGTTATTACTGCCAGTCTTCACTGTAGACAAAAATGAAGTAGATATGACCAAGAGAAATGCAAGTACCAGCTCTGGGAATTGCCCAAAAGGTGGAGTATTTACAAAAAGTGTTTACAAAAACTCCATGAGGTGGCAGGCAGTCAAGATACAGTGCAAATTAATTTACAAACTCAGGTGTCCATAAAGATTCTTCTTCCCATTTCTCCACACTGTTCAATCCTTAACTTTTGCATCTGTCTCTTTTGAGAGCTTTTCTCACACACAGAATAACTTCCAAGATAAAGGCACACCTAGCAGTCACTCTACATCAGTTCTGTCCCTGCACTGTTGGAATCGCATAGGTTGTGAATATTAACTACCTTAGAAGAAAATGTCTTGGGTTTCAGGTACTAAAAGCTAAATGTTTTGAAGATGCAAGTACTGTACTTTAAAATTACAATGTTTCTGTTGAAGCCTGTGTCCACTTAACTAAAAAGCAACTGTCATCATTGTAAAGATGTTTACAGTGTCTCTGCTGGCATATAGATAAATGTATGGACTCCAAGAAGTCGGGGGTATGTCCAGCTTATTTGATTATAAACTAGTAAATAAGAGCTGACAAAATAATTATTTTGTCTAAGGGAAAAAGACCTTTTCTGATGTTGCTTTGTATTTTCCCCCAGGATGGAGATTTGTAGGATAAACCTTAGTTGTGCTTTATAGAGGATAAACAACCTATTTACATCAAAGTAACCTGAGTTAAGAAAGGTTGAGAAACTCTGCATTGTATGCATATTTCAATTTGCTTTTGCTTCCTTATTATTTATATAGGAAGAGTTGCTTGTAACTGAAAGGGAAATATGATAGATGTAAAGTAAAACAAAATAGCTTGTCAGCCTTGTACCTAAAGTAACTTTATTTTCCCACTTCACTGTGAATAAATAGTGAATGTGAGGCAAAAACAGACAATATATGTGAACAAAAGTTAGGATATGACTCTTGCTTCTGTAAACCTAACCCTATTCTTTTATTTCTTTACCTGGAGAGAAATTTTATGCAACTACAGAGAATTAAAGTTTGCATCAGTGACAGTACAATTATGCCATTGAATATTGTCACCGAGTTTCTGACCCCTAACTCTGTCAAGTTGATGAGAATCATACTTTCATATCAGGCTATGAACTTCCCATGAAGTCTGTCCCACGGTTTCATCTGGTATATGAAAAGGATCTCAACAGGCCACTCATTACAGCAGCCATCCTTTTACCAGTTCAGTGCTAAATATTAGAAAATAATGCAATTGACTTTCATATAAAAATCGGCGATCAATCTCCTCTAAGAACACATTCCAATCATTATTGTTAAAAACATTTTTCCTACCAAAATAGTCATGTACAAGACATTTTTGCTTAATTGTGAGTACTTCTTGGATCTACTTGTAATGGACCTACTTGCCTTCTTGGGTTTTCATTTTAAATGTGTCCAGTGCCATCAATCCTTTATTTAAGCCTTTAGGCAATTAAGTGTATATATAAGTACATATATATGCTATATATTAATTGTCTGTATTTCAGTACTTCCAGTATGTTATTCACCTTTCATTAGATAGTATCTATGCTAAAATGTACACAATTAATACTCACATAGGTATACTACCACCCCGAGCAGTTACCAATTAAAGTTAGTATGTCTTGCAATGTCTCCTCATAAGAAGATGTTGGTGTACAGAGATATGACACCCATGGTAATTAATAATGGTCTTTGCCAGAAGTTTTATACATTGCTCTATGCCTGTACTTTCACAGCATCTGATAAAGTGAACTCCGGTTCACAAAAGCTTATATACATCTTAGTTAGTTTATATGGAGCATATACGTATCTTGGCTTCAGTCTGGACAGATCATTTTTATAATGAATTTCAATGATATTGTATAAAAATAATTTATACTGCAGAAGTATAACAGGATACACATATTGATGCTTTTTTCAGAGTTCCATTTAAATGGGTCTAAAATCAATTAAATGATTAGCATTTTCAAAAGTGCTATAAGAAATTAGGAAATTTATTTCAAATGTATTCAAATCTACTTAATGACAGCATGTTCAAATTAATGATTTTTATCCTACTTCGCTTTTATAGTTCATTCAGTCTTTGAACTAAAGGACATTGTAAATATAAATAATAGAACCTTAAATATAAATCAAATGTCTAGAAAATATTTTTAGAGTATTGTAACATTTTGTGACGCATTTAAATCGAATGACCATCAATCAGCAGTTTCAAAGGACATGAAGGTTAAGTATAATGGTTTTTACTTGCTAAAAGGTCATATTTAGTATTTAACATTTAAAATAAATGTGGTGTTTTCAAAATGACCCATTTTCAGACAACAATGTTTGACAGTATAATTTCCCCCACCCCAAAAAACAAATCCCCTTCACTTCTCAATTATTACTTAATGCTGGTTATGAAAAGTTCATTTTAAGAGCTGAACTTTTAGAAATGCTGGGATACAGCACAGCTTCTTAAAAACATATTTAAGAGACTTTCAAAATCGTAGCACTTACCAACTGCATGGGAGGAAACTAAATAAAGGGCGACTTTTAAAGCCACAAAGATCATTTAAGCCCCTAATTCCCTTAGGAAGTCACTGGAAGCTGGCTGCCTTCAGAAGTCAGTACCAAAAAGATAGCACTTTCAGCACAAACTAATTAATGACAAGTGAAAATAATCAGCTTCACAAACAAGTATGCATATACAGTAATAGATATCCATACATATTTACAAGTACTAATATTTGCACACATCTTCTTAGCCAGTTGACATATTGTTCCACAGACTCAACAACTAGCATGGGCCCTGGTAGCAAAAATAGCACTGCTGGCTATCCATGCATAGTTAAATGTACAAAAAGCACAATTGTCACTTTTTTTTTTTTTCTGTGAAGACATATTTGAGATGGCAAGTGGCATATTAATGCCTCAATGTCCTGTGTCACATCACAGCCAGTTTCTGCCAGGGAAATCTAATATTAGTGAATGACATAATTTGTATAAAAAGTTTCACACTTAAAGCTATTCAACGTACTGCATATATGAATAAATCATTGTATCGCCAAGAATATTCACTCTCTCATGAATCTTACAGTAGACCTCCATATATTGGTAGGCCTGTGCATTGAGTCAAATAAAAGGGGAAAGCAAACTGTGTTAGATGATATAAGACAGAATAAGGACTGTGTTCCTTTGCAATAGAAACAATAATCACTTCATCTACAGATGGCAAACTACAGGAAGTAATGTTTCTTTCCAGTTCTCCACAGGAGTCACTGAGGAGCAACAAGAAAACAAAGATATTAGGTAATTATGTAAGAGATGATGTTAGTTTATACATACTGTGATACCTAGGTTCTAGACAGGAATGCCTATTATCAAACCTTCCTTCTGAGTTTATAATGTGACATCTCAGTGAACTATAATAAAATATTTATTCAAAGAAAATGTAAATCCATGATAATACATGACTCAGACTAGTATGGAATTTCTGATGATGAGAAAGGAGTAAATTTAAAATGGCCTCTAATGATGTACCACATTAGGGTGCAACCTTTTTTCAGGCATGCCACAAATTAGCCCTGAACTCTCCAGAGTGCCACTCTGATTCCCTTTTTCCTTGCCCCAGCTCCTGCCCTGTGCTCCCTGCCAATTCTGCCATTCTGTTTTCTTCTTCCTGCCCTAACTACTGCTGTGCAGCCTGTCTACTCCCCAGTCTTCTGTGTACCACACACAGAGTCTACCCGTGCCACTTGTGGCACACATGCTGTAAGTTGTCTACTCCTGATATATCATCTTTGATAACATGGTAAAATGCAGTGCAAAAGCAAAGACATGTTTTTTCCAAAACTGCATTCCATTTTCCATTTTTAAATTTTAAGTTGTGTAGAATTCAACTATAGTTTAATTTCAGAGCCTTTGTACTCATCGTCTTTGATCAAATTATTTTTCAGGTCAGGTGTGTGTGCACGCACCATGATTTTCATTAATATAGAAAATGATATTCCATCAGACTGAATTATTTTCATTTAAGATTAAAAGAAACAGAGAAATAAGATAGGAGTAAGTTATTGCCAAAAGACAGACTGAAATGTACATGAGTCACTTCCTAGCAGCAGCCATCCTGAACTAAACAGCTGTCTCAAAAGAAGGGAAGGAATATTCCTTCCATTTAAAGACACAGGAAGCAAGCAATATACAAAATTAAAACCTCTTGTTAAAATTACCAAGCTGTGCACATCAATATATCACAACTTTAACACTATAAAGTTCCTTTGTGTGTAAGAAATACTCATTAATAATTAATAAAGATAAAGAAGATGCCCAGACAAAATGTGATTGCTGAAAGGGGTCAGCCAAATGCCAGAGGAGTGGGCCTGGGCAAAGTGTGGCAGAAAGATATAAACGTAGTCCAGCCAGGAGTGGCATGCCTGCTCCTCTTCCACTGTCACATAGGTGAAGGCAGGGGGGTCAGTAGGGCAACAGACATGCCAAATATCCACCAGGGAGTAGTCCATCAGGATCTCCACAAAGATGCTCATGGCGGCCTGGTTCTGCTCCCTGCCTGACTAGTCTTGCTCATCTAGGGTGACGTTAAAGTCCCCACCAGGGTGGGTTCAGGGTGCCAATGTAAGTGGCCACCTATGGAAAAAATTCACCACCTCCAGTTTATTCACAGGGGTGTACACATTCAGAAGGTTCAGAACCAGTTTCTGTACTTGGACCCAGAGCTGCAGCAGGTTGCTCGACACCACCTCAGTGTCCTAGAGAAACTCTGGCTGCAGGCCTGGGGAGAACAGGGTGGCCACCTTGCCAGAGGTGGCTAAAAAAGACTCTGCCTTCCCACTCCAGCTGCTAATTAGGCTCATCAGCTGGCATAATTTCATAGATATTAGGGCTGGAAGGGACCTCAGAAGGTCATCGAGTCCAGCCCCCTGCCCAAGGGGCAGGAAGTCTGCTGGGGTCATAGGATCCCAGCAAGATAAGCATCCAAATTTCTCTTGAAAGAGTTCAATGTAGGTGCATGAATCACCTCCAGTGGTAGGCTGTTCCAGACCTTGGGGGCTCAGACAGTAAAGAAATTCTTGCAGGAGACCCTGAAGAATAACATGGGGTAACCTCTCTCCTGAAGGAAGTGTCAGAATCCCTACTCAGAATATGGCCAGGCCAGGCAAACCTCTGGCAGGGCCCATTGACCAGGTCAAAAAGTCTCTGAGCAGGTGGAAAATTACCATCTATAGTTACGCAGCAAGAAGCAAAAGCCCGCCAACACCCACAGCAACATGAAATATAGCAAGCATGCACACGCGCAATGATTGGATAAAGTTCCTGCCAGAACTTTTATAAAAGGTGCAACACTCCAAGCGCTCATCGGAGGAACCACAAAACCGAACCTCAAGCGACAAAGAGCAACTAGACTGATCACCCAGGAGCTGCCTCCCGCAGGGTGAATCCCTGAGCGACCTTCAGGCCTGCCGAACAAAGTAATCTTCATCTCTCCAGCAACAAAGATGGAACTGGTGAGCTGCCGTGCCATTTTCACTTAAGCACTGTAAATAGTTTAGTGTTAGCTTTACCTTATAAGGACTTTTGCAGTTTGGTTTAGTTTGTTAGGTACACTACCCTATGCCGCCTACCCAGCCTGGGACTTACCAGTGGTCTGCCGCACCAAGCCCTCGGGCTTGAAAGCAAGGGATCACCATGAACCCCATGACCCGATGACCCCTTTATATTCTACACCTATCCACACAAATAAAATTTTCTATCATATTGTTGTCCTGTCTCCGTGTCCTGCGTGCTTCCCTTCCCCATTGGCATTCGTGAACTCTAAAAAATCCAACAGGAAGGAGAGCACCCAACATCTCCAGAGACCCTTTCTACAGCCGTGGACAATGAGGGTTATGATCTTAAATGATTTCATGGCTGGGGGTGTGGAATGGATGGTTCAGCAAGGGCCTCGCACATCTCAATGCCCAGTATGGGTTTGCTGGGTAGCTCAGTGCTTTCCCATAAGTATAGAGGGGATCTATGAAACTGCAGGCCCACCTATAGATCCAGGTGTTGCAGCTTTTGGACCTCTTGCCTTCCCCTGCCACTGTGAGGATGCTGTCAACATTTCCTCAGTGGTCCAAGGTAAGCTGCACTTTGCTGGCAGACTGCTGTGTGCAGTTGTAGTCAAGAAATGCAAGTAGCTCACCCATGTTGACCACAGGGACCAAGAGGTCCATAGGCTTCATGGAGCCTGCCAGTTCCCAGGCATTCTTCTCCTGGTCCTGGGACTCAGTGGGCTCCTTAGGCACTGTCTGAACCCCCTGGTCTGCTAAGACCCTGGACTCCTGTTGGGATTGGGAGACCTGCTCAGCCCCTTAGGACAGGAGTGGGAATAAGGATGGGGGTGAGGCTCCTTCACAAGATGGTAGGGTAGAGCTGGAGCCCTGGAGGGTTTGCTCAGGGTCCCCAACAAGATCAGCCTGTTGATTAAGGGATCCCACCCCAACCCCTTCTGGTGCAGGACCATGGGGCAAACCAGAAGTGCGATTTTTCTGGGAGGGGGAGGGAAGTAACCCATCAGACACCGAGGTGACTTCAGTGTCTGCCTCAGGTTTGGCATCTGGCTTTGGGTTCTTCCTTGAATGAGCCCCAGGACCCCTGTGTCCCCCATATCATAGTGGGGACAGGGGCCTCCACTGATGGGCCTTCCTTTGGGTTGGCCTCAGCCTCAGCACCCATGGTCTCAGGGTAAAAAAAGTCTCACAATGGAAAAAGTGCACGTGGCAGAGGCCAGGGTCTTGGCACCCCAGTGAGAGGACCACAACCAGGGAGATTATTTTCCTCAGGGTTTGGAGTTGGGGGAGCAGGGCCCAACTGGGGACATAGGGAGGGATGGAGCTGAGGACCATCCTAGTCCCCAGCTCTTCTAGAGGCTCAAGGGGGGGGGGTATATTCACTCTCTACTACAAGCCCCCTCTCTACTGCCTTTTGTGTGGTGGCCTCCAAAGCAAGAAAAAAGACCCCCTACCATGAAAGCAGGGGGCCACCATGATCCTGAGGGCCCCCACTACCGAAGCCATGGCCTGCACCCAGGTCTGAAAGTGCAGATTCTCCCATTTGGGCAGCTGGCACTTCACCCTGTGCCTGCAGGTGAGTGCTGGAAAGGGGGCCTTGCCACCTGAGCTGGAAGGGCCAGTGGTGGAAGGTCCAGGCCCTATGGCTTTGGGTTGCCCCATAGCTGCCTATGAATAGCTGCAGTTCCCACACTGGGCAGGGAGGTGTGCATTGGTGGAGCTGGAGCTAGGGACAGGGACAGGCTGAGTGGGTGTGCTGGCTGGTGTAGGACATCTGATCCCCTCAGGCACCAGTGATCTAGGCTTGGGGGTAGGGCCCTTGCCCTTCTTACACCCAGCTGTGAAGGATGCTGAAGAGGAGCCCTTCCCACTGCCCTTGCCCTTGGTCCCTGATAGTGGGGGAGGGGGCTTGGGAACCCCTCTAGTGGGGCCTGGCCAGGGGAGACCCTCTGGCTCCATTGTCTCCCTGCCAGAGTCCTGCCTGCCCCTGCAGTGGAGGTTGCAGGCTTCTCTACCCCCAGAGGGGGTTGGTTGGCCCCTGCCTCTGGGGTGGGGGCTGCAGGGGAATGCATCTCCTTGGGGGCTTGACTGGGATCTGCCCTCATAGTGGGGGCTGCAGGAAGCTCTGTAGGGGCATCTGCTCCCCCCCACAAGAAGATTCCTTCCCTGCCATTGATTCACATGGGGGGGGAAACAATAAATACAACCAAAATATACAGTGGGGCTGGTGAATCTAATACAGCCAGTCAGGAGGTTGTGGGGATAATAGGGCAGGAGGGGGACTGAAGCTCACTGAGCTACAGCCCCACAGGAAAAAAACTGGTAGGGCTATGCTTGGGGAATGTGGGGGAGAGGGGGAAACACACACAAGGGCTGAGAGGTCTTGAGCTGGCTTACTCAGCCACAAAACAAAACACCAGGGCAAGGGGAGTGGATCACAGGACTTACCACACAAGGGCAATACACAGGGAAGGCTGTTGAGGCAGATGTAAAAGATGACTGGAGCAGTGGAATGACTTTGTTTGTTGAAGATCAGTCCAGGGGCCCCTCAGGCCTCCAGACAGGCACTCAGCAGCAGAGCAATAGGCAGGAAAACAAATCAGGATCAGCTGTAGGCAGCTGTGGGGGAGGGCAGGAGCAACCGGTCAATTAGGGAGTAATCCAGTGCCAGTGTGGTGTTGAGTGGTGCAAGGTGGTGCATCAGGGAATCTCCCTCTCTTCTGAGAGGGGACAGCAGCAGAACAGGTGACAGCAGCAACAGTGGTGGTAGCAGCCATTGAGTTCAGCCACCCAGGGTATGGTTCAAGTGAAAGTGGAGGTGAAGGTTGGGATGGCTGGTCAAGGCTGGTGCACCAGGCAAGGAACCTTTGGGCTCTGGCAGTGTTGTTGTGGAGAGGGCCCCACAGGCAGTGCAGGCTCCCTCCCCAGGCTGTCCCCTGACCGCGGCTTGGTGGTGGGCAGCAGGATGGAACAGGAATGCAGAAGCTTGGGTGCATTGCTTGGGTGTGGTGCAGTGCAGTGGGCATCCCCCCTGAGGGGGGGCAGCAGCATGTGGTGTGCAACATGGCTCTCCATGTGGGGGGGCAGCAGTAGCAGCACAAGGCAGGAAGGGGTGTAGCCATCTTCTCTCCAGAAGCTCCTGAGGCTAAGCTTGCAGCAGCAGTAACAGCAACAGTAGCAGCCTGGGACAGGAAGGGATGTGGCCGATTTCCCCCAGAGACTCCTCCCTGAGAAGCTCCTGTCTATTTGTGTCATTCAAAATCTGTGGGCCCTAAGGCCCACCCAGCTAATTAGTAGCCCCTACCGTGTGGGGCTAATGGATGAGTGACACAACAAAAGTCTTGGGACAACAAAGGCCAAAAACAGGACAGGAGTGATGTGAGGGTCAAAGGATCAAAACATGAAAATGAATGTGCCCCAGGCAAACACCAAACAGAGCCCCCCAGGCCGCACCCACCAGCCCTCAAAGTCATCCAAGGAGCTGGTGGATGCTGCCCACTGGTGCTCTGTCCAGAAATGTGCACAGCCAAGGGAGAGGAAAGTGGCCTCACAGTCTCTAGGCAACATTCTGGCCAACCTCCTTCCTGGTCAAATACAGGGCCCACTTGGCCAGGGCCAAGAGGAGGTTGACCAGGAGGTCCCAGGACTTGGTGGGGCCATGGATTGGGTGACCAAAAACAAAAAGGCGGGGGGTGAAATTCAACCAGAACATCAGGAGGAGGTTCTAAATTTAGAGGTGGAGGGGATGCAGTCTAGCATACTTGAGGGTCATGTGCGCCAGGGTCTCCCTCTGCCCACAGATGGGGCAGGAGATTGGGGTGCGTCTGAAGCTTGCCACTTACACTCCCGTGGCAATGGCTTCATGGAGGAGCCACCAGCTGAGGTCCTCAATGGCTCATGGGATGAGGTTGGACTATAGACTTAGCCACTGGTGTGCTGCAGCCATACCGTTGCTGAGCAGGTCCTGACACCTGGTGTCTGGGCAGGACACAAGTGTAGCATGATGGATCATGCGGCACATGAGCGTGTAGAGGTGGTGGAAAAGTGGACCCGTCTAGTGTTCTCCAGCTGGCTCAGGTGGTGGAGCATGGAGCACTGCAAGGCCGGGTGAGGCACTGGTCCCATGACAAACTCCAGTGAGCTGGAAGATATGGGGGCAGGGACTGCCACTGTGCAGGACTTGGTCAACAAGGGCAAGGACATTGGGAGGTAGGGCAGATTTTACCTCCTGGACCAGATGGCAGGTTGCACGTGTCATGGTGTCTACCCACTCCTGCCAATTATAGTCCAAGAGGTCTCTAATATAGGTGATGCTAGCCAGGATCAGCCTCTGTCACAACTGGTTCACCTCTCGGCATCTCCAGCTGGGGGTTCTAGAGGAGGGGCTCGATGAGCAGGTTGGTGCTCTGGGGGAGTGTTGCAAGGAACCTGGAGGCAGACACCAGTCTCCAGGCTCAGAGGAGGTTCTAGTAGAACTTTGGCAGCACTTTCAGGTCCTGCAGTGAGAAGCCCTAAAGGCTGAGGAGCTGCCAGTCATATTAGAGCCCCCAGAAGTAGCAGAAGAAGGGGCACCCCGGGTGACCCCATGCCACGTGGCTACAGACATCATATAGCAGTCACTGAAGGGCCTGAAGGTGGAACGTCAAGACCTGGCTGCAGAGGCAAACCAGGCCCTGGCCGCCATCCCTCAAGGGAAGGCTCAGGAAGTCTGCAGTGACCCAGCGCTGTCTTAGCCAGAAAAACTCCAGTGCCCGTTTCTGGAGCCCTGCCAGGATCTCAGGGGGCATAAGCAGCAGGGGCATCATATAGGGGGTGCATGCAGATGCACATGAACCCCCTGAGCATGGCAGTACACTCCCAGAAAAAGGCACCAACAATAGTGTTGGCAGCACCTGTGGGCAGTTGATGCTTGCCACCCTTCCACCGACACAGCTGATGGTGCCTGTGGGCAGTCCATGATCCCTGGAGGCCACCACCGCCATTACTGACAGCAGCTGCAAGTGGTTACCAGCCCTTGGTTGGCACTCGCCATACCCCTCCCCCACTGCCAATAGCACTGGCAGCGGCTGTGGGAGCTCCGCGTCTTACCACCACTGCATTGCTGCTGCTGTGCTCCCACTGCTGCTGTACCCCACCAGCTGCTAGGGGTAGATGTCATTCATGATAGGCAAGGTGTGTAAGTGCCAGAGTGTCAACGGAACCAGCTGGTTCAGCACCAGCACTCTCCCATGAAGGGAGAGACACCTTAGGAGCCCTGCTCATGCCTGGAGTGGCTCTACCACCTGTGCTTCCAGCTGGTGCCGGTTCTCTGGTGGGGAGGGGTCTATGGGAGACAGGTAGACCCCGAAGTAGAGCAGCGAGACTGCGTTGCAGTGGATCCCATAGAGTGCAGGTGGAAGTGAGCCCACCTGTCACCCATCACCCACCACCAGGCCAAAGCTCCTGACCCAGTTGACCCAGGCAGAGGAGGCCACTGAGTACAATGCCTGGCAAGGCCTCCACCTGTGCCAGGTCACATGGGGGCTCTTCCATGAGCTGCCAGAAGCCCCAAGGCTGCTGCAGCAGCCATTGAGTTTTGTGGGGGTTATTTTTGTTTTTTTAAAGGGCCAGGAGCCGGGGCGGGCAGGGCAGCCATGCCATGTGCTCTGCAGGCTCCTTGCAATGGGGTTACACTCCTGACAGTGGGAAGATCACATCTCCCGGGGAAAGAAGGCCAGCAAAGCACATGCCAGGTAGCCAGGTCATAGGGCATGGGTTGGTCCAGGAATGGGAGCTAAGGGGATAAGGGAGAACAAAGTAGGAGGCCGGATCAGGTCCCCATGAGCTGAGGCTTCCTTCCTGGGGCAGGGGCAAGGGCGGTAATTCCCAGAAAAGCACCTTCACCACTACTCCCACCCCCCAGCTACCACAGGAGCTACTCACAGAAAGCATGACCAGCACGCTCTACACTCCAATCCAAAATACCAATTTATGAAAATATGAAACCTCCTTTAATTTGTTTCCTCTTTATTTCTTTTTAATTTTTTTTTTTTTGGTTTAGTGCCAGAACTGCACCCTGGGCAGTAGAGTTTGGGTGCTAGAAAATTTGTCCGCACAGAACAGGAGGATGGTGGAGGGGACACTGCATTCTGTGATGCTGGTGAACTGTATCTTGGGTGGCTCATTTGTGGGGCATAGCCACATATTAACAAAACATGAGTTGGTTGACAGGTTAGAGGTAAACTTGCCCTGGAGTAGCATAATTTTAAACTGTTTAAAGTGTGCATAAAATTGGTTTCAAGTGTTAAGGTGTAGGCAATCTAGGGATTATGTGCTCCAGGAAAGGCCTAAATTTCATGTGCAACAAGGTCCTTACAATAGTGTTAGATAGCTAAGAAAAGGAAAGTTGGTGGGGATCCCTGCAATTCACTGCTTGCCAAATACTACTGTATCCAGCAGCAAAAGGGTGTGCATATGACAAGTGACCTATGCATCTCCACTGTTGAATCCTTATGGTGTTGCCCAAGACAATGGAACATCCCATTTGTTGGCTTAAAAGCAAAAGAGAAGAGTTCAGCTTTGCTTATGATGGCTGGGAAGTAGGAGGAAAAGAATCTTGCTAGGGCATGGATTTCAGCTAGGCTTTAAACCACTTTGCATTACCTCTGCTGTTCCACCCCTTTTAAAAATGCAGCCCTGCTTCCAGAGCTTTCATCCCTACCCCCTACACTCAGTTGTTTAGCTCCAGGGGGCTGGGGGGTGTCAGTCAATCAGAAAGGCTCAGGATGCAGGTGGAATTTATCCCACTTTCAGGAGCCAACAAATTTAACTGGTGTGGGGAAAAATCCAACAGCCCAGGATTGCTCTACTCCCTTCTTCCTCTTTTAAACAATAGGGAAATCTCCTCTGATCTTTCTTCCTCCCTCATATATCTGGCCTGGGATTATGGTGGGAGATGTGTAGTTCTCAACACTTTCCTCTTATCCTAGAAAACCTGGAAGAGGAGAAAGGATCCTCTTGCAGTCCTGGGCTGTGGGAGGTTGAGAAACCCGGAAGGATCAATATGAAAGGACAGAGCTTATGTGGGGGTTTAAGTAGTACAACTGTAATGGGAATTGGAGGTTGGTGGAGGCTGGAGGGCAGAACTGAGGTGAGGCAGGCAGGTAAGGGGGTAAAGCAGAAATGATATGAGGGCTCAGAGATGAACCACTTCTTACACAGAGCCTTACAGAAATGACACATCATTTAGTATAGACCACAAGAAGACATAAAGCACGGCATGGGGAAGGAAGTACAGGGCAAAATACCGTGTATTATAAACACAGCTACAATACACACTCAGGTGCATATACATTTTAGTAGAAATGTAAGAGATCATTCCAGTATTTGGGGTAGGAGAAATTGAGTTAATCTTTAGAAGTAGTTTCTTTATCTTCTAACTTTCAAATCCTTTGATAAGGGAAGTACAGTAGCCTTCAGAAACTAGAACCCCAGCTGTGGGTAGGCAGCAGTCTTTAGGCTGTGTGGCTGGAGGGCTGGAAGGCTAGCTGTTACTGATGAGCAGTATATGAGGGTGGAGCTACAAGAGGGTTAAAAGAGGTGTTGGTGGTTCAGGAGAAGTGTAGTACCTGTATTCCTCTTTTTAAGTTCTGAGGAAAGATTGTGAGTTCAGGTTTGTTTACTATGAGCACACTGGCTTGATTCATTGTTTTCCTGTTACTGTAAGGACCAGGCTGTCTGCTGCAAAGTAAACTTCCTGGTAACTCTGGACATAATCCTGCCCAACCTCAATAAGGAAACTGAGTGAGTGAGCTGCTAACATCCTTATTCCAATTCTTCCAACTTTCCACAACTTCACTACAAACACCTAACAATATGTTCAGAAACATCCTTTTTTTCTTCTCTACACAGCTAGAGTTTAAGAAATCTCTTGCCCACAGCCTCTCTTAACTCACACTTTTTCCCTCTTTAAGTTAAGTTGAATAATTTTAATAATTTTTCTTCCATCTCCTCAAAAAAAACTTCCTTCCTTCCCAAAATGTCCCTTGCCCAACTCATGAGAAGTTTCAAAATGCCTTCCAAAGTACTTGCAGTGTTGATGTTGTCATAGCTGTTTATTTATGCTAGCATTCACAAAAATGGATATGGTTCTTAAAATAAAAATTATTCTTAACTTGATACTTACAAAAAAAACTGTAGATGGGGTTGCTGAAATAGAATCAAGCTTTTAATTGCATGACGTTCCTCATTCTATAATATACCAAGGAATTGTTGCCTGCAGCAACACAGTAACTAAATACATCCTTATCTCTTTCTCCCTCTCATATTAGGTTAGTTTTGATAATTGAATAATGCAGATAATAAAAAACAATAGTGCATATTGCAAGTTATTGGAGACGGGAAGATATGATCCTCTTCCTTAAATGTCCCAAGTGTATTTTAATAAGTTACTTCCTAATGAAATCAGTTGTTTTGTCCCAAGTAGCCTCCCCAATTAATAGAGGCTTAAGGTTTTCCTGCTAGGCCTAAGGTCCACCATTAGAATGGACCAACAATAGGCCAAACTTGTAGTAGCAGGACATTTAGAGTACCCTTATCTCCCTGATTGACCCTATAGTGAGTGAGGGTGTTCTTGGTGTTTTTTGAGCATTTTGCCTGGAAGCTGTATGAGGATTGCTTATCTATTCTTAGAAATAGGTTAGCCAAACATAGCCATAGAAGGCTTAATTAGGGATGATCTTGCCTTTAGCAAAGGCACATGCCTACCTTGTACCAGGTTACAGCCCTTCTTTCACCTCCTCCTTAAGCTTTCTGTTGAGGTTCTGGATACACTTCTTCCTGAACCTTTTCTTTGATGCACTCCCCATCCATGGTCCCACTAAGTCCTGTGATCTCCTGGTCAACCTCCTCCTGGCCTTAGCCAACCTAGCAATATGCCTCACCAGGAAGAGGGCTCTGGCCTGGGGTGAACCTAGGTGAGTGCAGGGCTGTCTTCCTTTACTCTGCTCATATCTCTAGGCACGGTTTTACTGGTCAGCATGCACAAGATCCCTTGACAAATTTAGGGGGCAGTGGCACTGCCTGAGGTGCTCTGCCTAGTGTCCCCTTTTGGATCCCTTTCTTTGAACCTATGATTTCACTTCCTTTACTGTTTTCTTTTTTTATTTCTCCCAAGCAATCAGTTGTTGTGTTCTTTTTAAGGGGGCTTAGTTGTTCATGGTGGGTCTAGGCTCACATTCCCCAAGCACAACAAATAGGTTTGCCTTGAGCAAAGGGTTAAACTAAATGACCTCCTGATATCCCTTCCCGCCCTTTGATTCCATGATGATTCATGAGATTCTATGACTCATAATATTTGTTTTCATGCAAATTAATTACTTCTTTCGCAATGAAATGTCTTTTTAGTCCTTTTCCTTGCTTGTAATGTTAATGTTAAAGTAAGCCGCGAGTATATTAAACTGCAAAAAAGTGCATGTCATTTATAAACACTGAAGTGGTAATTACATTAGTTGCAAAGCATTTAGTAGGACACTAATACAATAATTAATACTTTCATCCCATAAATTTCCTTTCAAGTGATCTAAGGATAAATATTGAATAAATTACCTACCTTGTCTCAAGAGATAAAGTAATTTCTGTCTTGCTATAGAACAAGTTGAGAATATCTATATCTATATACATCTATATAACCTAATCTGGTTTGTCACTGCATAACAATTATCCAAACTTTTGAAAGAGTAAATAGTTCTTTGATGTCTTTAAGACAGCAATTATTAACCTACATTGACATACGTTATATGTCAGCCTTGTTTTATTTTGTCTCTGAAAGCTTACTTAGCAAATGAAACATTCAATAAGAAAATCAATTCATTTAGTTATTCTTGAGTCACCAGTAAAAATGAAATGCAGTCATAGAAGTTACCATATGCATCTAATGTTCTCAGTCTGAGGTGAATCATTGTTTCTTACTATTTTTGCCACATTTCATATCTAGAAATATGCTGCTTCCATATCTGTGTTCATCTGTCATTACTATTCTAATCCTGATTCTACTTTGTGTATAATATTTCTAATATCTACCCTGTGTTTAATGTCCTCTTTTGAGGTCAAACTAAACACCAGTTGTGCTCAAGAGAGAGCCTGCATTTAGAAGGGTAGTTGATATGCAATATCCCTACCAATCTAGCCTTTTCTTTCTGTCCCCTTTTCTGAAAACTTACAGTCTGTACCTTTGTCTCCTCTCATCTTGATCCTTCTCATCTCCTGTATTTCTCCTTTTCTCTCTTTAGTTTATCCATTAATTGGTTTTTTTTACCCTGCTACCCTTCCATTACTTTCCGAAGCTCTCTGTTGAATCCTGTTGTCTTCTACACCACATTCAAATTCTATATTTTTACTCTTAAAGATGTGTACATGGTTTTACCATGTATGTCAGAACTTTCTTTGCTCTACGCTTTGTTCAATACCTGATGTGCTGCCCATTTCTGTCTCATGTGCTCTTTCTCTTTCTTCATTCTTGAATCCATGGCTTTATTTACGCTGCCTTCTGCTGTGAAAATAGGGATTCCTGTGTTAGGAGGACTCCGGTTTTTTGTGTTTTCCCTTCAGTCTCTCTTTGTAGCTTTTCTGTTTCATCTAACCTTCAGTTACCTATTTCCTAAGACTTTCTGTTCCAATTTTCTGTGCTTCTGTAAGTTCTCAGTACAGGAATTATAAGATTTTATATGCAAGTCCATATCTGTAATGCAGTATGATCACCTGTTTTATGGTCCCACAGAATTAAATACTGGCAACTCTGTGCTGAGCAGATGTCATGTAGGTCAAGAAATGTCTATTGTCCATATACTGCAAAGTCAGCATTCAGCCATGACTGGAATCTTTTTTCCTTCATCCTACCTTCATGAAACAAGGTGTGTGTGTTATTTTGGGGGCATGTGGTATGTGAGAAAATACGGTGCACATTCAACTGCAGTACAAGCAATATAAGCAACCACACAAACAGTGAAATCTTTATTTGGTGTCATCCCAGTGCATACTCTGGGAAATTTCCCATTGATGTGATCTGTAAAATAAGGATTAATTGTACTATAAGACTTCATGGGTTGGTTTGTTTGTTTGTTTGTTTTGGAGAGGGATGGATTGTAATGTTTAATTGATGAAGCAAGGTAATTTCTGTCTTTGTATTTTTTTACAGTTACTGGAAAAACATTTTTTAATTTGGCTGTTTGTCATACAGCATTATAATGCTTATTACTGCTAGTCCCTAGTGTTGAGCTCTACACACTACTTATGTCTCACCTAAGACCATTAAATGGCAGATTAAGTGATAGGCAAGAACCTGTCCAGTTGCTTTGCCCTGTGAATACAATTACAAGTAATAAATCCAATATCTTGTTCTGTGTTTAGTGGTGTGGTACTTCTGTTTATATCTATTTTGATGCCTCAATAGAGGTGGAAATCAGTGTTTGTGGTATTGTACATAATAACCCAAATTCACACAGTGACACCAAAGATGCATTTGTCTGTAACTTATTATCTGTAAGTATTATTCCAACCTAGATTCTTCCTTATATATTTAGTAACCCTCATTTGTATTGCAGTAATAATTTTCAGCACAATGTTACCAGATACTTCAAACTGCAGTGTGTCCACATTTCAACATTACCTAATGTGTCAGTTACTAGAATTCAAGGTCATATTACTGCTGCCTCATCTTATCTCTATCTCTTTGGCTCCCAATCTAATTTCAAATCAATTATTACATCCCACCCATTTGCAGCCCAGCTTCAAGACATTTCTTTGAGTTAAACAGTCCAAAATGCCAGATCATGCATGTTGGAACTTTCCCTGGAGATTAGTGAGATTAATAACTGAAGCTAGTGCATAATGTGGCTCTCTGCTTATTAAATAGTGGGTCACACAGGGAGGACTTTACACCAGTTCTTTCTAATTTGCACTGACTACCAGTAGGATTTTGGGTGCAATTCAAGAAGTTGATTCTAACCTCCTCATCTCTAAAACTTATTCACACAGGGAAGATATTAGGATATTTTATCAGACAAAAACAGAACAAAGCCAATGGAATTTGATCAGCAAATTTTAAACTGGAAAATAGATGTACATTTTTAAGAGCAAAGGTAATCAGCCATTGGAAAACATTGCCTAGGGATGTGGAAAATACTCCATTACTCAGAGTCTTTAAATCAAACTTGGACATCTTCCTAAAAAGATATGCTCTAGTTCACCCACAAGCTGTTGGGTTAGATGCAAGAATTAGGCATTTATGGTCTGTGATATTCAAAGAGATCTCAGCAGATGATCATAATGATCCCTTCTGGCCTCATTTTTTTTTCACAAGGATTTTGGACCTTAAAGGAACTATTTCATATTTCTACAAATAAAGAGAATTGAAAATATAATTGTAATATTTGGAGACATATAATGTGAAACAGCTCTGTTACATACAGGGACCTTGTTACAGAGCTCTCAGGTGCCCTGCGACTGAGAGCAGAAATGGCTTGGGAGAGACCTCTAGTGGTGAGAAGGGGGAAGCTCAGCTGCTAGTCACCAGGACTGCGCAGGTGCTGGTTGCTAGGGCAACCAGTGAAACTTAGAGACAGGAAGGGGTGGAGCTTAGTCCTTCTTAAGCCCAGGCAGGAGGCCAGGAGGGCAATTCCCCTCTGGGGGCTGTGGGAGGAGGAACTCGGCCAGTACAAAGGGGAGAACTCTGACGGTGGGAACATCCCCTGGTTGCTGCTGGGGTTGGTGCGCTCTCTCTCTGGTAGGGATGGATTCTTATTTGACCAGGACGGTCTAGCTTTTATGTTGTAGACCTGGGGGCTTTGTGTCCTTGTGTTTATTGTTTTGACCAGAGGACCGGGTGAGGCTATTAGGGGTTGAAGGAGGCCTCATAGGGACCTTACAGTAGCGTGAGGGTTCCTGGCACCAGAGAGGGCGCAGCATTGTTTGGAATGCATTGGCCCGAGCCAGGGGGGCAGTGAGGAGCCCTGGAGCTAAGGGCAGGGAGAAGCCCTGGAGCTAGGGGACAGTGAGGAGCCCTAGAGCCAAGGTGGGGGGGGCAGCTAGGAGCCCCGGAGCGGGCACTGGCGAGAAGTCCTGGAACGGGCAGCGCAGGATGAGCTAGAGGGCACCAGTAGGGGCATGGGCTATGAGACAAGCTAAAGGGCACCAGCGAGGGTGCAGGCTGAGGAAGAAGACAGAGAGCATCTGCGTGGTACGGAGAGTAGGACAGACCTGAACCACATCAGATACATCTGCGAGGCTTGGGCTGCTGTGTAAGGGGAGGAAAGGAGCCACAGATAGTGCCTCAGGTACCGAGACAGAAAATAGGCAGCCTCCCGCTTGATTAAGATCTTCCAATCGAGCAAAAAACAACAAGGCGTGGCAGACGATAAGGCGGGCAGTTGGCCCTTGATTGGTGTTGCGGGACCACTAATAGACGGCTCTGAAGAGGCACAACTGTCACAGACCTATATACAAATATTTATAGCAAGAGGTAACAGCGGCTGGCCTGATCCTATTTTGCCACCCAAAAGTCTTGTGGGAGATCATACTTCCTGGGTACTCTCTGCATGCAGGGAGACTTACTTTATGGCTAGGTACAGAAGTTGCACATAAACTGGTTTTAAGTGATCAAAAACTGGTTTAAACCTGTAACAGAACATAAGTTCAGTGCAGATAAACCAGTTTCAAAATGGCTGAAACTGGTTTAAGACTAACTTGGTTGAATGTGGTATCAGACTTCATTGATCTGAGTCAAACAGGTTTATGGAACTTCTGTCCCAGACCCTTTCTTGGTTAAAGTTAAATCAGAGTCTCCCAGCACCCCAGAATGCTTTTCAGCCCTGGGCTGGGCTGTCCTGTCTGTTCCAGAGAGCAGGGCTGGTCCCACCTTTCTCCTCCCTAGCCAGAACTCCAGCTGACTAAGAAGAAGGTGGAGACTTCAGTTGAGAGACAGCAGCATCTGCCTGGCTTCCCTCTGCTGCCCACCACTCACTGCTCAAGCAGTGATCCTCCCCGCCTCCCACAGCATGGACCCCAGGTGGCATCTGGTCCTGCTCATGTCACCCCCATGCTAGCTAATGCTGAGAGGTGTCTGTGTGTGTGTGTGTCTTCAATTTCACTGGAACAAAGGCAGAAAGAACAGTGTCTGCATAGGGCTTTTTGTAGGTAATCAACGGGTCAGCTGGTAATATCCCTCCATTTTTCCTTAAAAATGCTTTGCAAAAAGCTATTTAAGAAGAGTTTGAATTAATGAGAGAAGCTTTGTTTTCTTGATGGACTGGTAAGCTTTGTGTTCTGATAAGCTCCTGCTGGCTTGCTGTTAGTGTTCAACAGGGGACAGAGAGGGGTGTGAGAAATGACCTGGTTTGCAATGAATGCAGTGCCTGTCAGTTTGCTGCAGGCAGTATGAAGAAGCAAGGAGAGGGAAATTGAAAAGCTCAGTATCAACAACAGATGCACACACTCCACACAAGTAGTCCCACTCCTCTTCCCTCCCCACTTTTCCTTAGGGTGCTAGCAGGGTGCCAGGGGCTGGCAACACTCCCCACCACTTGGACAGTGAGTGGGAGGTAAAAGCCTGGCTAAGGCTGCTTTCCCCTCCCCTCCAGGCAAACCCAAGCTGGGGACTCTGCAGGCCGGGGTGTGGGTTTAAACACTTCTGTAATCATAGAGTCCTGCCAGGGCCTGGCCATGCCCCCTCACCCCCTCCGCTCAGCACTGTAGAAGGGAAGGGAGAGCTTACTTTAGTGCCTCCCAGCTTGTAGACTGAGCCTCTGTAGGCATGTTCCTGCATTTCCTGAATCAAAAGTGAATGTTTATCCACTTGCAAATTGGTTCAATCTCTGCAGGTTAGAGTAACCTGCAAAAATTTAATCAATTCAGGCTTTTTGAATGTCTGTCCCTAGCCTGTGTCACAGTAATTAACTAACTGGATTGCTGAACTGGGCCCTCAGTTAAAAGGAAAGTGAGGGCTACTGGCAAGTTCTATACAAGGGAACTAACTCCACATCTTGGTCTATAATATGAATGTATAATGAAGTAATATTCAATTTCTGGGGCTTCTATACAGCTAGTTTTTGCATGCATTTGAAGTGTGGCCTGTATAGTATTGAATATGAAGCATTATCATAATAGCTTTAGTGGCAGCTTTGGGCTCTGGGTATGAAGTTGCATTAAGAGATCCATAATTTGCCTGTATGAGGTAAAGTGTAAGCCAAGGTATGAGTCTACAGTGTACCAGTTACTCTCTCTACACTGGGAGTTAGAGCACTCTTACCAAAGTAACTATTTTGTTAACTACAGAAATTTTGTTTGTCCCCATAAGAAACAGGGAACAACAGGGCAACCACCTTATTTGTACAAAGCAAAAGGCTTACCTGACTGCCTCAAGCAAAACAGCTGGCAGCAACAGGAGACAAAACAGAACATGGAATAGCCTCACCTACTGGTATGTCTGTGTGTGTACACACATGTGCACACACTACATCCAGTACATGATGTCCCTAGATAACATAGTCCTTTAAGTACTTGGGCTAGATAAGAGCTTGCTTTGGATGACCCAATTCAGGGGCTGTAAGCTTCTCATTAGAGATGGCACAGGCTGTTTCAGTTCTTCATGAGTCATTTTGGCAGCTGAACAAATTGGGTGTAGAACAACAGCTGATGGTCTTATAAGAATGGTCCTGCTGATAGTACCAGATCTTCTGGATCTATATATGGCACATCATCTAGAACTCAGCCTCACTTCTGGTCCACATGACTGAAAAGTGTCTTGCCATCTGGTACCTTGCCTTTGTATGGTACTGGTCCTGTTACTTCAAGGACACCTTTTTTCCAAGATGATTAATGTCCACATCAACCTTTGGACAAAGGGTGAATGCAACGTAAGACTTCACCCGCACCAGCACCATGGTTGGATCCAATGTAAATGGAAGACCTGGGCCTTTGTACACACTTAACCCATCTTCAAAATTTTGCTGAATTCCTTTAGGATCCCTTGAATGCTACAGTGCTGTGCACTTCTGTTAACTTGATGCTCAATGGCTTGAGCCATTCTCTACCTAACAAATTTGTTCACTGTCCTTTAGCAATTATGAGGCAAAGGACCCCTTACTCCTTTTCATAGCGGATACTGATATAATATTCTCCCCTCAAATCAATGTTTTGTTTCCTGTTGTAGATAAGTTTTGCTATGCAGAGAAAAATGGAGAACTGTTTTGAAGCCCTAACAGTTTGTATGTCTCTTCTGAAATTAAGGCAAAATCAGATAACTAAATGTACTTGAAAGGACACATGGGCTACCATGGAGCATCATTGTAATATAGGTTTTCTTCTGTAGGGGTGGTGTTTCTACAGTGATGATAAACCTAGTAGCATAAACATTGGAATGTTTTGTGTAAGATGAAATTGCCTTTAGAGGCATACCCCACTTGTTCAACCTACCTTCAGGCAGCTTGAACTACTGATGCCATTCACATTCAGTGTAAAGCTTGTGCTTGTATTATGAAAATGGCATGTGTCATATCTGCGGCTCCTATCATGGTTATTAGCAACTTCCCATGCATAAATAATCTAGTTTTTTGTACACCGGTGGTGACTTCTTTGGAAAATTCCTTTTGGGTTGCACTTGGTGCCTCTCAGTTGTGAGCTTCTTGTCAGATACTTGCAGTTCTTTGAGAGTTGTTTTGTCTTCAGTAATGTTAAATATTAAGTTTTGCTTCACGAAAAATGTGTTGATATGCTTCACCTTGAACTCCACATGAGCTGATCCTTCAGTCTGGACTCAGAACTGATACCAAAATTTCAGGTTACAGATAAATGATGCAACTCAGCTATTCATCCTTCATCCGCGGGTGCTGAGGGAATTGGCTGGTGTCATTGCGGAGCCATTAGCACGGCTGTTTGAGGACTCCTGGTGCTCGGGTCAAGTCCCTGAGGACTGGAAAAGGGCCATTATGGTCCCTATTTTCAAGAAGGGGAGGAAGGAAGAGCCTGGCAACTACAGGCCAGTCAGCCTCACTTCTATCCTGGGGAAGGTCTTTTAAAAAATTATCAAGGGCCACATTTGTGAGAGCCCTGCAGGGGAAGTGATGTTGAGGGGTAACCAATACGGGTTTGTGCCAGGCCGATCCTGCCTGACTAACTTGGCCTCTTTCTATGACCAGGTAACAAAAAGCTTAGATGTGAAGGAGGAAGTTGATATCATCTTCTTGGACTTCCAGAAGGCCTTCGACACAGTGTCCACCCAGTTCTGGTGGGCAAGCTGATGGACTGTGGCATTGACGAATGCACAGTCACATGGGTGACAAACTGGCTCCAGGGGGCACCCAGAGGGTGGTGGTGGATGGGTCGATGTCTACCTGGGAGGGTGTGGGCAGCGGAGTCCCCCAGCGCTCAGTCCTAGGTCCGGTGCTGTTCAAAATCTTCATTAGCGACCTGGACGAGGGTGTGGAGAGCACCCTGTCCAAGTTTGCTGATGACACCAAGCTGTGGGGTAAAGTGAATACACAGGCAGACAGGAACTGCATCCAGGTGGACCTGGATAGGTTGGAAAAGTGGGCGGATCTGAACAGGATGCAGTTCAACAAGAACAAGTGCAGAGTGCTGCACCTGGGGAGAGGGAGCCAGCATTATGGTTATAGGTTAGGGGCTGACCCTCTCAGCAGCCCAGAGGCAGAGAGGGATCTTGGAGTCATGACTGACTCCAGGATGAATATGAGTCGCCAATGCGATGAAGCAATAGGCAGAGCCAACTGCACCCTGTCATGCATCAACAGGGGCATCACTAACAGGTCCAGAGAGGTCTTGCTCCCCCTCTATGCAGTGCCGGTCAGGCTGGAGCTGGAGTACTGTGTCCAGTTCTGGGTGCTGCACTTCAGGAGGGACATGGGGAACTTGGAGAGGGTCCAGAGGAGGGCCACTCATATGGTTGGGGACCTCCGTGGCCAGCCCTACCATATGAGAAGAGGCTGAGGGACCTGAATCTCTTCAGTCTCTTGAAAAGGGGACTGAGGGGGGAACTTGTGGCTGCCTACAACCTTATCGGGGCGAGCATCAGGGGCTGGGAGAAAGTCTGTTCCCAGGGCCCTCCTTGGAGTCACTAGGAACAATGGCCACAAGCTGAGGGAGGATAGGTTTAGGTTAGATATTAGGAAGAACTACTTCACGGTAAGGGTGGCCAGAATCTGGAATAGGCTTCCCAGAGAGGTGGTGCTCTCACCTTCCCTGGAAATCTTCAAGAGGAAACTGGATAGGCACCTGGCTGGGGTCTTATGACCCCTCCCACCCCCAGTGTCATTCCTGCCCATGGCAGGGGGTCGAACTCGATGATCTGTCTAGGTCCCTTCTGACTCATTGATTCTATGATTCCATGTATGATGCAATCCCTTCATCTGGCAGCTGATAGCATTGGTTGAAATGGAACCATCTCACTATTTCAGATAGTCAGTGAGCAGTGATTTTTTTCATTCATGAGGTTTTCATACTAATGTGAGGATATGTTGTTCAGTATCAACATTAATGATCTGGAAGATGAGATGGAGTGCACCCTCAGCAAGTTGGCAGATGACAACAAGCTAAGGGCAAGAGTAGACTGAGCGAAAAGAAATCTCATGAGCTTCAACAAGGACAAGTACAGAGTTCTGCACATAGGACAGAAGAATCCCATGCACCACTACAGGTTTGGGGCCACAGCAGCAGCTCTGCAGGAAAGGACCTGGGGGTTATACTGGACAATAAGATAGATACAAGGCAGCAGCCTGACCTTATTGCCAAGAAGACTAACAGTAAACTGGGGTGCATTAGTAGGAGCATTGCCAGCAGATCAAGGGAAGTAATTATCCCCCTCTATTCTGCATTGGTGAGGCCACCTCTGTGTCCAGTTTTGCCCTCCCCCCTGCAGAAAGGATATGGACAAGTTGTAGAAATTCCATCAGAGGGCAACAATAATTGTTAGGGGGCTGGGTCATACGACTTAGGAGGAAAGACTGAGGGAACTGGACTTATTTAGTCTGTAAAACAGAAGCCTGATTGGGGATTTGATAACAGACTTCAACTACGAGAAGGGTTGTTCCAAAGAAGATGGAGCTAGCTTTTCTTAGTGGTGGTAGATGATAGAACAAGGAGCAATGATCTCCAGTTGCAGCATGGGAAGTGTAGGTTGGATATTAAGACAACCTCTCTCAATAGGAGAGTGGTGAAGCAGTGGAACGGGTTACCTAGAAAGGTGGTGGAATCTCCATCCTTGCAGCTTTTTAAGGCCTGGCTTGACAAAGCCCTGGCTGGGGTGCTCTAGTTGGGAATGGTCCTGCTTTGAGCAGGGGGTTGGACTAGATGACCTCCTGAGGTCCCTTCCAACCCTCATTTTCTATGATTCATTGCATGACTTGTCACTAGGCTTTGGCTGGGGATAAATGAGTGAACCATATCAAAAGCCACTGAGCTAATGACAATCAGTAGCATAGGACATTTCTGGTTAGTCTCCATGATCTGATTGGCTTTCAGGTAGAAGATGAGTTGGTCAGCATAGGAGTCCTAGAACTATGGTCTGGCCATATCAAACACTTCAGTGCATCTCAAGGTCACCATTGTGGTAGTGAGGCTATAATGAATGCTGCATGAGATGGAGCCCTGCTCTGAGCTCCTTGGGAAGCATAAGGTCTTCTACTTCCTTGCAGCACATAGCACTAAAAGTTCAGGATGAAGCCCTGAAAGCATCCTAGTCATGAGGTCCTGTCCTCTTCATCGTGTTTGTGTACTGAAGGTGTTTTTTGTTCCAGGAAAATAAGTCATGGAGGAACAGCATGGGTGACTGGCACCTCCTGAATCTGGGGAGGGGCACCCACAGAAGCCACTGACAGCATTGGCAGCAAAGGTGAGGCTGGTGAGCACCCACAGAAGCCACCGGCAGCGCTGGCAAGCACCAGCAGAAGCTACCAACAGTGTGTAGCAGTGATACCAATGTGCAAAGTCATGGTAAATATATTATTAAATGTAGACCTCTTCCCTTTAATTCTACTTCCTAATCCATGTCATGTTGAAATACTAATATTCTAGAATTCTTAGTACCTGAAACAGTCATTATTTTTACTGTTTAAAACAACTCACTATATATGTTGCTTTTCTTTTCTCTCCCACATGCTCAGTCCCAACATTAGATGGATGCTAAACCTAAGATGTACTGTGTTTACTGCTATACCAGAACAGTGCACCTGGTTTCATTAGTAATGTACAAGGGGGGCTGAGCTAAGGCCACATGTGCAACCCCAATATTATAATGCTAATACTTAACCATTTAACTTTGACACTCTTATCTTTTTTTTTCTTCTATCAAAGCCACAAAAATATGTATTTTTTGTGTGTGTCTATGTGTATGAAGAAGCAAATAAAGAGAATGATTTATATAACTTTGGTTTTCTTTATTATATATGAATATTTTTCTTGGTTGAATAGGTATTGGAAAAGCAAAGAAAAAAGACTGGATTAAATTATGATGCCATACTAAAAAAACACTTTAGCAGCTATGTCTATCCACTTTTTTCTAAATCTTGTGCATTCTGTTGAGGATGCACAGAGTACAATACTTTTTGACAGTTTACAGGTAGATGATTACATTACTTCTATGGCTAGAAAAAATTCTTCTGTTTTCATTTTCATTTGGGATTGAGTTGATTTAACTAAAGCAGTACATACTTTGTCAGTGACCTTACTAAAGCTCATGCATCTCTGAATAAGTTAACTATAGATGCATACACACATTGAAATGATCTTGGAGGATTCTTTTGGGTTTGTTCTCCTGGTAGAAAAACTTACCCAGAGACACCTGAACAGATATTCATATGCTGAGCCCTCAAGAGCAGAGAGCTTGTACTGGGGATGCTGCACAGGCAGGGAACCTCTGTGCACACATCTCTGTATACTTTGCATGCTCCATGTATTGTCCAGGAGACAGATGACAGCAGCACACAGGGCAGCCCTGATTTGGCTGACCCAGACTTCACAGGGGTGCAGCTTCTGTCTCCCTGCAGCACAATATGATTATAATGCAGGAAGAGTGTTCTTCTCCCTGCTTGGTTGGAGTAGTAGAGTCAAGTGAGTGACACACTGTCTGCTAGAGGAGCTGGGAGAAATAGGAGCAAAGAACCCTGGTGTGTGGAAGACTATGCTGTGGCTTCTCATAGAAGAGAATGTGTATGGACATTCACTCTTCCAGCAGAAACTCTCATGAGTGATTTAACCCTCATTGTTCTTGGATTATTTTGTCATATAGCAGTCATTTTGCTCGGGGGAGGGGGTGGAAAGTGATGAACATGTGTATGCTCATAGTTTCTCCTGGGAAAGCAATGACTCTCCCAGAAGAAACTGAATGTCTGTACTTGGATACAGGAACCACGCTGCCTTACCGTCTACTTCCTTAGGTTGGGATTCACATAGGTCCCTAACTCAGAAGTGGTTCCCATATTGTATTCCTGAACAAGCTGTTAAGCATGTGTAACTACTGCCACCTTAGTCAGGGGTGGCAAATGCCCCCACAGTGACCACTCTGACTGGGGGATAGGGGATCCGCCCATGGCCAATTGTGCCAACTGGGGAGGGGGGGATCCCCCCATGTCCAATTGCGTCTACTGGGGTGGGGCCATGACACTCCCAGAAGTGGACGCAGAACTGCCAGAAGTGGCCGGTGCTTGCGGAGGCAGGGAGAGGGAGGTTGTACCAGTGCTCCTGCCTGCCCCTACCACCTGAGTCTCTCACTGGCACTCTCAGAGGGTGCACGTGTTCCCCCATGCATCTCCTATGCATTGCCACTGCTGTTAAGTTTTCAGAAGACTAATAGACCTGTGGTTACCTCAAGTATTAAGTGGAGATAGTACAGCTGAATGTGTTAGGAAATTTCTGTTTTTCTTTACTCACAGAATTAATGAGTGGTGTTCGAATATTTAAACCAAGTTTAAATCTCCTATGCTAACAAAGTAATAGTAAGTTGGGAAAAGAGATAATTTTGCTTTGGTGTGCTCATATTTTCGTTATGGAACGAAAATTACCCCTGTGTAGAGAGGGAACACAATTCCTAGGAACTTACGTGGGATTGAAATTATATGTAGGCCATGCCCTAGACTGAATTCAAACCTGTTACGGTAATAATATCTCTGATTAATGATTGCAATATTTATTGCATTTCATTATTACTTCAATCAAGTTTCATTAAAAGTTTTTAATTTTCTTTTCTGAATTACCCCAGCTACTTGGAATATCTTGTCTTTCAGTAAGAGACTACATATACTGGCACTGTCAGCTAAACAAACTTCAATAATTTAATTGAGATATCAATTTAAAAGGGTTTGGAATGGAAATGTTGGCGCTTGCTTCAATAGTTTTGGAAGTCTTATGCAAGTAAAATGCAAGGTATAAGAAACATTTTTTGCAAACTATACTCGTGGATCAACATACACATGTTTATGGCAATAATGTCAAGTTAGCCGGATTAGCAAAATTTTAAATTTAAAGGAAAGGGATATAAATATCCAGCCTTGTCTATATGCTATTCTGAGATCCTTTCTCCCTTGCAACATAAATATGTATTATATATTCAGTTACTTTATATTAAAACTGATTCTGTAGCTAACAAGTGACTGATTTAAAATTAATCTACGGTACTGTGTCCTTTCTCTGTTATTAGTTGCCTTTTATTCAGGGTTCAGTGCTGCAGTGGTTTTTCAGTGCTGCTCAGGTCCAGATGACAAATTATTATAGCTATTTCAGCCCTTCTTACCATTGGACAGCAGAACCAGGCCTCAAGTCACTGACAGCAGAGGTATCTGATGCCTTCTGAATTTCCCTCTCGCTCCTTGGGAGCTTCTTAAAATATTATTGTTTGTCTATAGTATTGTAGCACCACTTGGAGCCTTAGTCATTGACCAAGATCTCACTGGATTAGAGCATTGTACAAGAATAAAATAAATGTTATGTCCCTGCCCCAAATAACTTCCAATCTATGTATAAAGCAAAGGCTAACAGATGGAGACAGACAGACAGACATTATTGCTGTGAAGATTTTCTGACAATTTCAAATTTCATCTCAAATTTTACATTTATAGTTCAAGTCAATAAGTTGTCTAGCTTCCAGCTGGGACCCAATGTGGCATTTGATTTTTGGGAAGATTATCCTTCCAGCTGCACCTTTCTTTATTTACTGCACTAATATCCCGACAGGCTTCAGGGATTGATACAGATGGAAAAACCAGAGGCAAAATGGTGAGTCACTATCCCTGCTTCTTCCTAACATGTGTAATTTTGAGGACCTTGGGGAGTATGCAGTTTCCCTTTCAGTCTAGCCCAAAGTAGGGTTGCTTCATGCCTCATTACCAAGCAGGACTGCAAAGTCTGACTGTTCTTGGCAAGCTGAAGCCCAAGCAATATTTCCTTGTCCCCCCTGCCCTGCAGAAATGAAGCCAGAACTGGAAAAGAACCAGTTCTGGAACAAGCACTCCCTCATTCCCTGTCTCCATAAAGGTACTGTAGCTGGAAGAGTAGCATGCCAAATGGTTAGATCATGGGTCAGTCACACCACATTCACACCAGCAACCAAACTTCTAACTGCAGAGTTGTTTCCTTCCTGTGCCTCCCTAGTGCTGCACAGAATGGAAGATACTGGACACAGAACAGGTTCTGTCAGTGCCACTGAGTATGGAAAGGGACATTAACATTCAGTTGCCATTTTTCTCCCCCTGCTTTCTGTCACCTTCTTTGGGGACTTCCTATGTACTTCATAGGCTGAAATCTCAAGGGGGAACCAAAGATAACCATCTTCCCCATGGGATCACCAGGCAGTTGGGAGGAATATAGTTTCTGAGGAAAGTATTCTTGAACAAAGTAAAATACTACTCTTGTGAGAGCCACAAGGAGCCTATATGGGGAAAGGGTAAAAAATAAAGTCATCTTTGACAACACGGAGACCACTAAGCATTTAAATTGTTTTTGGAGTAATCTCTGTGCTCAGTCTTAGTTCATAATGGGGAAATAAATGATCACTGTGTTGTTTCCCAGCTTCACAGAGTGTATGAAGAACCTAATGTTCACAATACTGTTCGAGTTTCTGCTGTGGAATAGTATGGCTCACCACTACTTCCCAGCAAATGCTTATGGCATGGTGGTATGAACAGCATCCCTAATGTGGAACACCTCAAGGGGTCTCTTGTCCCATCACAGTTATTTATACCTCAGACGCTAGTTCATAATACTGGAAGTATCTCATTGTACACCAATCAACATTTAACTTGGAATGACTACAGGTTTCCCTTGATTTATGCTGTACATGTGTTCCCAGAGAATGGTGCATAAATCAAATTCACATAAAGTGAACCCACTTTACAATGTAACAAATAGGGATAGGTTCCCATGGTGATGAGGGAGGGAGGGAGTGAAGCTGGAACTAGGGACGGGGCAGGGGGAGGGGCACCACTCCCAGGGCTGCACAAGGCAGCAAAGTAGGGGGAACAGAGTGGCAGTCACCCCAGCCCCAGCTACAGTGGCCCTGGAAGTGGCCAGCACTAGCTGTCTGCAGCTGCTGGGCTGCACCATGCTCTCCCTATCCCCACTCACCTTTGCTCCTGGGCTGCGCTTGTCCTGGTGCAGGCAGCTGGTGTTGGCTGCTCCCAGGGCCACTGCAGCCATGCTGGGATGAGTGCTGTGTCCTGTGCTGCCTGGGGCTCCGCTTGTCTGCACTCATCCCAGCCCATGCTGGAATGGCCCTGGGAGCAGCAGACACCAGCTCCCTGTACCACACCATGGCACAGCCCAGGAACTAGGTGAACCCAGGCACAGGGGGAAAAGTGGAGCATGGTGCAGCCCAGCAGCTGTGGGCTGCTAGCACCAGCCACTCCTGGGGTCACTACAGCCGGGGCTGGGGTGAGTGGGGCCAGAGTCCTTTCTCTCCCTTCTGCAGACTTACCTGCTTGCACGGGGAGCATCTATGCTGATCGCATAAGAGTGAATTTACCTTATATATAATGAATTATGGGTCTAAAAAATATCCTCACCACATAAGAACAAATTTGCATATAAAGAACCTGCATAAATCAAGGAAAACCTGTACTAGCATTGTCTTTGTGGTTGGGCACTTAGCGTTTTTAAATGTGGGTCTTTTATTTATTTATTTAAATGAAAAAAGGTGGCTTGGACCCTGAAAGCCAGCTAAGTCTGGACAGGTGTCATTTCAGCCCCTCCTTCAAGCACAAAAACTCAGGTGGCATCAAGCCAACAAAAATTAATCATTAAACAAACATGAACTGTCACCTGACACCATAAGCACCTCTGATTTCACAAAAATGCTAACCTTGTTGGACAGTACTGTGAGCATGTGGGTGGGTGAGTGAAGTGACTGTGGCTTCAGCCAGTATGCATGCATCTCAAAACTTCTGGGCTGGATTATATGGCTTGCTGAAATGAAACTGCAGGATAGATTCCAAAAGTATCCAGGGTGATTAATAGCTACAGCTAGTCCAACCACAGAGCTTGACTTGAGCAAAGTACTATCAAAAGAACAAAGGGGAAAAGCCAGGCCTACCCGCTAGGCAGGTAGTTTGGGTCCACAGCTCCACTGGGAGCAGAGAGTTGCAAACCTCAACCCTGGCACAATGCTGGCAGGATCAGAAACTCTTAGGTTTTGACTCTGTTTAAAACTGCTGGACCTAATTCCTGGCAAGCCAACCCAAGAAATCTATGCTCTCATCTCCAGTATTAATTGCTTAAAACCTCAAAAGAAAAACGGTGGGGGGGAGGTGGGGAGAAGAAGGAGGAGAGAGGAGTTCCTCAACAATGGGACAATTTTCTCTCTCTCCTCAACCTGAGTTTACCTGTTTTGCTATCTTGAAATTCCTTCTCCCTTGGAGAAGCCTGCATTCTTTGGAAGCCCCTAGCAGCTACTCCTACTCCCCAAACCAGCGTAGCTCACTTTATATCTCTCTACATGACATCACCCTGGCCTTGTCCAGTCAGGGAGTGCCACACTCCAATCTTTCTCCCAACCAATCTGCCTGAAGAATCATCTGTTTCCTCTGGCCAATGAGGCCAGAGGGTTTTACATCTTTTGCCCAGATATAGTTCCCAGCTTTCTATGTCCTGAGCACATGGCCAAAACAACAGGGGCCATCTCACCCACATAAAAATACACACACACACACACACACACACACACAAAATACACAACCCCAGCGTGTGTGTGGGTGTTACAGTTGGATAACTTAATTTAAGGTCTGTGAGAACAACAATGGGAAGTCAAAAACAGAACATATTAAACTGGCTGGGGCAAAGTCTAGACTTTAACTACAATGTTAAGCCTGTGAAAGATAGCCTTAAATGGCAATAATGTGAGTGTATAAAAGTGTCCAAATATGGGTGAAATCACTTTAGCATAAAGTTCTTAGCATACATACGAAAAAGAAGTATTGTACTTGCTGCTTGCTTCGAAATTTCAAGCAAGCATAGATGTATCTTCCTATTTTCATATCTCCTGATAGTTCCTAATAAATATGACTTTAAAACAATGTCATTTGGTCTAGTCGTAACATGGAAATCAGTGTTTGTCTCCATATTCATCTTCTTGGGCTTCTAAGATATCTTAAGCAATGCGCACAAGTCCATCTTCCAGGACTACAGCCACAGTTACTGATATACAGTTCTCATTTCCTGCCCTATTGCCCCTCCGTGCCCTTACATAAGTAGCTAGTAATTTTATATTGATGATTCTTCACCAGTCTTATAATTTTTGCAGTATTGATTACAACTGCATCTCTATTCTTTTGCTGTTTTTACCAGGTAAACATGAAGTTTGGCCTCATCTTTGGCTAAGCAACCTAAGATGACTGAAGGGCTGCTTTACTTCATGAGGAAGAGTCTTAAGGAAACCTCATTTCCTTTGACTCCTTGCTTGATTCAGAACTTAAGCTTAATGCCACAGTCCATAAACTTATTATTATATTTTACTAGCATATTTTTAACTGTTTAAGCAAGCGATTTGTTAACTATGGGTGGATATAGGATTCTGAAAAGGGTTGGGGGGGCTGAAGATGGTGTGGTACAACATGACATATAACATAACACACATCTTTCTCCAGCTAAAGAGAAATGAAAAGATTTAGTAATATGCTAGGAGCCCAGCATAATATAATTCAATTTCAAATCACAGTAAAAACAAATTCAACGTATTTGGAATGTGCACTGATTTGTGGATTATATGCTAAGTTTGAGAAACACAACAAACTAAACAAACATTATCAAAATATATTACTTTTTTATTTTTGTAGTAATTAGAGTTAAATGTACATTTCTTATTCATATTCATAAAACAAAATCTAGCCTTCTGGAGTATCTTGACAGTGCATCCAACACTTTATTGTCAGTTATTGCTATACCTGAACTAATGTTCACCTGAGTTAATATTCCCACATTTGAATCATAGGAAATTAGGGTTGGAAGGGACCTCAGTAGGTCATCTACTCCAACCCCCTGCTCAGAGTTTTAGATAAAACTTAAAACAATCTGAAGGTATGTAAAATAAGAGGGAGGGATTTCTGGCTTGCAGACAGAAAAAAATACAGAAGAAAGGATAGCTTGATTAATGGAACATCAAGACCATTATAAAGGCTAATTAACACATAACACTAGCAGGAGTCCAATAGATTATAATGAGCCATGAAGTAAATTGACTCTCTCAGTATTCCCTGAATAAAATTAGCACTCCCAGGCATTTGGTTTTAAACTTTGAGTTGAACGGGAATCAAAAGGGTGCATAACTGCATTATTGCATTCCCACACGGATCCAGCATACCTTCCTTCCTCCAGGGCAGCTCAGGGAGCTAGCTATGCAGGAAACCAGCCACCTGGCTTCCTGGAAACCTTCACCTCTGTGCCAGTTCACCAGGCAAGTTGCCAGGGAGCTGTAGAGTCTAGGAGCCTATCAGATGAGCTACTGAGGTCCCTGCAAACTGGGTCTTGTCCAACATTCTTTAAAGCAGCTGGATATCTGGAAATGCTATAAGCCCAGGCTAGCATGGAGCTGTGCATCTAGAAGACAGAACTACCAAGCCCTCAACTCCATATAAGCATATCTATTCTATTGCTGCATCGTTAATTTGTCATAGCTGAGGAATATTGTCTTGCTTGCCTTGTACAATAGCTACTAATAAGTATAGTTATAATCTGCCTGTGGCTCAGCAAACCACCCAAACTGTTAATGATAGCTGTCTAACAAATGTTTTACTGACATAAGGCAGGGAAGGACTGCTGCATGGCTGGGAGGCAGCTGCCCCCAGAGCTGGGACAGCTCTCCCTGCTCCATGGTGATTGGGGCTGGCCTTAATCTTTGCACATCTGGGAGACAGCTATTCCCAGAGGTGGGATAGTTCTCCCTACCCTGAGGAGACTGGGACAGTACTGATCTTCATGTGGCTGGGAGGCAGCTGCCCCAAAAGCCAGGACATCTCCCTCTGTCCCGTAGAGATCAGGACTGGCCCTGGTGCCCCTTGCCAGCCCAGAGTAGGGCACCTGGGGGAGTCTGGAGCTCCTGCATCGGGGTAGAGCAGGGCAGAAGCAGCCCTGGACTGAAGTGCTCCCGTCAGGAGAAAATTTCCTCCAGATGGGTGCACATTCAGATGTGTGCCCAGGCATAGTTTAATGTGCCTGAATTTTATGTGCAGAAAAATTCAGGTGCATTAATTGCACATGTAGACACATGCTGTGTCCTGTAGACTGTTTTGAAAATTGTCTCACTTGACAGTATTTTATATATTGGTTCTGTAAAAAAGCATGTTTAAAATTCCTAAATTGGTAGGACTGAACCATTTAAATATATATATTTTAAATCAGAAAACAGAAACCACAAACTATGGTAGGAAGCATACCATACTTATAATTGTTAATAGTAAGGTGAGATAGCTGAACTGCTTGCTTTGCAATTTCAAGTGCTTTGCAATTGCAATATAAAATATTCTGTTTTAGGGGAAAAATCATTCTATTTTTAAGTGAATTCCAACAATACTTACAATGAACCAACTCATATGCCTATTAAAACATCAAGCTCAGTACAGGTGTGTTCATACTTAATGTCTCCCTGACACCACCACTGGCAAATTCTGCTTGCATGTATTCATTCATTTGCATTTTTGCATATAAAAATGAAAGGCATGAATAAAAATCTTAGCTTGCACATTGTTTTTGAGAAATGCTTCCCTCTTTTAGGCTTCTTCTGTATCTTGTTGAATTTAAAAATAAATAAATAATGTTACTTGTTTCTTCATACATTTTGGAAAAATATATATACTGTAAACAATTTCAGAAAGAAATCTAATTCTCAGCTCAGAAGGAGTAGATTCTTGTCCTTCAAATATTTTTCATATTTTATTATTTTTATCTTAGAACATAGGGCTAATCGTTTTTCACAGAAGGTTAGTGCTCATCCAATTTCATGGGGTTATTGGTTCATATCAGAGATGTAAAAAATGCAAGTGTTGGTTATTTCATCTTTTCTAAAAATACAGACTACTGCAGGACAGAGCAATGGCATTTGGCTTATCTTTCAAGCACAAATATAACTTGGAGACCACTGGTGCATTATAGGGAAAGGAGCACCAGTTTCTCATGTAAAACTCCAACCTCATTTCAGTCTTCTCTCAACTGCAGTCCTAAATAGAGTATTAGTACCAAGTCCTGATGTTCTTTTCTTTCAGTAGGTAAAATTTGTGTATACAGCCCCTCTGAAATTTACTTAACCACATATGTCACATAAAGCCAAATTCTAATACCCTTATTCTAATTTAATTCATTGGTACTACCCCAATTTAAAGTTCATTTCAGCATGAGAAGGGTTTTTTCATAGTAGTAGGATTGCTCAGATTGGTGGAGCCTTTAACCTTTATATAGACCAAGTGAGGGGTGAACCTTTTGATAACCATTCAGTACTTCAACATGCAAAAGAAGTTAATGGTCTCAGAAAGGCACAGCTGTTTGCCCTAGCTTCCATCAGTGATTAATGCACCTTAATACTGTAAAATGGGAAGAGACAGAAAACAATTTGATAATGAATCACTTGTTTCATTTTTGCATAAGTTACTTTTATACCTGTGTAATAACCATGGTATAAATAGAGATTCATAAGACATGTATGTACGGTATTGACTATGAGTAGGAACCTACCCAAATCAAGGAGGCAAGCAGCAGATTTCACAGGTAGATTGTGGGGCTGGCCACCATTTCTGCAGACTCATCATGGAGGGCCCCCCCCCATGCTTTTGGCCAAGGTGGCCCAGTGTCCCACTCCTTGCTGCTGATTGACTTAGAGGGCTGTCCATCATGAGGCCTCACTCCTTACCACTTGTTTGTGGAGGGGCAGGGCCACAACACAGGCAATCCTCATAGCCAATCGGTGATGAAGGGCAGTGTTGCCAGCCATTGTGGCTGCTCCCCTTCATGCTAGCAGCTCCCCTCCTCCCTTTCCCACTGGTGGGCTGTGCAGCCAGGCTGCAGTGGCCAGAAGAGTTCCTGGCTCCTACAGGTGAGGCAGCATTTTATTTTTAGTCCTTTTTCTTCCTTCTTTCTTGATGTCCCAGACATTGCCCGATTTCAGAGACAATGTCTGATTTTGCAAATGTCACAAAATCTACAAAATCACAAATTGAGTAGTTCCCTAAGTATGAGAACACAAGTTAATGTGACATCACCCTCTACTGTCTGTCTTATCTCCAATAAGGGTAAGAGTTCTGCTGATAGACTAGCTAAAGGAGATTGTTACTACTAAGTTCTGGTCTGGAGTTAAGGATACCATGTTTGGTAACATTAGGTGTAACATAGGGCTTTGATTAATTTAGTTTTGCTTCGATAGAGCCAATAACATCTATGTCCCTGGTCACAATAAAAACTCCTTATATTAATTACAGATGAGATGTATTACTGTGTTTTGAATATTTGGGGACCCTAAATATCAACAATGCCTGTTTCCTTGACTCACAAAGGTGCTTTGAAATTCAGTTAATTCATATGTAGAAAGTGCTTGCCAAATGCTGTGGAAACGATCAGCATAATTACTATTATATATTTTTGTCTTATAGTAATTTTGCAGCAGTCTGAATGTTGGCACAAATGTTCTAATTTCTTATTTGCCTAAACAATTGCAATCTGTCTACCTAAAGTTTTCCCCTCTGATTTCAATTATATATGCTGTTTATGATTTATTTTCCTACACTGTTGTGTAATGTTTCTGTGATCTGTTGATTGTCAGATTTTTCCTGAATTCAGAGTAATTCCTCTGAGTGTGCGTGTCTGTGTGTACACACACAAGAGAGAGAGATGTTGTCTCCTCCCAGTAGTGCTTGTAAATTAACTTCATATGTAAGGTTGTATATGAGTAAAAAAATAGTAGTGTAAAAATAGAATAAAAAAGGACAGTATTGGTAATGGTTGAATTAAATGGATATTCATCTAAGATAAAGGTATAACGTGGTAAATACTTACATCTTTCTTTTCAGGTGTAAATAAATGAATACCTGAGTTTATTTATTCATGTCTTGCATAAATTAAGTCACATATGTATCTTAACTGTCTAATTTATATTCTTCATTGTACCCAGGCACACTAACAAAAGAAAGGTATTTCAAATATACAAAATAAGGTAGAAGATGGGAGAAACGATCAAACAAGGCTGCTAGATCAACAATGTTGACAACATGGAGAGGCTAGGATGTAGGAAGTTATGTGGCAAGACCATAGGACACACAGGGCCCCCCTACACATGATGGGCCTCTGCTCCAATGTGTGCTAATTAGTGCACATTGGAGTGGACTCGATTAATCACGTCTGTTGCAAGTCTGCTGGAGTATGCTAATTACCGTGTTCCAGCAGCCTCTTTGTCACATGTATTCAGTGGCCTCACACTTCAAAATGGTGGCAGGGGTGCTTTAAGTAAAGTGCATTGAACAAGCTTTAGTTAAAGCACCCCCATCACCATTTTGGAGCATGGGATGTTGAATACACATGATGCTATGGGCACTTTAATTAGAGTGGATCTGAGAACTGCTCTAATTAAAGTCACCCCACTCCAACCTGATACATGTGTATAGACACCCATTGGTAGGCAGTTAGGACAAAGTTTTAAACATAGTATGATAAAGAATAGAGAGCCCCATAATCCCCAGGAAAGAAAGAATAGTCATGGATCAATGCTTTCTGACCACACTGACGAACCTTGTACCATAAGCTGTGGGCATAGGACTGAGGGAACATTTTAGGGAGTCCTTAGAAACAGGTGGCAATAGCTCTTGAAAGTGTGATTGTCTCTGAAAACTGTGGATTGTTGATCACCTTTAAAAAGAGGAGTTGCCACTAATTTTAAAGCCTCTTTGTACTGCCAATATTATCCTTTGCATAACCGAGAACTATGCCCTGTATCTTAACTCCATCGGACCTGAATAGTACAAGTACTGTATTTTTTTTATCCCCACTGTCTGGGTAAGAATGTGGGTAGTTTAAGACAAATAACTAAAATTTAAAAGTTGGGATTAGACTGAACTGAAGCTGATAAATAAGGAAACGGAGTGGAATGAGGAGCTGATAGGAGTAACCCACATTTATTCTTTGAAAAGAAGAGAATATCTTTTGATATTCAGAATCACAATTTTGGAGCTTCAGAGGTTTCTCATGTGGTATTGGATATCCATATAAGAGCATGGGTCAAGAGTGCTTTTTCATTTTCAGGTGGCTAGACCGTTTTATTTTCTTTTTTTAAATGTGAGCTTCTCTGTGGTTACTGTCTATTAGCTATCCCTTTGCTACCTGTGGAATTATTACAAGGCCTGCATATGTGAGCTCGCATGAAAAACTGCACTGAAATTTCCCTGAGTACAGATTGCAGCTGTCTACCGACTTATCAGTAGTTTATGAATAGAGCATATCATCCCTATGCTCCATTGTCTACATTGGCTTCTAGTTAAATTTCAGATTCAGTAGATGAAGTTGGTTTTGTTCCATAAAACCTTTTATGGTCTGGACCTACTTCAGTTTAGCTGTAGAAATCATAAGGAAAGCAATAATTGCCCCTTGAATTTTTCCATCTTGTAGCTTGGGCAGGGCCTTATCAGTGGAGTGTTTCTTACCTCTGAAATTTTATTATTTTTTCCTTAGTTTAGCAGAGAGCTTAAGTTAGTGGACCTTGATGGCAAGTTACAAAGATTTCTTCTTTACACAGGCTTTTCCTGAATGGATTAACTCAACAGGCAGGTCTTCATCTTTTGTAGGAAAGGCAATTCAATATTATGAATGTAATTACATGTATTACTGTGTTTTTGATTGTATGCCTGCATACAGAAAAAAGAAACATTATGTAAAGTGATGAACAGATATTTGTTTTTATCTAAGAATGTTCATACAATTTGCCCCTTCCTTCATACAAATACTTATTTATATATAATAGAGAGAGCCATGATGAAAAAAAGAAAGAAATCTATTCAGGTTAGTTGCATTAGAGATATATAAACCTATTTGTCAAATATTAATCATTTATTTGTATTTATTATTCAGCTTAGAGTTAAACTGGGCTGAGCACACCTGAAAATCAAATCACTTTTATTTAAGTATTAAACAACAACAACAAAACACAGATTAGATCCCAACTTTTAAGATACAGGTGCTAAAAGCTTGGCCATTGTCAGGATGTAGTACAGAGCTTTCTCTTTTTAAGCAGCAGTACAATCTTTTTTTGATAAATATCAGGTAATAAGGGATATTACCAAAAACCTGACTTAGCTGTAAATTAGTTATGCGTATGTTTCAATGCCAGCATTTTATCATTGCTGTACTGTACCTTTATAGGAAGTATTTGTTGTGGAAATTTACTTCACTGCAGTTTCCATAAAATGACTTGTATGATCTTTGTGGCTTATGTTTACTCTAGACTAACGTATTTTGCACCTACTTTTCAGCAATGGAATATCCACCAGTGTCAGCATTTTAAATGCTAGTGTATGTAAGGCAAGTCTTGGGTTGGCACAGAAAATTATGTACTTTGGAATCAAGCAGTTCATAGGCAAGAAATTATCAAACTTTTGGTCATTAGATTTAAATGTACATCCTTTTTCAGATTCATAAACAAAATCTAGTCTTCTTGCACATCTTGACAGTGAATCCACCAATTCACTAAAAGCTACTTTCACACCTAAATTATGTTTTTTTTTATCTAGAGTTAAAAGAAACAGGACTGTGAAATAGGATCCATATTACCAGGAGCCACCAATACAGAGTAGAATTGCAGAAGAAAGGACAGCTTGATTAGTGGAACAGCAAGCCCATTAAAAAGGAGTGGGAGTTGTTAACATCTATGGAATGAAGTGTTTAGACAAAACCAGGGTTTATAATGAGCTGTAAAATCTGTTGACACGATCATTGCTCCCCAAATAGAAATTCTTATGCCACTGCCAGACAGTTGGTTTTAAACTATGGGTGGACTAGGAATCACAGGGGATTTTGACTATACTACTTCCTCCTCCCTCCCACCCCAATCAGTCTCTGAACCAACTGTATAATTGTGAGTCTGTGGAAGAGCACCTGATTCCTGAAAACTTGTCCAATAATCCCAACAACACAGTTGGTCCAATAAAAGATATATTTCAAAAGTTCAATCTAAATTTATGCAATGATATGACATATGCTATATACTCAAGTAGTTGACAGTTATAGGGTTGCATTCAGACAAGGGGCAGAGTTAAGTTCAGATTGACAGTTCATTTCAACAGTTAGTTTTTAAAGGCCTGATATTGGTGTGACTTACTGGTTATTGAGAATGCAGGAAGACTGGCTATTGTAAATACAGTAAAATTATTTCTGCTTATCTCCTGTATTTGCTTCAAGGGTCTTTTAAAATTTTATTTTCATATAAGGACATTTTTATAGGAGGTATTAAAAATGCTTCAGTGATCTCGAATATACCAGTATATATGTTTTACTTTAGCTATCTGGTGTGCAGCTCCTTTCCTACCCTTATGGGTTTAACAAAGATTAATATCTTATTGTAAGTTTCACAAATATTTAAGAAAAAAATATTCTTCACATGTCTATATCAGTTAGGTTTTATGAATAGAGTTTTAAAGAAAAAAAACATGTCTGTGAAGCATAGACATTAATTCCACTTAGTGCGTAACTAGATGCATGGACATATTACCTGCTGTGGGCTCTAAAGCTGTAGTCATAAGTTATTCTTTTCTCAGAGGCAGTCTCTGTATATCTGAATTTTATTAATATGGTTTCTGCTGTGTACATTAAACCTATTAATCACATGGTAAAGTAATTGATCATGCAGAATCTGATTACCTGGACATTGTCTCCTATTCTTTCTCCTCCTTTTCCATCTTCTTTTCATATATGACAAAGATCTTCAAATCAAATCATTTATTATACATTATGCAATGTTTAGTTTAAAGTTTGAGTCTCTAACAATGATTTTTAGCAAGATACTTAGTGAGAGCACGTGTAATTTCCTTCATATACTTTAATAATATGTTTCATGTATCATTCTTGATCAGAAAATTGACATATTTTTAGTATAAAGCCATGAACTAAAATGGGCTGCAGGTGCAGTGTTGGCATCCTGTGAGGTTTTTCAGGCTTCATTGATGGATTTTACTGTTGTCCACAGAACTGAATAATAAACCAATTTTAAAACAGAGAGACTTTGAATTTAAAATCCTATCCAAAACCTGTACTGGGTTTTGTTTGGGGGGTTTTTCAGGCGAGTAATTTTCTATGTACATGGACTTTTGTGCACAAAGTAAATACTAATTTGAGGATCTTTCAAGTGTGAGATTCAGTTGTGCATTAAGTGGTTAACGTATGAAAATATGGCTGATAGCCTGCACATATTCACTACATCTATCAGCTGAGAGGCTGGTATAATTTATTTATAAAACTGCACTGAATTTACTGTTTATTCATTGGATAAGTCAACTATTTTTTCCCTGTGACAAGCACCTAAGAGTCAGTGTGGCTTATAGAAACAAGCATGAGCTAACAGTGAGAAAATTCTCAAGTGTAACATCAGTTTTGCTTTGGACTTGCTCAGCCAAGGTACTCAAGGTCAGATTTAAAAAAGACCCAGGTGCTAGAAATTAGGCAGTCACAATATAGGTATCTGATTCCAAAGTTATGCTACTGGAAAGTCTGGGTCCAAGCTGCACCTAGACTCCATAGATGCTGTAGGTTATGACCTTAAAGTTCTTTGTACACCTAAAAGTTCTAATTCTATGTATATGTAGAAGTGACTGTTCATGCCCACAGGCACATTGCATTCCTAACTGTGACTAGTTTCCAAAAAATGACAACTCTCTGTGTAAGTTCCCTGAGGGGCTTTATTTGGTCAGCATTCTCACAGCATGTCTAACACACACTAACATGATCAGGTTCCTGTCACAGGATGGGGTCCCCAGGGATGGCTGTGATGCCACTAGGGCCCCATGACTATGCCAGTCTTGCCCAACAGGCACCCTTTTCCTCACCTGCCATGTCTTGCTGGTAATTATAATAGAGGGAGGCTGCCCTTGAGTTTGAGTTTGGACACAGTCCTGATGGACCCCATTGAACCCCTCTGGGTTCTTGGATCCCATTTTGGGTCCTGCTCAAAATAGATGTCTCACAGGACACCCTTAACCTTATGGACTACATGCACAACTCCAAAACTGCCCCTTTATCATGCCCCATGCCTCACAGATGTTACGTAAACATTGTCTTCAATTGCGTTGAGGCCTCAGCTTACCGCCCACAGAACTGAGTGGCAGTGGGGGGGGGGGACAGGGCAGCAGTGGCCCCCCGCAGAAGCCAGCACCAGTGGCCAATCTTGGGGGGAGTAGTGTGCCCCCTACCAGTCACCTATGACTAAAAGGAAAGGAATTACCATTATTCATAACAGCCTGGTGGTGAGAACACTCAGCAAGCAGAAGAATGGGATGCAATTCTAAACTCAGTCTGAGGGGCTTAAAACATACATCTCTGTAAGAGTGATCTGTCTACATGGCTAAAAGCTACTCTGCTTATATGTTAATTTCCACAGAAGCTACTCTTAGAATATGTTAATTTCTGCAGGTTAAAGGTGTTGTAATCAATAGGTAAGAGTCATGGACCCTTTTGCACTCTGTGACCCAGTGATTCTTGAATTCTGTTCCATAGTGGTGTACAGAGGCATCACTGGGCAGTTCTCTGCCCTGGGTAGCAGCAAGGCACAGGGCAGCCATTGCAGCTAGGCTGCTAGTGGCTTCAGGAGCCTGACCAGTAGTACAGCAATTGCTATTTTATGTACAACCCTTTCCCTAAGTCCATGCCCAGGACTGGTGCTCCAGTCTCTCCCAATTAGTTATGGTACTAATGATATAGCTTTAGTCAGGAGAATGAAAATGTCCTTCATTGACTAAGGTCTTTACCATGATGCTACATACACACAGTTATACGGTAGATACCTGCTTGAATCCCTTCAGGCAGAGGAAGAAATTTAAACCTCAGTTTTTCAGATTCTTGGTTTGTGCTCTAGATCAGTGGTTTTCACACCAGGTTCTGTAGAACTTTGTGGTTTCACAATAGGTCATTAGGGCTAGGGACAGAGATTACACATAAACCAGTCTAAGTGATCAGAAACTGGTTTAAATCTGTAGCAGAACAGATGTTCAATGCATTTTCAGTTTGAAAATGACTGAAATCAGTTTGAGATGAACCTGTTTGATTGTAGCTTTAGACTTTAATGTGAAAAGGAATCACCCACTTTGTGGGCTTCATGTCCTTCCCAAAGTTTTGTAAGAAACCATATAGAAGGTTACCTTCAGAAGGGGTTTTCAGACTGTAAATTCAAAGTAAACAAGGTGCCTTCCTGCTGCCTTAAGTGAGACAATTCATGCCTGACCTTAGCATTTCCTTGTTTGCTGGTTCTATGTAACTGCATGTTGAGTGTACTGGCTTCAGATAGCTTCCTGCTCAGCCTGCTTCATGCTTTGGAGATGTCTAATTCTACCTGTGCCTCACTCAGGATTATGGATTTTGCTCAAAAGCCAGACACCTAAAAGTGAGACGGAGCTCCAGACTTTTTCCCACCTAAGTACTATATTGAATCTGACCTTTTCTGTGCTTCAATTTATTTGCTTCAATTTCTCCTTCTAAATGAAGATATAATGCCTACTTTATATAAATGTGCTGAAGCTTGTTTAAGCAGGGTTTCAAACTGTTTTGAAGATACAAAGCCATATAAAGCATAAGCATTATTACTTACTGTTACAGGTACTGTCTGTGTGAGTCACTAATTTGCTAATAAACCTTCTGAGTGAGAATTACATGCACCTTATTATTTTTGTGGAAGATCATGCCAGACTGATCTAATAGCTTTCTATTTCAGGATAACTGATTTTTTTAGATAAGAGCAATGCAGGAGATCAAAACATCTGATAAAGTTCTTCATAGAAAGTTATCAGCTTACACAAAGATGTGGGCAATTGTTATAAAGCAAGTCTAGGATTAGGTGGGATATTTTTAGAAGAGACATTGGTGTAACTTGAGATAGGGGACTGGCTAAGATATATTGGTGCTTCTATGCTTCAAATAGTACTGAGAAATGTCCTAGTTCCCCGGGGGGTCAGTCGGGGGTGGGGCAGGGGCTGCAAGAGGGGAAAAGGGGGGGAGGGAGGGAAGGAGGAGGCCTGAGGCTGTAGGGAAGAAAAATGGAGGAGCTGAGGGGCAGAGGCATAGGCAGTGAAGGGAGGCAGGCAGTAGGAGGCAAGGTATGGAAAGGCAAGGGGCAGTGGTCAAGCTGCTTGATCTCCCCAACCGCACCAGCTACCACCAATTACTCTTTACTGTTTGTATCCCCCTACTACCTCCCCATCTCCTGCCTCCCCCTTCCATTCCTTTCCCTGTTTTGGGTGGCAGCGGAGGGAGGGGGGCGTGAATTTAAGATGACCTTCCAATAATTCTAGACATGAAACATTCTAACAAACTTATACATTTTTACATGTGTAGAATCTAATTATTGGGGTGGTTGTCTTAAATTCAGGGTCATCGTAGATTCCGGTAAATATGGTATTTATGGTCTTCATTCCAAGTTGTGCTTTAGTACAGGAATTGGTTAGATCCATCGGTACCTCTGTTTTCATCATATTTTTGAAGAACGTGTATAAATGTTAAGGATGTCTTTGTGCATTTCAACATGGATCTAAAAAACATTTTAAGATGTGAAATTTTCTCATGATACAAAAAACCTGTTTCCTCACAGGACATACATACATACATATATAATTTATGTATATATGTATGTAGTGTGTGTGTATATTTTACATGAAAAATATATATATACATATACATACACATTCATCAGACTCTTCTGAAGTAAATAGGAGTTTCAAAATTTATTTCCACAGGGGCAAGAAAAAAGATAATATAGTGTGTGTGTGTAACATTTCACTACCATTCATTTTTATCTTGTTTTTTTATTGTTTCCTTCTTACTTTATCCTATTTTTTATATAAGAAGTAATCTTAATGAGATAGCCAGAAACTATAACTTATTAAACAGATACATTGATTTTTCAATATTTGACTCTCCAGAA
>NW_017728886.1:226111609-226120308 GCF_001723895.1 Crocodylus porosus
GGCAGGGCAGCCATGGGTGGGGGGAGGGAGCTGGGAGAGCAGGCAGGATCAGAGGGCTTGTGGTAGAGACCCCCACATAGTGTGAGGCAGTGGAGATTGCCCCCCTGCCTAGCAGCAGTGAGTGAGTGGGTTTTTTTTTTTTAAAGTGCTGTGAGCTGGGACCCAGGGGAGCAGCCATGGGGGGTGGGCTGGGAGAGTGGGGCAGGGTTGGGGGGCACTCAGGGGGGCTGAGGGAGCAGGGAGAGGATGGGGCCTGGCAGGGGTCCCCCCATGGTCCTTTCCCCTCTCCTCCAGCCATACCTCCCCTCCCCACTACTTACCAGCTTACATGGAATCTGGATCCAGCTCCCTGTGGCAGATTTGAGTGGAAACTACCTGAATCTCCACAGCTCTCCAAATCTTTTCTGAATTGATTAGGAGAGCTTTGAATTGATTCAGGCTTTTTTATTGGTCTCCTGATTCAATTTGGATTTGGAGATTTGGCTGCTGAATCGGGCCAAATCTCCTCCAAATTGAATCAGCACCTGAAGCTTCCCACAGCTCTAATAATCACTCTTACAAACTAAATCCAAGTACAGAATAATTACAGATGAAAAGCTTTTTATAGTGATTCTAATTTCAAATAATAAAATAATAGTTAAAAATGAAGAAATAGCATGATTATATTTAAAGAATTCATTGAAGGATCTGCCCAAATTTTTGTGTTCTAAATGCATTTGTTTCTTTACAAAGACTTTTAAAGATTCCTTTGAGGAAGCCTTAAAGATATAATTGCTTTTAAAATAAAATAAGACTATTTTCCAAAATTGTTGAGTAACTAAGAGTGCATATTCAAAGTCTAATTATAAATACATTTTCTTAAAGCTAAGCCTAATTATAAATACATTTTCTTAAAGGTTATATTTTTACCTATGAAGACTTCAGTTCAGTCTCTCAAGTTTCTTGTTGTTTCCTCTGTACCTGTTGGTATCATCAGTTTGTGACACTTGACAAGGAATCAACATTTCCAAACCTATTTTAACTGATTGCAAATCTAACATTACATGGGATAGGGTGGAAGCAGATGGAGAGAATATGTTCTGTTATAAACTAAGATCATTATAATACATTGTTATAATTTTTAAATTATAGGTCTGTGTTTTGGCTTTATTTCCTAAAATTCAACTTCAGAAATGATGTCTGCATGAATGATATGCTGTTGGAAAAAATAATACTTTCAGAAGTGATGTAAAAACAATAATGGTGAATTTCTGTCCTTATTGAAGTAAATAGTTCTATTGACTTGAGAAGCATTTGATGAATCTAAGCAAATGTTATATCTGCACTTAGCAGAGATATTTGGGAAGGGCACAGAAACCTGCAGTCAGGAGAGCATATAATTGTACCTAAAAGGACAGAGCTGGAATCATGCCTCTGTTGAAGTCAATGGCAAAACAAGTTTGAATTCATTGGAGGTAGGATGCACTGTGGGCTAACACTTCTTACAAAGGAAAAAGCTGCATTCTATATATCATAGTTATGTAGGATTATGTCCTACTGGACACTTATTATGTCCTACTGGACACTTCCTAGGTTATTGTGTCCAGTTCCCTGATGTCACATGCAAACATGATATTAATTGGCTTGTTTGTATTTATCAAGTTATCTAACATTTTCTTTCCAGAATTAAGAGCAGAATTGGGCCCATTGTTTATATTAAGCAAACAAACCAGTTTAAATAATTAACTATTTATTCTAGTCAATGTAGAATGTGCTCTACATAGATTAAATTCCTTACAGTTTTGGGTATGGACAAACTGTCACTCAAGGTTGTTGCTTTGGTTTTAGATGTCATTCATCATAGGTAATTGTAGGCACACCACCGCCCCTGTTAATTTGCTTCAATTTATTTGTTTGTCTATAGCCTGAATCTCACTAAAATAAACAAACACATAAATAAGTGAAAACAAAAAAGGGAAAATCAGAGTATACTTTTTCCCCTAAAAATATATATGCCTTTATAGGTTTCTTAGAATTGAATACAATAGTATTCTGTTTCTGTTTAGGGCAATGATTACATTCTTGGCATAACCAAAAACCATCACATTACACATAGGTCTTTGTTTGCGGAGCATTACCAAAGAAGACAATTTTCTGGGGAGATTTTAATGCTGAAGCAATAGTTTACAGCTTCTTTCAAAAGACAAATCTCTGTCATTTTTTATTACTTATGTTGCAAAATTATGAAGAGGAACATAGAATAAAGTAGAGGATTGAATAAGGCAATGGTCCAAGCTAATTCATATCATGGCCTACGCTATACTTTACTAAAAATAACAGTCGGATTTTAATAAGCTAATTAATCCTGTGCCCCTGAACACTGTAAGAATGTAAAAAAAATGGCAAAGGACTAGAAGTGAAGTGAGGGTTGCAGCAGCTGGTAAGGCAAAGAACCACTGATATTTCTTGATGCATGGTTTGGTGACTGAGTTTATACTTTTAATTTGTACAACAAATGTGAATCCACATATGGTAAAAGGAAATCCATTTACCCACCCCTTTAGCATGGGAACCATTGCCATGACTACCATTTAGGACTTCATGCAAAGCATATTAAAGTCAACAGAAGTCTTTTTTTTTTTTTTTTTGACTGGTTCAGGCCAATACTAAAACCTACATTATTCCTTTCCAATGAACACCATGTGCTCAGTTTGAGTAAAACATTATTGATAGCTCTTGCTTTGTATCTGTGCTCTGAGTGACTCTTCACACTATTTGATAAATTATAGGGAGTCTTTTAACCTTGAAAGTAGCCTGAAAAGCATAAAAAAGATAAAGTTTCAACAATGGACAATGTCCATAAGCTGGTTGATATTACAGCAATGACTGATTCCTAGGTGAATTACCTTGACCTGTACCATTCACATCTGTTTGCCTGATAAGAGTCTTGGTGACCTCAGTAAAACAACATGCCTTTTTGTATATATTTTACACAATATTATTCATATCCTGTTATACTTGTAGCTCTTTACTTATGATTTTACCCAAGGTATTATTTTAGCAGTTTTCCTTGTAACTTAGTGGAGAGCTTATGAAATATTAATAGCACAAGCCAGCACTGTAGTAAGGAACATTTTGTACATATACATATTATAGTTTGACACAGTGGTCCTAAGAAAGAATTAGCAATAATTCCAACAGAGAAGTACAGATTACAGACTATATTGCAATTTAGCTTTATTTATAATGAACGCTGGTGCTGTTTATTTAATATTCTATTTCACAATAAAATTGTTTTAACTGATTTAGTAAAACAGAGTTATTGTGAAAGTTCATAAATCTTCATGGCAAATCATTCAAACTTCTGGTGGTTCCTATGTTAACTGTATGCTTTCCAGTTTCTCTATACTCAGTCTATCCACAAGGACTACACAGATTCTCATGCTTCACCAGTAGCAAAACTCTGGAACTCTCTCTTATTTAGTGTGAAAGTAATTATTTAGAATGTAACACACACACACACACACACACTCACACACACTTGGGGTTTTGTATGGTAAGGTATGTGCTTTTGGCTGTTGCATATTGTGTTTTTTGTGTGTGTACTTTTATATGGGCAAGATGGTCCCTGTTGTTCTGGCAAGCTGGAGCTTGTATTTGGGCAAAATATGTAAAAATCCTCTGGCCAATGAGAGCAAAAATCCTTCAGGCACATTGGTTAGGAAAAACACTGGACTGTGGCACTCCCTAACTGGGTAAGTCTTGGGTGATGTTATGCTAGGTATATAAGAACAACTCAACTAAGGTTTCTCTCTCTTTCTCCTGGGGTTGCTGAAAACTGTGCAGCTGAATTGGGAGCCAGAAAACCTGTTCTCCATGGGGTGTCTCCCCACTTTTTCACTGGAGAAGCAAGGAAAAGCTATGGGATGGGAGAGCCTCATGTACAGGGAGAGGGAGTCTGTTTTGGAGTTTAAGACTCTGATTTCCTCCCTCTTTTCCTCCCCTCGCCCCCTTGAGTGGGAGGTATTGGTCCTTGGAGCAGACTGATCAGGAATGGAGTCCTCATAGTTTTGGCCACACAAGCTTTGAATTGGATAATACCATGGATGTGTTAATCCCTGGAGCAAATTGACCAGGTAGGGGTCCTGGCAGTCACTGGCCTCCTGTGTTTGGGAATTGTAGCGTCTCCTCATAGTGCTATAATTGAGACTGGATGTCCAGGCTGTAGCCATTGGCCTGGACTCCCTTTGCTGTTTCACAGCTATTGCATTTCAGCCTAGCCGTGTGGCTGAACCTGAGCCATATGTTTGGCTGGCAAATGCGTGTGCCAGGGTGAAGTCTGGCACAGTTCAAGCCAGGGTGAGACCTAGCACTACTTGTTTATTCAGGCGTCAGCGCAATATAGGCCTGGCTGACTTTTGCCGTCCAGTTCAGGCCCAGTGAAATGGGCCTGGGCCTTCTTTTGTCTCTTTTGTATTTTATGTACTAACTGAGCAGTGTGATTGGGTACTAGCTGTAGTTCAGGCCCAAGTCAAGATAGGCCTGACCCCTCCTTCAAGTGTTTTTTGCAGTTTTCTGCTCAGAGCTGGAAATGGGGTGTGGTATGCTGGCAAAAGCCTCAGTTAATCCTTCAAAGCCAACAAGTGGAAGTGGAGGTCACCATTCTACTGTGGAGCCTCTTGCAATGCAGAAGGACCCAGACCTTTGAGCAGCTCTCCACAGTGCAGTGAACCTAAGGAACAGCTCACAGGACTCCCTGGTGTGCCTCCCTTCCCCTATCCTGCTCATTGCTGAAGGGCAGGTATAGGGGTGCAGGCCCCCAGAACTACCTTTTGGGCACCTCCAAGTCCCATACTGCCTGGGTATGAGTGAAGCCTCCCCAAGAGGGTGCCACCTATAGACTTTGCTTTGTAGTTAATAGTGTTTTAAAGTTATAGTTAATGTTTTCTTTTGTTTAGTTTTATTCTCTGTAACAAATGTTGGTGTTTGTATTTATACTACTTGTGAGGAGGGGTTTTTTGTTTACATGGGACATCCCAGCAAATTTAGTGTTCCCAGATTTTTAGGTGGGGGTTTGAGCTACTTTTATAATTTATGAAATATGCCAAAATGTGAACCCAGACCTTTTTGCTGCTGACCAATGCCTAGCAGAAGGGTTACAAATATGAAAGTATGAAAACAGCTATCTGCCAGGGTCTAATACCAACATTTACAGCCTTACAAACTATGCTCAGTTGCTGCCTAACTCTTCGACTAGGTACAGGCATTCAAAAAGCTGAAGTGGAATTGATCTAAGTTATGTGGTTCTCTGTAAATGGCATGGGCGACAGCTGCCACCTTAGTCAGGGGGGCACATGCCCCCCAGCAACCAGTCAGCGACTGGGGGGGCTCCCCCCATGGCCAATCTTGCTGACTGGGAGAGGGGCCCTGCAGCAAAACTCATTGGCGGGGGGAGGAGGGGAACCCTCTGTGGCAAGACTCACCAACCGGGTGCTCACAGGGGGGGCACCGGAGTTCCTACCTGCCCCCCCGCCTATCGCCTAATCAGGGAGTGTGGCTTGTCAGGGGGTACATCAGCACTCTCAGGGGGTGCATGTGTACCCTCTATGCATTACTACTGGTAAATGGCGTAGTTTAGATGGGTAGTGAACAGAACACACATTCACTTTCTGGAATGCCGGGTGGGGGAGAGGCAAATCTTAGATCATTTTTAAGCCAGTCTGTGTGTCCCGAACTTCTGTTCCAGTATGGGTAGAGACTGGTTTCTGATCATTTATACCTGTAAAAGCATAATGTCTGTCCTTAAAGCGTAATGCCTGTCATTTATACCTACAAAAGCGTAATGTCTGTCTAAAGTTTGTAGGCATCTACAGTTTCAGTCTTGACATGCCTCAAGGTCTGTTTCTGGCCATGGAGAGACTCACCTTAGCCACAGTAGCATTAAGTAGCTTGGCTCAACAGCTACACTCTGATGAAATTCACAGCTGAGGCCAGTGGTTCTCAGCCTTTTTAGACTTAAGGCATTCCTCAGAAAATACCAGCTCTGTGCTTTCACTAATGCTTTTTTTGATTACAGAAAAAATAGGAGAGCATTTTTTCTGCTGCAAAGAACTCACAGCAGAGCAATGGGTTTACACCATGGAATCCTATCTGAAATCTCTGGATTTATCTTCTGAATCATGTGTGCACACCTGACAGTGCTAAAATTGGATGGCACCCTGTGGCAGTCTGGTTAAGGATCATTCACCTAGGCATTCCTTTGCTTATCTGGTCTGTGAGGTTCAATTTTTTAGCTGGTTTTGGAGCATGCTTAGCTAAGTAGGTTCTTCACAAAGTGACATTTTTTATCTAATACTTACCCATCATATAAGAAATCTTGGTTTAGTTCCTTCCTCTGCCCCAAAGGTTCTGAACTAACGTCTCCTACAAGAGTTTACTAACCGTGAGTTAGTCTATAAGGTGCATCTCTACCCTGGATTCTGCTTGGCTTCAAACTACCACAGCTGAGGAAACTCCTGCACCATTAAGAAGATGCAGCAGGCTCAGGTGGTTGTGTTGGGCTACATAATCAGGAGGGCAGGCTGGCCCTTGTTTGACAGGGAAAACACAGGGCAGGGCTGAGGATGGCACAACGGGTATGGCTTTCAGAGTCTGAGTCAGAGCCTGGCCATGCATACTAATGGGTGAGACGCTTCTGAGGGAGATGCCCGCAGTGGGTAGACTAGCAGGCAGCTGAGCTGTTTCCCTGGAGCTGCCCGGAGGGAACTAAAGGGAGCTGATGGCCCTTTAGTGAGTTAATAACCCACTGCTAAGTAGATTCCTTGGCTGTGAAGCAGGGGCTTTTATGTTGTGACTTAGGCTTTAGACTAGAGGACTAGATCGTGGATACTGAGGAGGACTAGAGGCCATGGAAGGGGACCTAGTAGGACACTTTACATTAGGCAGCATAGCTTGGGTCAAAGGCCAGGGGGCTAAGAGCTGGAGAGGCAAGCAGACTGGCTCAGGGTGAAGCTGAGGCCTTGAGAAGCAAGCGGCTCAGCCCAGGGTAAGGGACCAGGGGGCTGATAGTGAGCGAGATGGGGGGCTAGGGGTCTCGAGCAAAAGAGACAGGGGGCTAGGGGCCCAGAGGCATACGAAACTAACAGGGCCTAGACAGAGAGGGCTGGGCCCCAATCAAGAAATCTGCAGCCAGAAGAAAGGGAGGCTAAAGCCAAGATGGCTGAGGCCCCTACAAGGGTAATGCCTGTATGGTATGGGCATGGATGTAGGGGTTGAAGGAGATGACAATTGTAGCCCTTAAGGCAAGTAGGGATGACAGAGAGAGAAAGTGCCTCAGCCAGCTAACCAGCCTTTGATGGCAGCCTCCCCTCATCAGGTTTTACAACAGGATGTGGCAGACAAGGAATCAGGGTGGGGACCAGGTGAGGTGATGGCAAGAACACCCAGGGTTGAGGTGGCCACTAGGGATCATCACAGCAACCCCAGGTGCCTGACCTGTTACAGACCGTATTCCACTTTTCATTGGTTTTCTGAGATTTCAGGTAATATCAATATTAAAGATAAATTCAGTCTAAAATATTCACATTGAGATCCATGCAGTTGTTGTATGATATGGAACTAAAATTTTAGGGTTTTCAGTCTCTTGTGAAGAAGGGTAATTCAGGTGTGTGCATATATGAGGTTTTGATCAGAATCAGTTTCTGCAAAATCATGAGTTTTCACAAAATATCAATCACAGAATGTTTCTACTGTCTGAAAATGAATCCAGGCAGTATATTGAGAAAAATGACAGGAGAGATGGCATTATTTATTACATCCTGTTGTTACTGTACACGCATAGTTAACGCAGTGGCTGCTGTAAATTGTCAATTCTATTGAATCGAACATGTGGATATATACATGACAATTTGTAAAAGTTGGGGGTCTGCTCCAATGTAATTAAATCTTATTTACAACTGCTTTGGATATAACTTATGTGTCATACTGCTTCTAGACTGCTTTTAAAGCTCTTTTTCAAACTAAAGACAAAATAGAAGAAGCAAAAAAAATAATACCACATTTTAAAATCATAAGAAATGTATATGAGGTGACTCTTATCACAATTAGGGATGCACAGGTTGTAAAGTAAGTTGCAGTGAACCATCTGCAGATAATAAAAATATCCTATTGTCTAGGGTTATCAGTCTGTCAACTACTCACCAAAACGTGGACTTGGACATCACCTATCAGTTGATGTATCTGTTGTTTGGCAGGGCTGCATTTTTTTTGCAGATAGAAATGTGAAAAACAGACATCAGACATATATAAGTGTCATTGCTTTTCAAGTCTGCAGAAAGAATTTCTGTCTGGAAGGTGCTTTCTATGAATGCTCTGTGTTCTGGAAAGGGGCTTTCAAAAAGCTTTTAACAACTGCAGAGGTGGGTAGCAAGGGGAGAGGACATGCCTTTGTACATTTGTGTTATATTTACATGAATAGGGACTACATGTAAGCCAGAGTGCTGCATAATCATTATGTTGAGCCCCTAAATGATGCCTGTGGGTCATCTGTAAAGTTGGTGAATAGCACTGTTCATGCCATAGTACATTTCTTTTCAGATGTGTGAAGCAAAGCAGGTGTCAAACAGCCTTGTGCCTCAGAAATAGGTAATTAGATTGGAAGGCTTGGAATATATACAATTCTCTAATACTACAGCAATTGCTTATGACCCACATACTACTTG
>NW_017728886.1:226120408-226131614 GCF_001723895.1 Crocodylus porosus
GAGGAAGGGGGAAGTAAGAATTGTTATAATTTCTATTATAAAGACAGCCCTTTTGAACAGTTACTAAATCATGGTATTTGAGATACCATAATATTCCTCTATATTTCTGAGAGGAAGTATATGTTATATCTCAGATACTGTGGTAAAGTAATAGTTGATATGTTTTGATTTAACCAGTAACCATGGCAGCCACTGATTATGGACTAAAACATCATGGAATTGACAAAACGGTTGTTTTGTTTGTTTATTTTTTTTGGCCTTAGGGTATAATTCTCTTAATTGCAGCTTATCATATATAAATGTATATTAACTATCCTCTATATCAGCATATCTAAAGAATGGGTCTCATTACAAGGCATCTCTATATAGGGAAACAACTCAAAGCATATGCTGTTTATCTGATATTCTTTCTCTTTTGTGAACCTAGAGAAGTTTTCTATTTAAAATATCATTTACTGAGAGACTGCCTATAGTATTATCCGTGTGTGTGGGTTAGGCCTTGTTCCTCACTTTCTTCAGAACCTCACTGATTCTTGTGCCTTTGACTGAGTTTGGACATCATTTTCATTATAAATTTATCATTTTAGATACTTTTCTGGCTTCTTGGCAATGTCTTGTCTAAGCCAAAGCTATACAGCAGATATACTAAAGCAGGAGTATCAAACTCATCAGGTTTCATGGGCCAGATGAGTGGTGTGGGGCTGGCATGGACTGAACTGAGTCTACAGACTGGCCGTGCATGCCAGATCCAGCTTGCAGGGGCAATCCAGTATGGGTACCCTAAACTAGCCCTGTGCACCATGTGCACTGGTCCTGGTCCCACATGCTGCCTGTGGACTGAATCCAAATATCGTATGCAGTGTGACCTGGCCCTGTATACCATATGCACCATGTGCCATACCAGGCCATGTGGTCTAGTTTGTGGTATGCTGCATGTGGTTTGTGGGTCTAGTCCAAGACCTATGCAGTAGCAATGTGTAGGGGGTACACAGGGGTGCACGTGTACCCCCTGAAAGTCTGAGGGGTGCACCCCCTGACTGGTTGCACTCCCCACTTAGGTGATGGGCAGGGGGGACAGGTGGGAGCACAGGTGCCCCACCCTGTGAGCACCGGCCAGGGAGTAGGAGCACCAGATGTAGCACCGTGGCCACTTCCAGAAGCACCACAGCTGCTTCCGGGAGCAGTGTGGCCATTTCCCAGTTGGTGAGTTTTGCCCCACAGGGAGACCCACCCCCTGGTCAATGGGAGTGGCTGCAGGGGGACCCCCACCCCCTTGGTGAGATTGGTTGTTCCCTCCCCCCTCCCGGTTGCTGATTAGTTGCTGACTAGTTGTTGGGGGTGGGGCACATGCCCCCCAAGTAAGGTGGCACCAGTTGCCCATGGACTTATGGGCAACACTTTAGACCATATCTGGTCCATAGACCAGATCTTTTACAGCTAGGTGCTAGGGAAATGAGGTAGCATTCTAGATAATGACGTACTTGCAAGTGATTTAAAAAATGTGCCTCTTGCCACTACTCAGTTGTAATGTTTGCATTTACATTCCTTTCACCAATGTAGAACAGGAGTGAGAGTTGTATCAGGCTTATGGTACGTTGGTGGCAATTGTTTGCAACTTTACTTTTTCTTCAGTCTGTCTTGTCTGTACCATTCAAGATTTTTTTTTCCTACTGCTAAGGCTGGCCCGGAAGCGGGGACAAAGGAAACAGAACCCATTTCACCCATTCTTCAGCACACCACAGTTCAGTGAAGATACAGAGATCACATTATGCAAATTGTTTCTGAAGTATGTTGGAGTCTCCCAACAGGGATAGCGTAAACAAAATGATTATATATGCCATCATTTATGCTCTGTTAGCAAATTCTCTCCTTCATGAGTAGGAAGGATGGGACCTTTATGTCGAAAAATCCTTCCCAAGCAGGTCTGTCATTATCACTACAATTTTGAAAAGCATATTTTGAAGAGCCTGCCATGAGTAAATAGAACTAATGATTCCTTTAAAGGGAAGGGAAAGGAATGGAGAAAATGCTTATCTGAAAACAAGAAACTTTCTGTCTGGAGGGTCCTGTTTAAGAATAGCTCTCAGATTAATCTTGGACACCAGGTTAAAATTTAACATTTCCTGATATACTAGTTTTATAGCTTTGGCTCAGGCAAGACACCCTCTATTATAATGAGCTGTTTAAAAAAGCAAAATGGAGTATAAATTACACTTACAGACATCAATTTCAGCCATTATTACCCTCCTTGATATTATAGTATTGCAATGCCTTCACCTGTTTGGCCTTGACATAGAATGGATTTGCAGCGATGTAGGATATAGTTTTAGAACTGTGTGATATACAAGCTCAAATTCAGTTGGCATTGCAGGGTTTTATGTACAACTGTGAGAAATAATTTTAGGAGATCATTCCTCTAATGGGCCATATAACGTTGTTTTAAGTAAGGCCAAAGACCTGAGTAATCCAAGACAACCATAATTCCTCCTTGCCATTACTCATATTGGTTTGATATCAGGCAGGAAGCAGGGCAGGATAGGACATGCTCTGGGAGTGGAGAGGAGGAACAGGGGTACTTTGAGTGGCTCCAATAACCACTCTAATTAAAGCCCAGCAGCATTTAATGTATCCCTGCACTTCAAAATGGTGGCAGGGGTGCTTGAACTAAAGCTGCACTGTCTGTGGCTGGGAGCAGGCAGGGAAATGTTAACTGCCCGCCTGGATTTTGCCGCTGCTGCTCTTTTAGCTGCTGCTGCTTCTTGTTTCTATACAGACCACATTTGACTGTTTTGTTCCTCATGCTTGTGCTCATTTATTTTACTTTGTGAGATCTGTCATCGTACGTTTGCCTTCAAGTAGCAGGGATCACAGCAGTTGTTGCATAGTCTGAGGCTCTGTTGTGCAGTCACAGGTGGTTGAACCAACAGTATAGTCCCACTTCTTCCTTAGTTCCTTTGAGCGTCCAACTCCAGTGTGTTGGTGACTGACACATCACCACCTTTGCCATGGTTCACTAGCCCCAGTGGTGAGGACTTAGCCACTTGAATGTCTATTTTTTTGCTGTTAGGGTTTGCTTTTTTCAGCCTCTCTTTCCACATCTATGGTTGTGTCTCCTTGGGTGTGACATCGAGAGGTTGAGTGCTGGTGAGGAAGCTCCCATGCAACTCCAGTCATTTGTGTGCTGAGGGATGGCCATACAGTGGGTAATTCACATCTTCAGTTTGTCTCAATCATTCTGTCTTGCTGGCCACTGCTCTTCTAATGTCAGGAGGAGTAATGTCAGCCAGCAGGTGTACCCGGTTTAGGCTGATAGGCTTCAGACATCCTGTAGTGCATTGGTAGCTATCATTCAGAATGGGGTCAAGGCACTTAGCGTGTACGGATCTCTCCTGTAGGGGGCACGCCTACTTGGCAGAAGTGAAGCTGAAAGACAGAGCAGTGGTTCAGATGGCTGAGAGGCTAGCTCTCCATTTCAAGTTGGTGAGCTTATATAAAATGTTTCAAGTGCTCACATTTACTTTTGTCTTCATGATGTGGTGTTTGCATGAGAGGGTTCAATCAAAGGTGACTCTAAAGTGAATTGTATTTGGACAGTGGGATAATAGAGTCCCAGACCATTTAAGCTGGTGATTGGCCTCATGGTTTTTCAGTTGGAAGGTGCAAACTTGTGTTTTCATTGGGTTGGTGCATAATTGGTTTTCAATGTAGTATAAGGTTAGACTAGTTAATGCCTCACTTATGGATTTTTCATCATGGTCAAAGCCAAAGGTTTGGGTTGTTATGGACAGGTTGTCTTCAGAAATTAAAAGTTTCGTTTCCAGAGTGATTGTTTGGTCATTCCTATAGATGTTATATAACAGCAGTACAACTATGCTTTCTTGGGGGAGGCCATTAATCTATCACCTGCAGCTGCTTTGCTTCCCATCCAGTTTGACAAAAAGTCTGTTTTCTAGCAGGGTTCATATCAGCTCTGTAGATTTTTTTGTCATCTCTAGGGTCTTGTGGAGGTGTGATCAGTGGTTAACTGTATCATGGGTGGCTGTTAGGTTGATGAACCAGCTCTGGTGATTTGACTTCTTTTTCAATACGTTGAGTTAGATTGAGATGTTAGCTCCCTGCTGATTTTTCCAGGGAAACCCTCCCTCTACTTCCCCCCTCCCCCCAACTCAGAGATTAGGTGTTTATCCTTGTATGGGGCAAGCGGGTTCAGTATCAGTCATTATTCTCTGTGCTGAGCCCAGCCTAGAGAGCAGCTGCAGTGGCAGCTGGGCAGGCACATTAACCCTTTCCTGCCTGCTCCCTCAGGACAGACAGTGGAGGCAGCCACAAGCAAAGGGGGGAGGCAGTGAGTGGGGATCTGGGATGCTGGGGGGGAGGGGCAATGGGCCCTATCCAGGCCAGCCCCTAGGGAAGCAAAGCGGGTAGGGTGCTCACACTAATGTATAGCCTAGAGTGTCTATATGTTAGTATAACATGAGCTGGGTAGCCTGGATCAGAGCTAAACCTAAGCCGGAGTGGCCTAACTTTTAAAACCAGTTTCAGGTGTTCATGTGTGGTCAATCCAGGGGTTAAAACCTCTATGAGCAGCCTAAAATAAAAAGTAGCAAGGCCCTTAATTTTGCCATTAGCTTCCCAGAGCTGTGATAATATAACCACTTTTCACCTACATCATCTTGGATGATTTTCATTGTGGGTGTCAAGGGATGCTTATTCTTGAAGGGCTTCTCAAAGTAGGAATATTTCTGCAAGACTTTGTTATGCCTTTAGACATTGTCAGCACCTGTTGGGGGAGAGTACGGCCTGCTGTGCCTGCAAAAGATGCTTAGGATATTTGCTTTATTTTTTTCCACATTTGAAAGATCCTTTCACCATTGTAGTATAATATTGGCATAAAATCATGCACAGCAATGCCTGTCAAACAAAGATGGGGGAGAGGATTCTGAAAATATTAAAATATAGAATCAGACTGGTTTGTTTTACCTCGGAATAAGAGGCATGATTTGGAACTAATAGTATGTATTTTTTCTATTTGCAGAGTTATTGCTATTAATAAATAACAGGATTATATTTTGCATGGCATTGTGAAGCAGTAAAGCAATAACATTTTGTACAAACTTGAAGCAAAAGCCAGTCTAAAGCTTTTTGTTCAGCTGCCCATTTGTCACAGCACAGCAATAATGAAACTTCACTCTCCATTTCACAGCACTCTCCTATAATTCCTTTCCCACACCACTGCCCCTGTATCTAGTGAGAAAAAAAGGGAACAATTTGATACTTACCCTGACAGAAAGAGATTTACATCAGGCATAGCCTTGCAGCAGCTCCACATGAGGCATTTCCCATTAAAGTCAAAAGTGTTTCAAGTAAGTTTTATATTATTTTATTTTAAGATAATAGGAATAATGTGAAACTAAGGAAAAGTTCTAACCAGTTATGTGGACTTACATATTAAGTTATATTCAGGTGTTATACAAGTTGAAAAACCTGAAATGTACTTTACTTTTTCCAATGTTTTCATCTATCACCAGTTCCTTGGTGACACAACTCCCTGCTTCCTAACCACGTTGCATTGGTGCTCCCCTATAATGATAGTGGATACTGTTTACTACCATATTTACTCAAAAATAGGATGACCGTGAATATAAGACAAGTCTTTAATAATTAAATTCTATATATGGAAAATGTATTAATTTGTTTTAATTTTCCAGGTATAGAATCAAAGCATTGAAGGGTTGTTTTGAATCCCATCCCCCACTGCTACAGCAGGGAAAGCAGTGGCTGGGGCTGGGGACACAAGTACTTAACCTTTATACTGCCATGTCTCTTGTATGCGTGCCAAATATATTTTTTCCAACAAGTCTTCTAGAAAGACTTGATATCTAATCTTCCTTTAAGAAATCTAGGTGCTGGTGAATTCACTTTCTGCCTTGTTAAGCTATTCCAATGTTCATTACCCTCCCTGCTAGGAAACTGAATCTTTATAACTTGTCTACATATGGCTATCAGCCATTAGAACTTAGTTGCTCTTGTCTGTAAGAATGAAAAGTTGTATCCCCGTACAGGTACCTACATGTTGATTATAAGACCTCCAAAAACTTCCTGTGTCTTGAGTCTAATGCTTTCATTAATGTATCCCCAAACTGTACTCACCTTCTGTACAGCTGCATTACACTGTTTCATACTGAGTCTGTGATTTACCAAGACTCCCAGATCCTTCTGTGTAGTGCTGCCGTGCAGCTGGTTGTCACCCATTTTGTATTTGTATTTATGCTTATTCTTCCCAAGATTAGCATCTTGCATTTGTCAGCATTGAAGTGAATCCTGTTAACACCAGCCTACCTTTCCAATCTGTCAAGATCCTTCTGAATGTGAACACATTGGAGGACAGAAGCACAAATCTTTCCCAGTTTCATGTCATCTGCAAAGCTGCTCAAGAAGCTCTCAGTTCTGGCATCCAAATAATTGATAAGCATATTGGATAGTGATAAGACTAGTTCAGACCCCAGGGGGACTCTACTCAAAACCTCTTGCCATTCTTATGTGAGTCCACATAAGTGGATCCTTTGCTCACAGATGTCTTTCCATTTATCTGTTCATTTCGTAGCAGTTTTGACCCATACTTCTCCTATTTTCTTAAAAGCAGGTTGTGGAAAACTTTAGTTAGATGATTAAAAGCTAACAAGCCATATGAGAAACTGAAAACAGGATCTTATATTTCAAAGTGTCCAGTGACCTTAAAAGTAGGTGGTACTATTTGCCTTTTCTTTATTGGGGGAAAGGTTTGGGGGGTGGGGGGTGTAAAGATTTTTTTTCGTAATTCCCTGAGAAAATCAATTGCTGTTTTCAACTACCAGTAGAGATATAATGTTAATTGAACTATTGTTTTAATAAATTGTTCCTGTTTTAAAGATAGTGCCATTATCTCTTTGTGGACTGAATCATGCTATTCCGGGGAATGAAAGGAACGAAATGGAAGCGCTCTATTTCCTTTGATTTTTGTCTTTCCTGCAACTGTGCTGGACCCCAAAGATCTCAGAATATCCATGAGTTTTACATAGTGAAAGCTGCTAACCATGCTAGAGTGATTGATTCTCTCCTTTGCTCACTTTCAAGGGAAAAAAACTTAGAATAGTCATTTGTAAAGATACCTAGATTCTATGTTGTGAATATCAGGAAGTGGCCATGAAGTAGCACAGTTGGAGCTTTGAGAAAAATTGGCTCATTCATAGAATAAGACCAAGGGTTAAATCTTAGAGTAGACAGTTTTAGGGATTCTTACAGTGCTATGTAATGGTGTGGGACTGGGGGGAGGGGGGGGCAGAGGGAGGAGGAGACCTTCAATCAACTGAAATTACAGCCAATGGACAGGGAAAGACAGCCGAATGCTAATACAAGTTAAGAACCCTGCAAGCAAGGGCAGGACCTAAAAAGTTTCTTAAACAAAGAACGTGGGTCAAGAGGGCAAACGGCTTGTTTTGGGCTCTGCTTTATTATTGTCTATTTTGGAAGAAAATAAGACTTTTTGCTCAAACCTCCCTGTCAGATAAAACATTTCCAGCTGGGAAAATGATCGTTTGATATTATAAAGCTCAACTACAACTTCACAAGTATTGTGTAGTCCCCTTTTCTTAAAGAAGGAACCTCAAGAGGGAGAAACGTTGAAATAAAGAGAGAACCCTCCAAGAAGCATTGCCTGAGTAGTGCAAACAAAAGCTTCTTTATTGTAATTCTGTATCTGCAAGACTTATGATAAGCAATATATTCAGTCTCAGGCTTCATCTGATTTCATGACCTGCTACCTGCTGTTGTTCAATTTTTAGCCTAGGCAAGCATAAGAAAGCAAGTGGAACTGTTTTGAAACTGTTTTTGGCTTCATGGGAATTTAACATAACCCCCTGCAGACTAACAGATTCTATTTTAAAATGATATTTCATTATTTTTAAAGAAAAGTACAATAAAATATAACACCAAAACAATATACACAAACATGCATAAAGCATAGCAAGGCAAATAGCTAAATCAGAATAATGTATATGATGAATTTCAGATTAGCCAGCAACTATAGCAAATCATAGACCTTTTATTTTTATGTGAAAAGGTGTGTTGCTGTTTGAATTAATCTTAAAATGACACAAAAATACTCTAAGGCTATTCTGACAGATTGTCGTGTGACAAATATATGAATTTCTGTATTAAAACAATATATATTACAAATTAATATAAGATACCAAAAAATAACGAATACTAATTTTGTGGTTCATTCCTGTACATATGAATTGGGGTAATATGTGGTGCCATATAAAAGAGGACCGATTAATAGGCTAGAAAAACAGAAAGAATTGAGAGAGCATGTAGAGAAGTTAGAGAGGGTCCGGAGGCAGGTGACAAAGATGATAAAGGATTGGAAAGCAAGTCATATCAAAAGAGGCTGAGGGAGCTAGGCATGTTTAGCTTGCAGAACAAGCAACTAAGGGCCTTGTTACACTCTATGGTATGTGCCAGACAAATGTTAATGGGTGTTAGTGCTAGCTCAAGTTTGGAGCAGTCACACTTTAGCCCAGCAGGGGCCTGAGGAATGAAAGAATCGCCCCACTTTCTTCTAGGGCTCCCTCAGTTCCCCCCATCCTGCTCCTCAGGGTTCACCCTGTCCCCTCCAGCCCTGCCTACTTGTAGCTGCCTAGTTGTCTGTCCCTTGGACACAGGCAGGGAAGGGTTAACCTGCCTGCTCAGCCACTACTCCCAAGATGCTGCTTTTCTTAGCCCTGAAACTACCCAGAGAGCTGCAGAAGTGGTGGCTGGACAGACAGCGCAGGCAGCCACAAATAGGTGGGGATCAGGGGCAGCGTGTGAGGATCTGGAGTGCTGGGGAGGGCAGAAAGCGGTGGACCCAATCCAAGCCAGCAAGCGAGAGTGAACAGATCAGGTGTTTACACTAAGGTGTAGCCTAGAGTGTTACACCTTAGTGTAACATGAGCTAAATATCGTGGATCAGCGATATCCTGCCCTGGAGCATCATAACTTTGAGCCATGTGACAAGTGCTTACAACCAGTTCCAGGGTGCTAAGAAGAGAGATGATAATAGACTTCAAACACTTGAAGGGATGGCATAAAGGTGGGGGAAAGCACCTTTTCTCTCTTGTTGCACAGAATAGGACGTGGACCAGTGGCTTCAAATTAGAGCAATGGTAGGTTTAGATTAGATATCAGAAAAAGCTGCTTTACAGTTAGAACAGTGAGGCAGTGGAACAGACTGCACAGGGAAGTCGTGGACTCTCCATCACTGGAGGTGTCAAGAAGAGGTTGGACAGCTACTGGTTGGGAAGATATAAGCATAGCTATACCAATGTTCTGCTATGAGTATTTCTCATGCTTCTGGGTTTCGCTGGTTGCACCCTCCCCCACTTTCTGCTTTGCATCAGGGTGTTTTTAAGCCTTCTTCAAAAGCACTGGGTGTTGAGTGCAGCCATGTTTTGGGAATTTGCCTGGGGTGTGCCAGTGCTCCTACTGGCAGGAAAGCCAGAGGTTCCTTGGTAGAGGGATTTGCCCCTCCACTCAGGGTCAGACTGATTGCCATTAGGGGACATGAAGAATTTGACTCATGGCCTGATTGGTATAGCCTGGTGGTGGGGAGGGTGCCTTCCTCTGTAGCAAGGGGCATGGCCTTCTTCCCAGGATCTCCTGAGTATATATTAACAATCTTTTATAGAAGCAGCACATTGCCAACCACAGTTCCCCTACTTTATCTGTGGCAAGTCAGGGTGTTATGTTTTGTGCTGTATCAGGGTTGACAGTAGTTTTACAAAGAGTTTAAATTATAGATTTGTGTTGGCTGTTTTCAATATGGATGATCCTGCCTCAGGTAGGGGGTTGGTCTAGACCCCTGGAGGTCCCTTCCAGCCCTACTTCTGTATGATTCTATGAAGTATTCTATTCATCAGATTTTACCTGATATATAGCACAGGTCATACAATTGCTTTAAATTCAATTCTGATTTGAACAAGTAGAGAACTTGAAATTTCATGTTCTTTAGACGGTATACATATTTTCAGCAATAAATAATCCACTGTCACCCCTATCCTGTGTCCCAGGAGTTATTTACCCTCACTATGGAATAACTGTGCCTTATTTTTTGTCTGTATTAGTCTAGCTATAGCTTTCAGCTATTAGTACCTGTTATACCTTCTCCCAACAGATTAAAAAGCCATCTATTAGCAAACTTTTCTCCCTTACATAGCCTCGTAGAAAATTATCAGGTCACCCTTTAGCTTTCTTTTTGATATGCTAACAGATTGAGTTCTTGGAACTTTTCTCATTGTAAGGTAATCCATTAATTCTTCCTATGACTTCTTCTGTCTTGGTCATAGCACACTGGAATTAGACAATTTCACAGTACCATAATCGTCATGCTTGTAGTAAATGAGGAAATAATAGAAGATCTGTATTCTAACTCTAGGTACTCTTATGTATATAGTCAAAGATCACATTCACCTTTTAAAAAAAAAGATTTATGAATTTGGTTAAGTACAACATTTCAGTATATTTGTTCAAAAATAAGTTTACATTTGGAAAGAGTCTACCATTAAAGCAAATGGAAATTTTTCACACCTTTTGAACATGTAAAATATTATCATATTTTCATAGATGTTGAACACATTTTTCAAGAAATTAGTTTTTATAGAAAAATGACATTCTTCTTTTGCCAAAAAGAATTTTTGGTATTAAATAAATTTTTGCAGGTGAGACTGAGAATATGTTACTGTCTTGCAAAACTAGTGCAGGCTTCATTGCATATCTAATATCCATGTTTCCAGCTCACTGTAAATTTCTGTTTTCTCTCTCGTCCTATTTTCTGCCTGCTGGGGATCTAAGAAATAAAGACTAGGGCTGTGCGAAGCTTCGGTCCCTCATTCAATTTGGTGGAGATTTGGCCCAATTTGGTGGCTGAATCTCCAAACCCAAATCAAATTAGGAGACACTTGAATCTCTCTGAATCGAATCAGAACCCTCTGAATCAATTCAGAGAGATTTGGAAAGATTCAGAGATTCAGACCTAGACAGCTTTAAATGTTTATCTACATACCTCAAGGACCAGGTGGCTTGTGAATGCTGTGATGCTGGGGCAGATGGAGCATCTCACAGGAGTGCAGGGGGGTCCCCAGTGAGCTCAGCAGCAGACCTGGAAGTGAACCAGAAGCACTTCTGGCCC
>NW_017728886.1:226131714-226136051 GCF_001723895.1 Crocodylus porosus
GGGGGGGGGGGGCTAGGGGGACCCAGGGTGCTCCCCAGTGGACCTGGAAGTGGATTGGAAGTACTTCTGGTTGACTTCTGGGTTCACCACTGAGCATGCAGGAGGCCCCCCAATACTCCTGTGGGACACTCCACCTGCCCCAGCATTGCAGCATTTATGAGCCATGCCTGGTACCTTGAGATATGTAGAAAAAGCATTTAAAGCTGTGTCTATATCCAAATCACTGATTCTCCAAATCAGCACTGAATCTTCAGATTCGCCTTTGGCCGAATCAAAACGGGGTCAGTGATCCAAATCAATGAATCAAATCATTCTCCCTGATTTGGGCTGAATCCAAAACTGAATCAAATAGACCCGATTCATACCCCCCTATTAAAGACAATATTTTTATTTGTCAGTTAATCTTTAGTCATTGTGTATCAATATCCTTATCAGAACAGACTCATTGGCTTGCGATGGACAAACTGTTTGAAAAAAACCCCATTAATAAATATGCTTTGCTGACACTAATCACTTTCCACTAAGAAAGTGGGAATGTGGCTTTTTTATTTGATGTGATTTTTATTAATCAGGACCCAAATAAGAGAACAGGGTGTTGAGCGAGCTAGCAGGGGTTATAGCAGGGCCCTTGGCATGACTTTATGAGCACTCATGGTACTCGGGCCAGGTGTCAGATGATTGGAAGATAGCCAACGTGGTCCCCTTCTTTAAAAAAGGGAGGAGGGAGGACCTGGGCAACAATAGGCCTGTCAGTCTTACCTCAATCCTAGGGAAACTCTTTGAGAAGATCATCAAGGAACACATCTGCGATGGGCCAGCTTCAGGGATGATGCTGAAGAGCAACAGCGCAGTTTCATTAGGGGCAGGTCATGTCAGATCAACCTGATTGCCTTTTATGATCAGGTCACAAAAGCCTTGGATACAGGTCTCTCCGTGGACGTTCTGTGTTCCACACTTCAGGAGGGATGCGGACAACATTGAGAGGGTCCAGAGGAGGGCCACCCACATGATCCGGGGACAACAGGGAAGACCCTACAATGAGAGACTGCGGGACCTGAACCTGTTCAGCCTTCACAAGAGAAGGCTGAGGGGGGACCTGGTGACCATCAATCAGCTCACTGGGGGGGACCAGAAGGGTTTGGGAGAGACCTTGTTTCCCCTAGCCCCCCTGGTGTAACAAGGAATAACGGCCACAAATTGTTGGAGAGTAGGTTTAGATTAGACATCCATAAGAACTACTTCACAGTTAGGGTGGCTAGGATCTAGAATCAACTTCCAAGGGAAGTGGTGCTGGCTCCTGCCCTGAGGGTCTTTAAGAAGAGGTTAGATGCCTACCTGGCTGGAGTCATCTGAGCCCAGTTTTTCTCCTGCCCAGGCAGGGGGTCGGACTTGAAGATCTACAAGGTCCCTTCCGACCCTACTTCTATGATTCTATGATCATGGACCAGAGTTCCTCCATCCTATGATTAAATTGACATGGGAGATATTGGGGAGAAGAAAATTCCATAAGATTTTTCTCCAGGAGTGTCTTCCACATTGATCAAGCCAGGCTGAGAGGATTGAGTTCGGCATCTCTCATATATGGAATAAAACAAGTGACAAGCCTTTCTGGAAAAGTAATCTAGCTCTGGTGTGTTACTTTTGCCAGGCCAGGTAATTTCTGTAGGACAAGCAAAGGAAAAATGTTTTTTGCCTAGTCCCAATCAAAGTAGGGCCCATTCATTGCCTGCCCCTTCTCAATATTAAAGCCATAGATATGGCTCTCATTATGAAACTTAATGGGAGCAAGGATATTTCTGTGGATGTATTAGATGGACAGGAGCCCTCTACACTCTGTGAATTTTTGCAGCACAGACTCACCTCATATTAAATTTTAAAGTTCTTTAAATTTAAAGAAGCTTAACGAAACTAGGATGTAAATTTGCTCAAGATTTGAAAAATTACATTTGTTACTGCAATTCAGGATTTCAGGAACATACTGAGCTAACACAATAAACTCATATACATTTTACTTTGTGTGCTTAGTACCCTGTTCACTTGAGCTCGTGAGAGTTAATTATATTGCCTCGTAATATTAATCTAATACAAACTCTAATATTACTGTCAAGCATGCAAGGTTCCAAGAACCTTATGTAAATACTATTTAATACTCTCCAGACAATGATCTTGCAAAATAAAGATAAAAGCCTTTAGTTCAATAATTCTCAGCTAAGGTGATGTGGCAGTGTATGGTATCGTGAGGTTCTTTTAAGTGCTCTGTGTAATATTGGCACTCTTAAGTATGCAGACAATTTTGCATGATGTGCAAGATTATATCTGTAAATTTCAAATAGGACTCCATAGCATCAAAAACAAATCTGACCTTCTGTGGTTTTTCTGACTAGTTTACAACAGAAGAATTGTTCTATTGTTCTATAATAAAAACATAAGTGAAAGCTAAGAGTTGGCGTATTCTGAGGAGCCCCTTGAGTCTAAAAGGGCTGAGAACCACTTCTTTAATTCTTTGGCAGTGCTTTTTCTGCATCTGAACTGGTTTGAAGCTAAAAGAAATGTACAAACTGAAATCTAACCACTGTTCACAATTCAAATATGAATTGAACTTCAAAGTACTTTTTTCAAGTTTCAGAAAGTTTGGCCTACTATATATAAAGAGACTAGACAGGAATATGAAATTGTACCTTGTTTTTTGGCTGGAGCAGGAGTGATATTTCTGAAATGGCCAATATTATGAATTACTAGAACTCTCTCCTAAAGGTATTTCTTGGGAGATTTCTACTCTTAACTTTTAGATAAAAGTTGCAGATAAACTTGGGATAAACACAAATGCATATGGATGATTAGCCAAACAGAAATAAATCTGCAAAACATTTATCTGAAATAAATGCAAAATGATTGTAAAGCATGGAGTATTAATCCTCTTCAGTGGCCATAATTCTTCTTTGGTTTGCTTTTTACCTCTCTTGGTATTTATTAGGGCTGAGCAAGGCTTCGGACTGTGCTTTGGATCCAAAGAAGACACTTTGATGTCTGAAGCACCACGTCTGGATTGAAGTGCTGGCTTCTTTAGGCTTTCCAAAGTGGTTCTGAGCTTCTGAACTGCTTTGGAAAAGCTTCAGAGCTGCTGCCTTGGAGAACCAGCCATAGGGTATACTGGGGAATCAATTAAATACCTATAACGTTGTTTTTTTTATCTGATTTGGATGACAACTGCAGGGGTGGGAGCCTCAGCTGAGTTCATGAAGCCTGCCAAGTTTCAAGAAAATCAATGCACGGGTTTGGGGGCAACTGCACCCCAAATTCTTGAAAGCAAAACTCATGTCATGTGTATGTTATGCAGGATCCCCTGGGTGATCCTGTGCCAGAGGGGGGTGAAAACTGCAGCAGTGGTAGCCTCTAGTGAGGCCACAAAGCCTGCCAACTTTCAAAAAGATATATTTAGGGGTTTGGGAGGAACTGTGCCCCAAATTCCTGAAAGCAAAACTCATGTCACACATACATGTTACACCACAGAGGGGTGAAAACTGAAGGGGTAGTGGCCCCTGATGAGGCCATAAAGCCTGCCAAGTTTCAAGGAGATAGATGCAAGAGTTTGGGGGACAAACTGCACCTCAAGCTGTGGACAAGCAAAATTCATGACAAGGGTGACACTGTGTGTGTTAAGGCACAACAGGGTGAAAGCTGCAGGGATGGTAGCCCCTGCTGCAGCCACGAAGCCTGCCAGCTGTCAAGGAGATTGGTGCAGGACTTCCAGGTTTTGGGGCCCTGCACCTCTAGCTGCTGACAGGCAAAACTTGTGCCATGGGTGCTTGTGCAACTGACTGTCTCTGTTTCAGGGCAGTTGATTGTCTGTATTGATTCTTTCCTCTCCTTAGTCTTTGGTTTTGTAGGTGTTAATTAGGTGTTAATGAGTTAATTAGCAAGGATTCCCATGGATGCGGGGCCCCAAGAACCCAGAAGCCCTGCACCTGTCTCCTTGACAGCTGGCAGACTTTGTGGCCGCAGCAGAGGCTACCATCCCTGCACCTTTCACCCTGCTGTGCCTTAGCACAGTGCTTCTTTTACTATCTGATGTGGTGGACTGGCAGTTTTTTTTCCAGTGGGCCAGGGACCAGTGCCTGGTTCAGCTGGTGGCAGCAACTATGTGTAACAGTGCTACACAAATGCGCAACCAGCTGTTTCTTTCCCTTTCCTCACCTCTCAGGATGTGACATCACCTGAAGTTTTGGCCCACAGACCACTACCCCATGCTCCTTATTCACGTGGGCACCAATGACACGGTCATAGCCCAGCCCCTGGCACGGATCTTTGAAAACTCCTGGCGCTCTGGTGTAGTGCCC
>NW_017728886.1:226136151-226138401 GCF_001723895.1 Crocodylus porosus
CTACAAGAGTAAATTGGATGCTTATCTTGCTGGGATCCTATGACCCCAGCTGACTTCCTGCCCTTTGGGTGGGGGGCTGGACTCGATGATCTCTCGAGGTCCCTTCCAGCCCTAACGTCTATGAAATCTATGAAACTTACGAACTGTGACACTATGACATATCAATGTTATGCTTCTGAAAATATATTTCTTTCTTTCCTGGCAACTCGCTGTGGACCAGCAACAGGTGGCTCGTGGACTGGCACACCACCACTTTGACAAGCATTGCCTTAACACACACAGTGTCACCCATGTTATGAGTTTTGCATGTCTGCAGCTTGAGGTGCAGTTTCCCTCAAACCCCTGCACTGATCTTCTTGAAACTTGGCAGGCTTTGTGGCATCACCAGGGGCCACTACCCCTGCCATTTTCACATCCCTGTGGTGTAACATATATACGTGACATGAGTTTTGCTTTCAAGAATTTGGGGTGCAGTTCCACCCAAACCCCTACACCGATCTTCTTGAAACTTGGCAGGCTTCATGCTCTCAGCAGAGGCTACCACCCTGGCAAGTTTCATATAAATCTGACAAAAAACCAAAGTTATAGGTATTTCGTTGATTCCCCATTATACCCTATGGCCGAATCTCTGAGGTGGCTCTGAAGTTTTGGAGCTGCTTCAGCCAGATCAAAGCGGGAGCCTACCCCGGAGCTCCAGTTGGATCGCTGGCATCTGAAGTGGCCAGTTCTGAAGCTGGATTGAATACCTGCCTATTCGCACAGGCCTAGTGTTTATACCATACTGGATTCACACACACGCATGCGTGTGGGCACACACACACAAACACACACCTTCCATGCCTATCTAATAAATATTTTTAGATATAAAAAGGAGCCTGATGACTTTTTCCTCTATGTTTGCCTTCCTAACTATGCAGTGTATTTGCATTTATAGGTTAATATTATTAATTAAAATTTATTTTAAAAAGTTGTGTTTTATGTTTTCCTTTTAACCATATTCCTTGGGTTATTTGGAAATATTCCAGTTCAGGGGAAGAAAAATTATTAGGTGCCTCAGAGCCAAGACTTATGAGGAATGGCTGAAAGAACTAGGGTTATTTAGTCTGGAGAATAGAAGACTGAGGGGGATATGATAATTGTCTTCAAATACCTGAAGAGCGATGATAGAGAGGATGGAGCTGGGCCTCTCTCTGTGGTTGTAGGACTAGGAGCAATGGCTTCAAGATGCAGCAGAAGAAATCTAGGTTGGAGATTGAGAGAAACTTTCTGATCATGAAGGTGGTCTATTACTGGAACAGGCTACCCAGAGAAGTTGTGGAATCTCCATGTTTGTAAACTTTCAAACACAGGTTAGACAAACATTTAGCGGGGATGTTTTAGTTAGGGATAATCATGCCTTAGCAGCAGCATGGACTAGAGTACCTTTGTGAGGTCCCTTTCAGCCATACATTCCAATAATCCTATGAACCAACTTGATTTAGTTAATTTCAGAGCTGTCAAAAGTTTCATTTGGCTATTGTGAATTGAATCAAAATTAAGTGCTTCAGCTTAGTTTCATGTGAACTGGTGTTGCCTGACCTTTTTGACCTGTAGGCCAGAGGAATGGTCCCAGGTCTGTCCATGGGCCCAATCCTGCATGCAGTGTTTGCCTTATTATGGCCTGATCCAGCTGCACAGAAGTGGCCCCCTTTGGCTAGAACAGCCACGTGAAAATGTTTGGCTTAGGGCCCAATCCCATGAGGCTGCCACAAACCTTGCACCCTGCATTTGGTCTTGGGTGGACCATTTCTTTGCAGCTGCATAGGGCCCCCACTTTATCCAACTGTATGGGACTGGGGCTGATCCCTCTGCACAAAACCAGCTCTAGTGTAGTTGATCCAGCCCTTTGGAGCTTGAAAATCTGGCAGGGAGGAATGACAACAATTGTAATTGCCACCACTGCCCCAGTGTCAAATTTCTAGACCAGTGGGGCGAAACATGAGCCACATAATATTTGGCACCTATTTTCAAGAAGGGGAGGAAGGAGGATCCAAGTAATTATAGGCCAGTCAGTCTTACCTCCATCCTTAGAAAGGTCTTTGAAAAAACTATGAAGGATCATATTTGTGGGAGTCTGCAGGAAAAATAATGCAGCAAGGCAACCAGCATGAATTTGTAGCAGGTAGATCATGCCTGACCAATCTGGTTTTGTTTTATGACAGGGTCGCAAAATGCTTAGATGCAGGAGTAGTGGTGGATGTCATTTTCTTA
>NW_017728886.1:226139436-226143817 GCF_001723895.1 Crocodylus porosus
GCTAAGTAAGTACCCTCAGGCTTATTTTGAAAATGGATAAGACCACATTCCATAGAGTTAAAGGAAGAAAGACTGGGGTGCATAAAGGAATAATTGAAAGCTGTATTCATCTGAGTGTGTTATTTTTAATTATTCATTGACAGTAAACCTGTAGATAAAACACACCTTCTAATCTTTAATCTGACAAACCCTCAGGGCCACAAGGTCCATTCAAGATAAAAGGAGGATTAACAAAAAGGTAGGTGGAATCAAGAAGGGTGTGTAAGATGTCAGTAATGTTCATTAAAAGAGTATAAATTGCTGCAGAGATTTTTACAAATTAAACTAAATAATTCAGTTTTATTTAGTTGGAACTGCTGCATAGTTTAATGTGGTAAATAGTGGTAAAAATAGATACTGCAAACCATAAAAATGTTGTGTTAATTCCTCCATTCCTTTCATCTTCACTGCAACTTTTTATTAGAAGATGTGTTCTTTTAAATGTTTCTCAAGAGATGTCTCATGCCATAAGGATTGTGATTTTTAATAGGATGGATACAATTAGGGATGGATCCAGAAGGGTGAGGTAACACGGTAGCTCCCTTTCAGACCATACTGAGGGAGAAGCAGTCTGGGACCTTTTTAACATCCCTGAGTCAGGTAAGAATCCGCCGCTGTGCTCCTGGCTGTGCTCCTGCAAGGTGTCTGATGAGGCAGAGGAAGCTGGCAGAAGAGGTGAAGCCACTCCTGCAGCATCAGTTGCTGATCCGAACCACCACCCTTACAAAATCCTGGATCCCCTATAGATGCAATCCTGACATTGCCTACAAATTGTCAACCAGCAAATTGATATTTGGGTGTTATAAACAATAATATCACTTAAAAAAATACAGGCCTGTTGGATTTACTAAATAATGTCATTCAGTTGTGCAGAAAAAAAGAGTCATAGTTATTCATTTCTTAAAGGATGTTCTCCTAGTTCATGTCAGAAAGTACTTCTAGTTTGTTCCAACTTGACACTGTGTTCAGAAAAGTTTAAAGTTGATGTGTTGAGAGAGATTTACCTCTGACTTGAAATAATAAAAAAAGATGTTTACCATAGGAAGAGGTGAGTGCACTGGTAAAGCAGAACATAAATTTTGGGGGTGGATCCAAATTCTCAACTGTGAGCTGGATGCAGCTGAAGGGAGAATCATAAAGCAGCCACAGCCGTGACTCCTTGATCTCAGTGGTGGTTCTACTTTGTTCTGATCAATTCCAGAATTTAAAGCAATCCTATGGCTCCAGCAGACCTCTGAAAGACGAATAGTATGCCATTAAAGGAATCTTGACCTGTCTGATTCAGCAGGCTTTCTGGTTGCTTATATAGTCAGGGTAGCACAAAGCAGCCAGAATAACAACTAAGAATTTGGTTTCCTGTTTTTGGTCCTACTGAACCTTATAGGGCTGTGGTGTAATCCCAACTATATTCTATGACTGTGAAGTTTGGGTGACCTACAGAGACCATCTGAGAAGCCTGGAGCACCTTCACCAGAACTACATCTGAAAGATCCTTGGCATAAGTGGGAGCATCATCACATAAATGCCAGTGTCTTTACTCTGGTGGTGTTAGCATCAGTAAAGCATTGATTGTTCAGCAACACCTGCAGTGGACAGGGCATTGTGTGCACTCACCTGCTGTATGTTTACCAAAACAACTGCTATATTCCCAACTCAGCCAAAGACAAAGGACATGTGGGGGCCAGAGGACACCCTCAGGACAAACATTAAGAAGTGTGGCACTGACATGATAAATTGGAAAAAAAAAAAAACTAGACAGGGGCAGGGCTACATGGTGACACCTTGTGAAAGAAGGTACATCTTACTTTGAGGAAAAACATGTGCCTGGAGGCAGAAAAATGACAGAAATGGAAGGAAAGGAAACAAGATCAAGAAATTCATGGCTGAACCCTCCCCTGAACTACCACCTGTGGTACCTGCAGCTCTAGGATCAGCTTTTTTAGACATCAGCAGACTCATCTGCAACCCTTTACTTGACCTTGAAGGATCGCCACCACTGACAATAAATAAATATCTCCATTTTCTTTCAACCCTTTTAAATCTAGTAATCATCAATGTCAAATAACAAAACAAATTTGAGGTTAGGCATTTTTACCTTAAATGTTGTCTGTTGTGAATTATTTCTGGTATGTCTTATAGTCACTAGAACTAACAAAAAGCATTGGACCCTTATTTATATTTTTACTCTACAGGACTGTGGACTGGTAAAGCAGATTGTTCAGACAGTGGGACAAATACAGCTGATAGAGTTAGATGTTACTCTTACCAAAAAGGAATCTGTAGCTTGTTGTGATTAAACTCAGCAGAAAGACTCACAATAAATTACATTAAATCAAGCATGACCTTACAAATCCTAATACAGATCAAACAAATTAGAAATGATTCTTCATGGCTATGCACATAAAATACAGAATCAACAGGAAGGTAGGGGCAAAGGTAGAAAAAACATTACAGTATTGTATGTTTAAGATTTCTGTGTTTATTTTGTTCTCCAAGTTTATTAATGGAGAATTTTAGTGAGGTTTTTAATACTCTAGAGTGTCCTTACTCCACTGACATCAATAGAAATTCTTTCAATTAACTTTATTTGAATTTAGCTCAGTCCTTAAAGACTAGACCTACAAAGAACTTACATGTCTGCCTACCTAGTGCAAATCATACCCCTGAGTTAAGCACATAAGCTTTTTATATAATGCAGGGGAGAGTTAAACTCCCAAGAATGGGATTTGCTGAGTGGGAAGATACCTATGCTAGCCACTGGGAAGTGGTTAAGAGAGGGAGGTGTATTTAGCCCCACCCCTTTGTGAGTTTATGCACCTTACTTTGGGTTGTAAGAAAAGAGGCCTGGCATAAGCACTTTCTCAAAAGCCCAGTTGCCAACACTGGAGTTGGTAACAATGTCCAGTAGTTCTGTGGTTACAGAACTCAACCAAGTGGTTAAAAAGCTGTTTCATCTCCTCAAGCTGAGGAAAGTTTACACCTGTGTCCCACATCCAAAAACAGTGCCCTAACCAATAAACTGTAGGGTTTCTGAGGTGGCAGTGCTCTTAGTTCCTCATGTGAAAAAGTAAGCAATCATGATCCTATAGCAAAGTGGTTAAGGCACTCCCCTGGAGGAAGTGGAACTTGGTTTCATGTCCCTGATCTCAATGAGTGCTCAAGTATTGCATATTATATTGTCATTAGAGCAGGAACTGAAACCTAGGTAAGTGCCCTAACCACTACGCAATAATAGAGCCCATGTCACACATTTTCCCCCTTTCTGTCCAAATAAGTATTTAATTGATAAAGAAAAAGTAAAACGGTCTTCTACATGAAGGACTGGATATATACCACGGAGGCTCGGGCAGAATCCTAGGAGGGGAGAGAGTCCCACAGCAAAGGAAGGAATGAAAACAAGTCTTTCACAGACTAGATTAGTACTCTAACTACCAAGCTGCTGGATAAAATTGAGGAATATGTGTGCAATGCCAGATGAAAAACTGGGGCGCAAAGGAGAGAAGAAGCGCTATGCTCAGCAGAAACAAATGCATAACTGCCAAAACACTCGACTGGTTTGCTTGTTTCTTGCTGCCACCAGAGTGGTGAGGGGAGAGCTTACTATGATGACTGAAGTGGGCATAGGGACTGAACTGCATTCAAGGATTGTTATAGTGGGGGGCCACTGCCCAGGCATTAATCATAGGAGCTGAAAGTCTCTTGTTTTGGGATCCTTGGTGGGAGTCTATGCTGAGAATGAATCCTCACATACCAGCATTTGGGATGAAGGAGGTTACAGCAGGCCAGTTTGGGAAATTATTGTCAGGTTAACAGTGGGCCTTCATACTGCCTACTTGTCCAGATAAGTGAAAGAACATAAACAAATGTGCAAGGCCCATATGTGCTACTCTGAACTAGATTTAGCCCTGATTCATTGTGGTATACATTTGAAGACTGGTTGAGCAGGGGAGCAGCAGTTTAATAGTGTACATCAAATAGTTTAGCATTTTTTTAACCTGGTTTAACTGACATGTTATAAACATTTCTTCTATCCACTTCCTTAAAGGTATGCCTACAGGGTGTTTCTTGGCAGCATGTCTTCACAGAACAGTGCAGTGCCACGTAGTGTTATTAGCTCAGGTCTTGGAAATGATAGTGACAATTTACCATCCAGCGCAGGGTGTCAAGGGCCAGCAGCGAGGCAGTAGCCCTAAACTTCAAGAGGGCCAACTTGAACGAGTTGAGATTAGTGGGAGAGGCGCGGGGGTTCGCAAAGGCAGGGGAACTCAGTGCCCAAGATGAGTGGTCATTCCTTAAGGAGATGATACTCAGGGCCCAAGGGGTGACCTTCCTAACAAGAAGC
>NW_017728886.1:226143917-226144957 GCF_001723895.1 Crocodylus porosus
CTACCCTGGGGGTCTTTAAGAGGAGGCTTGATGCCTACCTAGCTGGGATCATTTGAGCCCAGTTTTTTCTCCTGCCCTGGCAGGGGGTCGGACTTCAAGATCTATAAGGTCCCTTCCAACCCCACTTCTATGATTCTATGATTCTAATCTCTTTTTTTTGGAATCCATCCCTACATGAGTCCCAGAAAATTATCCTAATAAACATTTGAAAAATAAATAAGGAAATTACATAGCAGTATCCTAAAATTAAATACAAGTATTACATTGATATGCACAGGCAAGGTATAATAATCCCTGGTGGCTGCCTGTTCAGTGATCATTCTAATGGGGAAGGCAGTTTAAACTGTATCAGGATGGAAAGATCAAAGACTCAACAGAGTTACAAGATGTAGTTTAATGTGTACTCTTTACCTTTGGTCCTCCCTCCCCCTTCCAGAATTAAACAAGCACTAAGGTTTCCCAGAAAAAAAAATCTTGACTACAATGCTGCAAATTACTTAACTAAGGTGTTCTCCTAAAATACTTCCATGCTTGAAATTGCTGAGACTGCTTGTGAGTGTAAACTTTGTTGTGCTACTATGTGTATTACAACTGAATTAATCAAACAGTCAACATGAGTGTTTCCTGCATATGTAACAGCAGTTCCCTATATCTCTGGCAAAAGTGCAGCTTCTCCTGCATTGAGATGGATAACAGCTTTTTGTTTTGCATATAAATACCCCAAATACAAGGCCCTTTAGTAAAATATTGTTTTAGTTTGCATTAAATTTGTTATATTCCACAAAAGAAGAGGAGATAGGTTTCTAAGCTATATTTAACCTCCCCCTGTGACTGGATCTTTGGTGGGTTTACCTGCTGACAGTCTGTTTTTTTGAGAAGTAGCATTAAATATAGAAACTGAGGAACAATGTAGCTTGCCTCTGATCACCTACTGCAAGTGCTTCAGAAGCACAATTTTATATTTCTGAATATTTGAAAAATACCATGGCATTAGAGCCCTGCTGGAAATCATGAATGTAAATGACTTAATAAAACAAAAA
>NW_017728886.1:226145387-226152918 GCF_001723895.1 Crocodylus porosus
TCTTTCCATGAACCCTGATTGCTAAAGAGAGGGAGGACACATTAGGAAACAACTAACATTACTCTCCTCTGGATCTGATTAAGTTTATTACCAGACTTTCCTTTGGTGTAGACCAGCCCAACCCCACTATAGCTGGTTATGAATGTTGTCCTTGAACTCTAAATTTGAAATACAAAACTGACTATTTTGGCTAAGAGTTTATTTTTAAAAGTCAGGAAAGTTTTGGTTCCCAAATGGTGGTAGTCTTAATGCATCTTTTTGAGGGCAATATTATCAGTCCCCTCTGGATAAGTACAGGCTATGCTGAAAATATGCTCTCATGTATTATTTTCCCACAGCTCTCCATTTCTTAGTATTTTGTCATTTCTTAATAGCACTAAATCTGCCCTTTCTATAATATCCTCACAGCTAAAACCTTTATTCCTGACTCTCTCACTGTGTGCCTCAATATCTGAATCTTTTTCTTTCTGGTTTCTCCTCTACTCTTCCCATTCTGTTCCCTCCACAAAATGTCAATACGAATGTAATTTTCCTTGCTCTTCACATCAGACTCATCAGCGGTACTGTTCAAACCGTTTTATTAGCTTCAGTTTTTAGCACCTCAACTCTGGTTGGACTTGAAGAATGCCGAGAATTAATCTATGCACAGACTATTTGGAGCATATCTGGAGCTATTACCAAATCAGATATGTACAATTTGATACAGTCCCAGAAGTTCTAATTTTTATTTTGTGTAAGGAAAGACCTGGCAGCCCAACTGCTAACTCTTGTCCCCAGCTAGTTCTGTCCCTTTTTTCAGATCTTTCATTATTTGTTGAATTTCCACCTTGACTTGGTTTATCAGATAATCACCTTAATTCAAATAACTCTTTGAAACCCACCTCACTTGAAGGGCCAAAAGAAAGGCATTTTTATTTCACAAACAAACCAAAAACTTGTTCAATAGTGCTATGCCTTATAGCACAACCTTATCATTTAGTTACTGGTTTCTGTGTCCTCTGCTGTTTTATTGCTGCATTTGTGAAACTGGATTTAAGCTCATACCACGTGTTATACTTAAGTTGTGATTAACCAGTTAATCATGCATTAAATTGTGACCCAGCCACATGTTCAATCAATTAATGATTAATGGATGGATCATTTTTGACCTGGAGGGATGTGGGCAGTGCGGTTCCTCAGGGCTTGGTCCTCGGGCCTGCACGGTTCAACATCTTCATCAGCGACTTGGATGAGGGGGTGAAAAGCACCTTGTTCAAATTTGCAGATTACACTAAGATGTGGGGATAAGCAGGAATCCTAGAAGAGAGGGACAGGCTACAACTAGATCTGGACAGGTTACAAGGGTGGGTGGATGATAATAGGATGTATTTCAATACAGACAAGTACAAGGTATTGCACCTGGGGAAGAAGAACCAGCAGCATACCTACAGGCTGGGGAACTCCCTCCTTGTCAGCACAGAGAGAGAAAAGGATCTTGGAGTCACTATAGATTCCAAGGTGAACATGGGCCGCCAATGTGGGGATGCAGTCAGGAAGGCTAACCGCACCTTGTCATGCATCCACAGATGCATCACGAGCAGGTCCAAGGAGGTGATCCTCCCCCTCTATGCGACACTGGTCAGGCCGCAGCTGGAGTACTGCGTCCAGTTCTGGGTGCTGCACTTCAGGAGGGATGTGGACAGCATTGAGAGGGTCCAGAGGAGGGCCACTCGCATGATCGGGGGAGCAGGGTAGGCTGTATGAGGAAAGGCTATGGGACCTGAACCTGTTCAGCCTCCACAAGAGAAGGCTGAGAGGGGATCTGGTGGCCATCTATAAACTTGCCAAGGGGGACCAGCAGGCAATGGGAGAGTCCCTGTTCCCCCGAGCACTACCAAGAGTAACAAGGAATAATAGCCATAAATTGACTGAGAGTAGATTCAGGCTAGATATTAGGAGGCGCTACTTCACAGTCAGGGTGGCTAGGATCTGGAACCAACTTTCAAGAGAAGTGGTGCTCGTTCCTACCCTGGGGGTCTTCAAAAGGAGGCTAGACAATCACCTAGCCTGGGTTGTTTGACCCCAGTACTCTTTCCTGCCCATGGCAGGGGGTCCGACTTGATGATCTGCTCAGGTCCCTTCCAACCCTACGTACTATGAAACTATGATAAATGGAAGATTTAGCCACAAAATTATTCCACAAAAAATGTGTAATAACATTGTGGCTAGTTCCTATCATACCATTAATTGAACACATGGCCAGGGCTGCCCTGTGGCTGGGAGTCATGCTCCCAGCTGCAGGGAGGCACCATGAGCTGTCAGCTGAGCTGGGCCTCCAGCTACGGGGACACATGATACATCCCTATGGTTGAGAGCCCAGCTCAGTTGATGGCTTGCAGTGACTCCCCAGCTGAGAGCCTCGCTCATCTGACAGATTCTCAGTCACGGGGATACATGGTACGTTCTCGCAGTTGGCAGCCCTGGCAGCTGAGGGGGCTTCCAACTGTGGAAGACTACTACTGGCCAGTGCAGTTTGCTACTGGCCAGATTGTTATCGTGGGCTCCCCCTGCACTGGCAATAAGGCATGATGGGATCTGATATGCAATCCCACAATCATATATCCTGCTGTGCATGTGTAGCATGGCTGGAGGTATGAATGTACAGACTGTGCATCAGATTTTATCACACTTTTACCAGCACATCTGGTGGGGCACTTAGATTCTCCAGTTCATATACAGACAGGGCCTCACATCCATGAGGAGAGACATAGAAATCCACAGAAGTCTACATGGATCTCTCTATGAAACAAAATCCTGAGAATGTATGCCCTTCAGGGGATGTGTAGTGCTAGTATGCTTATGGTTATGGTACATTGATTTACCACTGTCATGATAATTTAGTGAGACTTGTTTATCTGTTTGTTAAATGATGACAAACAGGGACTAAATCTGCTACCATTTGGGATAGGCTGTTCCTTAGGTCCTCAGTACAGTGAAACATGCTATGACTGCCTTTGGTTTAGAAGAGGTTCACGGTGAGAATCCTATAAAGACAAAAGTTCTGTCTTTGAGACCTTCCTCTGATCCAACAAATACCTCCTTGCCTGAATACATGACTAGTAATCTAAGAGGTTGGGAAAAATTTTGGCTGTACTGTGTATAATGTGTACTTATTCAAGGATTTTATATATAATTAGAGTTGATCAAATTGTTTCCCAGTTAATTCAGACTAAAAACCAGTTTAAAAATGTGAATTTTCCTGCAAATCAGAAACTCTGCTTTTCAACCAGCTCACCACGACAGACGAGCACATCTGAAAATGATAGAAAAATATTTGTAGTATGCATTCTTTTGTTGCTGCTGCTGCTGCTTTTAACAGTAAAAGGCACTGGCTGAAGAAAACTTCAATAATGAGAAGTTGAATGTAATTTTAGTCCAAAATGTAACAGCCTTATACGAAAGATAAAGTCATGCTAGGCAGCCTTATAATGAGTGTTCTGTGTCACAGTGGGCCTTGAAAATGAGATGCCCCATATTCTCTTCAGTCTCTTGTGAACTCATTAAGACAGCAAACATGTTTTTAGACAGCAATTACAATCACATGCAGAACATACCAGCTCTTATATCATTCATTGCAAAGGGAAAAATAAGCTTTAAAATTACATTGCAGATCCGTTACAGTACAGCGATTCCTTCTGTGTAGGCTTGCAAATGTCTGAGGCACTGTCTTCATTTCCAGTTTAAATGATCCCAATTGTTAGTCTTTAATGATGCCTATCTCATTATAGCACAAAATACTTGGCTGCTAGTGAATCACTGATATAAAATGCACTATATTAAAAGTTAAATAAATTAAAAATCAAGTGTGGAAATTCAGACTATCTTATTTTTTAGGATCAGAGTCTGATTTATTTCAGCATATAGATTAAAATCTGTGGGTTCAAGAATAATTTCAGGTATAGATTTATGCTTAATTTGGTTTAAATAAGAAAATAAAATATTTTGTGTTAATAATTTTAAACCTAGAGATCCTAAAGTCCATCACTAATTACAGCAGAACAGCAGAGACTTCCTATCCTTGAAGAAAGGTATTTGTACCTGAAAGCTTGCAAAGAACATTCTTCCAACTACTCAGTTGGTCTAATAAAAGGTATCATGTCTACCCAAATAAGCTTGCCTCACTAACTACACACAGACAGGTTTCTTTGGGTGTATCCAATATCTTTTATTACACCAACTCAGAGTTGGAAAAATTCTTTTTCCAGCTTCCAGGTACAAATCTTTCCATGCAAAGTCCCACAGGTCTCTCCAAGTATACACAAGCATTGCAAATACCCAAGGCTGGGTGGGGGAGTACCCTTAGGGCTGCATGCTGTTTCCATTGGGCACTGGGTGCGGGGTACCCTTCAGACCACTGATGCTAACCAAGCATCACCTCCCAAGCATCACCGCCTGCCCTAGCCTGGTACTCCTCACTTTTCCTGGGTGCAAATTGCAAGTTGCATGCTTGTCCTGGGTTCAAGTTTCATGGGACGCTCAGGCAGTTTTGGCGCGAAATCTTTCTGTGCAAATCTCCACAGGGCTCACCGAGTATACATAAATATTGCATCTCCCACCTGCTCACTTTGCAAAACTGCCTGAAGCAATTTTCCTGCAATTTTTTGCATAGGGAAGAGTTGTATTTTGCCAGGTTTTTTGGTCTGGGCTTTTTGCATGCTTTTTCAGCCCGTGAGAGTTTTTGCATACTTACCAGGCCGGCACCATTGTCTGCTTTTTTTCCACCAGCACACAGCCAGCGGGGGGTGGGGTGTCTGCCCCCTGAGTGCCTATAAATTCAAGGGGCAGTTACTGAGCAAGTGGGGTGCTTACACTGTAGGCTTTTGAGGTGCATGAGAAATGGCAACACACCAGAGGCACAAGGACTCAGCCCTGTGGGATGCTTACCCCTGGGTGGCACAGCACCAGTTCCTGCTGCTTGCTGCTGATATCAGGTACAGTATTGCATTCCAGTGCAGGATGTGGCCACTTTTGCAACATTTGAAAGAGGACACCCTAACTTTTTCCACAACCAACCGGGATGTTTAGGCATAGGTAAGTGAGACACTTGGCTATGCTCTGAGGGAGGGTGGCTTGCATTATTTACTTAAACTTTCATGTAAATATGGTTTAATTACCATGAAAGAAATTGCTAGGTATCCGACAGCATGAAGTCCTCCTCTGAACCCTTCCTCACCCCTTAGCTACCTTTCTCCACCTTCTTGTGCCTTCTCCCGGCTCACGTACAGAAAGGGCATCTCCATTACATGGGTGGAGCATCCCACAGGAGTGGGGAGGTTTGCAGCCCACTAGCAGCAGGGGGGTAGGGTTTGCAGCCAGCCCAGAGTGGAGGGGGGTTTTCAGCCCGCCGGCAGCAGGGAGACGGGGTTACAGCTTGCTGGCAGTGGGTAGAGGGGTTGCAGCCAGCTCAGACCATGGGGTTTGCAGTCTCCCTGCGACTGGCTGTAGTTCCCGGCCAGCTGCAAACCCCATTCCCCTCCCATGGAAAGCTCCACCACCCCACCAGTCTGAGTTCACCAGCCGCGCCTGAATTATTCTTATGCTCTTAAGGTCCCCCTGCCTCCTATATCTAGTTCGTGAACACTATGCTTTGTCTGCTGTTCCCATCGGGCACAACAGGCAGAAGAGAAGAACACAAGCTTGAAACAGTTGCCTGATGCCACTTCTGTCTCCAGAAAAAATGCTGGCAATGTCACTGCCAGGTGCCTATTTGAAACTTTTTTGATCCTTTTAGACTCATTAGTAAAAGCATATGGGAATTCACCATTAAAGTCTTTGTATTGTGTCAATATGTCAGCAACTAAGTTTGCATTTTAAATATTCCCCTTAGAATTAAAAAAACAATATTTCTGTTTCATATAAGAATATGCCAGTAATTAACAATAAATATCTTTTTTTGTCCCTTTTTTGCCCTGCTTCCAGCCTTCCTATTTCCTGCTGCTCCTGCTGATGCTCGGTGGCTCGGCCTACAGCGTGCAAGATTTTAAAATGCTCAAAACTTACAAATGGTCAAGCTAGTCCAAGCAGCTATTTACTTCATTAGCTCTTTTCAAGGATCATGTATGTAATGTTCCTATTTCTTTGTTTGTCTTCGTTCACATAGCCCAATTTTTTTTACTACAGTATTGTTACCTTACTTGTGTACTCTCCATCCACACACCCTCCCTCCCTGGCTCTTTTCTGCTTCCTTCCTTGCCTCATGGCTGGGCTTCTAGGGCAAAACAGCTGGCTCCCTATTAGCTCTGCTTATGGCCTTACCATTGTTTTGAAAAGGTTCCCTTCCACAGTCCCCACCATGCTTCACCACTTGAAAACCAATGGCTGCTTCCCCCATGGCTGGGGGGGCTCTCTCTTAGCACTTCTCATTGGTGCTAGCCTACATGCCCTCCCTTCCCTGGACAGGCCCTCCTAGCCTACATGCACTCAGCCTATATGCAAGTACAAATGTTGAAGACTAAAGCTATCTCAGTTCTTAAGCCTACGCTTCACCACTTGTATACCAATGGCAACTCAGCTTGCCTACTCCATGGTGGGCCTTCCAATTAAACCGAGCAACCTACCACCCACCTACACACTCACTCAGCCAATATCATTGATGTAGGAGTTCAATCTGGGCCCAATTTTAGCCCATCATTCCCCCCTAGTTTTAGCATTATCCTTCCTGCCTAGTTGGACTTCTCCAGCAAAAAGTTCTCTCCCTGCCTCTTGCCTCCTGGCTGGGGCTCTGGGGCAACAAAACCTGTTATGGGGCAAAAAACCCTCCTCCCCCCCCGCCTCTGAGCTGGGCTTCTCAGGCCCCAAAACTCCCTCCTTGGCTGGCCACACCCACCTACCCACCCACCCACACCCCCCTCCCTTTCTTCCACACACACCCATTGGAGCCTTTTCACCCTCCTGCTTTGCCCATGGCTCAGTCCCCCTATCTCCCTTGCCCAAAGGCTGGGACTCTCAGGCAAAAAAATGCTCAGAAGGTAAGGATAGAACTCAACTTCTGCAGATCATAGTGTATTAACATTCCTGGGGGCCTTGGGCAGTTTGAAGTTTCTAAAGCTGTCTTAGTTCTGAGCCTATGCTTCACTACTTGAATACCAACAGCTGCTTCCTCCATGGCTGGGGGTCTTTGTCTTAGCACCCCTGCTTAGTTCTGGCCTACAAACCCTCCCTCACTCTTTGTGAGACATTCTGGAATTTAAATAGCCTATGCTTCACTAAATAACTTCTTTTTTCCTTACTATAAAGCCTAATGCTTCACTACTTCATTACCAACAGCATCCCAGCTTCCCCACTCCATGGAGGGCATTCCAACCAACACACACACCACCTTCCTTCTTGCTGGGGAAAAATGAGTGGTAAAAATGCTCAATTCTCTTACTGGAGAGAGCAATTTGTTTTTTGGGTTAAATCTAAAAAAAGGGTTTTCCCTCAAAATCAAGACCAAGATTATATACAGGTTTGAACAGTTTTGAACATAACCTTTGTGATATAATGTTATTCT
>NW_017728886.1:226153018-226160232 GCF_001723895.1 Crocodylus porosus
GGGGGGCTCTCTCTTAGCACTTCTCATTGGTGCTAGCCTACATGCCCTCCCTTCCCTGGACAGGCCCTCCTAGCCTACATGCACTCAGCCTATATGCAAGTACAAATGTTGAAGACTAAAGCTATCTCAGTTCTTAAGCCTACGCTTCACCACTTGTATACCAATGGCAACTCAGCTTGCCTACTCCATGGTGGGCCTTCCAATTAAACCGAGCAACCTACCACCCACCTACACACTCACTCAGCCAATATCATTGATGTAGGAGTTCAATCTGGGCCCAATTTTAGCCCATCATTCCCCCCTAGTTTTAGCATTATCCTTCCTGCCTAGTTGGACTTCTCCAGCAAAAAGTTCTCTCCCTGCCTCTTGCCTCCTGGCTGGGGCTCTGGGGCAACAAAACCTGTTATGGGGCAAAAAACCCTCCTCCCCCCCCGCCTCTGAGCTGGGCTTCTCAGGCCCCAAAACTCCCTCCTTGGCTGGCCACACCCACCTACCCACCCACCCACACCCCCCTCCCTTTCTTCCACACACACCCATTGGAGCCTTTTCACCCTCCTGCTTTGCCCATGGCTCAGTCCCCCTATCTCCCTTGCCCAAAGGCTGGGACTCTCAGGCAAAAAAATGCTCAGAAGGTAAGGATAGAACTCAACTTCTGCAGATCATAGTGTATTAACATTCCTGGGGGCCTTGGGCAGTTTGAAGTTTCTAAAGCTGTCTTAGTTCTGAGCCTATGCTTCACTACTTGAATACCAACAGCTGCTTCCTCCATGGCTGGGGGTCTTTGTCTTAGCACCCCTGCTTAGTTCTGGCCTACAAACCCTCCCTCACTCTTTGTGAGACATTCTGGAATTTAAATAGCCTATGCTTCACTAAATAACTTCTTTTTTCCTTACTATAAAGCCTAATGCTTCACTACTTCATTACCAACAGCATCCCAGCTTCCCCACTCCATGGAGGGCATTCCAACCAACACACACACCACCTTCCTTCTTGCTGGGGAAAAATGAGTGGTAAAAATGCTCAATTCTCTTACTGGAGAGAGCAATTTGTTTTTTGGGTTAAATCTAAAAAAAGGGTTTTCCCTCAAAATCAAGACCAAGATTATATACAGGTTTGAACAGTTTTGAAAGTAAACTTTGTGATATAATGTTATTCTCTTCACAAATAAAAAGGCTTTTCAGCCAGCATAGGCTTGTCTCTCTCTACCACCAGGAAGGTCATCTTGTTTGCCCCCTCCTTGTTAGGATGCTTGCCCTCTCCTTGTTAGGCTGCAATTTTACCGTACTTCTCTTATACAGTGTTAGGGTATGTGGATTTTTGGGGAGCATTGGTCCTGCAGCTGGAACAAGGCTTTAATCTGTGTCTCAGCAAAGCTGCTGACCACAAGGCAGAATGATATATATTAAAAATAACTTTGCAAATGCTTAGGCAAGTAGGTTTTAAGTATATGATAGTATTGTTGTGAGATATATAGCTTTATATATAAGATTTTGTTTATGAGTGCTTAAGTTAAGTAACCATGTTAATTGTGTTGACCATTTTTCTGGAAAAAACAGAAAAAGTCTATGTGCTGTGAACCAGCTACAGTAAGGAATGAGATGAGATACAAAGGCCCAAAAACGGTGGAAGATGGTACAACATGGAACAGAAAAACAGATTGTAATGTGGAAGATAACACATAACTGAGATGAACATACACAAAAGGGTGGATGGTGATTGATAAAGAAACCTCCAGAGTCCGCCCATTGACCAAAAGAAGAAGGTTCATGGCCTTAGACATGCGCTCATAGAAAAAAGGCATGTAAATGAATGAAACGCATAAGCAATTCCATGCTAATGAAGCAAACAGTAAACAGAGGCAGAGCTTGAGATGGGAGGAGAAATAGGTGGAACAGAAGTAGGGGCAGTGGTGGAGTGAATGTTAATGCGTATAAACCAAACCTAGGAGTTTGGAGTGGGTGGCACCCGGCCCCGCCACCGGGGCGAACCGCCCGGCGCGTGCTGTATAAATGTAGGAAGAACCTATTGTTCATGGTGGCTCCCCTGTTTATCGTTTTTTGGGAGCTAGTCCAAAGCTGTCTTCATTCTGAATAAAGCTGTTGCAAGCAATGTGTGCTGGTGTTTGCTCCCTGGTTGCTCTGGCTAATGAGTTCCAGGATCCATGAGCAATTGGACCATCGTCTCCTGAGTTGTTGGGTGCCGCATGGAGTCGGGGTCTAACATATAGGTTGAAGAAGGACTCGTACCTTAATCTATCCTCCCACACTCTTTCCTAATTCCTATGTATTATTCATTCATTGCTGATGCTTTATTGAGCTGATGTCTCTTTCCAACGCTTTATGTAAAAAACATTGTATGTAAAAAACGTAACTGTCAATGCTTGGACTTATAAAATTGTAAATATAAAAAGGTAATTCACTTATAATTTACCTAAAGCCTCAATGGAAACAATACTACATAAATTTGTGTGCAAAACAGAAAGAATCCTGTCTTCTCTCAAAGCAGCCCCTCCCCTCCATCCTAGATCCCATACAGAGACCTCGCTGAGACCCCATTATGAACCCATTATACAAGGTAACATTTTATAAAATGGACTTTATTCAATGAGAAATTAATATGAAATGGAACATTAATGATCAAAAGGATCAATTCACACAATTACAGAGCACATTCTCCCTGCAAAGCAGCAGTGATGTGTGTCGCCAGACAATTTCTGACCACAGCACCCCTCCCACTATTTGCCTGTATCTCTAGCCCCCCACACTGAACTGCTTCTCTGCTAGTGAAGGTAGTGGCTTCTGTCAACTCACTTAACTGATCTCTCCAAGAGTCACTGAAAACCTCAGTCCTGGTTTCACAGATATTATGCAGGATGCATGCTGCCACTATGTAAGGGCTAATGTTATCAGCATCAACTTCTAGCCTGTAGATGAGTGATCTCCAATGAGCTTTCAAGCACCCAAATATACACTCTACGCTCATGCAGCACTTGCTTAGCTGCTTGTTGAACAGCAATTTCTGTGGGTCACTCACTTGCCCCACATAGAGCTTCATGAACTAGGGCAGGAGTGGGTAGCCCATTTCAGCTAGTATTGGGGTGGGGGGCACTGAAACACCTTGGATTACAGCCTCCTCCTGTCCTAGGGCATACTGGCCCTTGTTGATCATTTCAGGCAGCAGCGAGTTTCAAAACACATGAGCATTGTTTGTACTTCCTGCCCATACCATATAAATGCTTATAAATCTGCCTCTGTGGTCCACAGTGGCTTGCAGAATCACAGAATCACACACCCCTTTCTGTTTATGAATGAATGGTTGTTGGTTTAGGAGGGGAATGTGCATACTCCTTCATCTTCATCTTCACCTTCAAGATGAGCTGCTAAAGCTCAATGTCAATGTAATCATCAAAAAAATCAATGAGAATCTAAGGAAAATATTCTTCATCCACTGACAGACACATCTGAAAACATAGCTACGTCCAGTGCAGACATGACATCCAAATTTAAAGATGTGGTCAATGTGTTGAAGTGGAGTGAGGAAGCCAATTTGAAGGTTATGAAAACCACTAGTAATGATATGGTCCAATATTTTAAAGAATTCAGTAAGAAGGTTGATCTCATTTTGCAGTTGGATGAAAGGTTCAAACAGGATTTTCTAACAGAGTTTCATGATTGCCGAGGTACTGGGAGCAGCACTGAGAGTAGCCCACCCAAAAAAACACTCCAGTCTCTTCCAAAGGAGAGCTGTGCCTCCTCTAGCTGCAAGAGAAGATCCCCAAGGTGCTTCAGGAATGATAAGGAGGAGAAGGAGGGCACTGATGTGAGCCAGGGAGAGTACAAGAGGGGGGCATCTTATGGGCGAGCAGGTTCTCATGACTAAAGCAAGAGTGTTTAGAAGAGGGGTGATGGGATGCACTGTGACCTCCTATATTCTCAAAGTTGATTGCACTTCAATCTACCAGTGGCTCTGTGGGGACGTGTGAATCAGGTTAGGTTCACAATCTATCTGTCTTTTCTGTCTATCTACTTTAGGCATTTTTAGAAATCTCTGATAGAATAGAAATAAAGTATCACAAATTGACTTTGGAAAGTGTCCCAGATTTTTATTTTCCATACAAGAGACTGGGTTAAAATCTTTTGTGATGCTGGGTGGGGTGATGAAGGGAGGTACCCCATAATATGAATCTCAGGCTTCTCCTGCCCCTGTGGAGGGGCTGGGGAGTCCTTCCAGCCCCCTCCTGGCTGGGTCCCCTCTGGGGTGGCTGGTGCCTCGGGTGCTGGTGCCCCACTGGGTACAGCAACATGGCCTCCTCTCAGCCTCTCTCCACCCACCTGATGGAGCTGCCCCCCTCAGTGCAGAGGATTCATCTCGTGGAGGGTCTGGGATGTCCTTCCAGTTCTCCCCACCCAGTTCCACCCAGGCTCTGGGGCCCTGTCGTGAGCAGTAGGACAGAGATAGTGCCTGCCTCTCTGGCATCAGATGCGGGAGACAGCAGAGGGGTCCACCACCCTCCACTCACTCCCCTGCCCACTGTGGCTGACGATGAGGAGATGGAGTGACTACACTCAGAGTCCCACAAGTGGCCTTGGGGGTGGGATGACATTTGCCCCCTGAAGCAGATGAGGATCAATCTCCCGGAGACTGTCCTTGACCTGGATGCTGAGGGGGGCCTGCTAGGGAGCCTGGCTATCAAGGGCACTTTCACTGGCCTCACTGGTAGGTCCCTTCCCAAGGTTAGGCCCCACTGGTTCTCAGGAACATCCAGCTCCTGCTGGAGAACCGCCCCACCGGTGGCCCCCAGCTACGGAGGCCTCCTCAACCTCACAGAGCAGACCAAGGGCCAGAGGAACATGGCGAAGAGTATCCAGCAGTGGTGCCTGGACCCTGTGCAGTTCGCCTGCACCACCAGTGATGCAGTGAGGCTCATGTGCTGAGACCCAGGCACACATCAACATGCCTTCCAGCTTGAGAAGCTAGTGACGCAGGTGAGGGAGGTGTGGGGCCAGGGCAGGTCCACAGAATAGAATAGGGCAAGGATAGGGCTTCTCCTGTCTCTTTGGTTTTTCCCTGCTTTATCGCCTGCTCTCCCACCTACACCCTGCCTATCCTTCCTCTCTATTCTCCTGCTCATGGCTGGTACCACAGTTGCTTCACTGAATATGAACAGCTTCAAAGACCCAGTGAAATGGACAACTGTCCTGGAGGGCTGGCAGCAGAAATGGCTGGTGATTGCCTTCCTCCAGGAGACGCACAGCAACGTGTACGATCAAGCTGACTGGCACACTGCCTGAAGAGGCTGCTTGTTTCTAAGCTGTGGTACCAACCTCAGTGCAGGAGTGGTGACCCTCCTTTTACCACAGCTGCAGTATGACTTGGCCGTGGGACAAGAGGTTGTCCCTGGTTGTCCACATCACCCTGGCACACCAGAGTCTGCTCCTTGAAAACATCTATGGAAGGATAGGGTAGCCTTCTTAGAGACTCTGGGCAACCTCCTGTGTGACACCAGTGAGAGCAATGACCTGGTCCTTGTGGGTGGGGATTTCAACTGCACCGTTGACACACTTCTAAACTGGATGGAGCCAGAACCACACCTGCCTTTGGTCCACAGCTTGCAGGCCTGCCATGCTGGAGGTGGCAGACCTCATCAATTCCTGGTGGGTCCTCCACGCCAACACGCACCAATACACCTGGGCAAAGATGAGCATCAGTGGCATCACCACGGCCCACCTTGACCACCTCTACATCATCCAGCACCATCTGCCGTTACTGTGCAGCAGCTGGATCATACCATCAAGCCTCTCAGACCACGCCCTGGTCTGCTGTGAACTCAGCCTGCCCAGCAGGGCACGCACACAGGCCCCTTACTGGTGCCTCAACATCAGCCTGCTACAGGATGCCCACTTCCAGGACTGCTTCACCCACCTCTGGAGGAGCTGGGAGGTTGCACAAGCAGACTACTCCTTGTGATGGCTGTGGTGGGACATGGGGAAGATCCAGGTCCCGACATTCTGCCAGCAGTTTTCCCAGCTGGTGGCAAGCAAGATCCGCCACCACACCCAGGAGCTAGAGGAGGATGTAGTGGAGCTTGAGGTGGCCCTACTCTGTGCTGGCAATGACATAGCGCTCCTTGAGAGCCTCCAGTCTCACAAGAAATGCCTGTGGGAGCTGACAGGGGGTGCGGCCCATGGTGTAAGGGTGCATGCACACTGTCAGGAGCTGGCAGAGGCCGATGCGCCAAACAGCTTTTTTGGCCTAGAGAGGCAGTGGGCTGAGGCAAAGACCTTGGACCATCTCAAGACCCCGGAGGGATGGCTCCTCACAGACCTGGGCGAAGTGTGGGGGCATGCTGTCTCCTTGTACCAGGACTTGTTTGCAGCTGACACCACCTGCCTGGAGGCCGCTCAGCAGCTGCATAAGGACCTGCTGCACCTCTGTGCTTGGGACTGCTCAAGGGACCTCATGACAGTCTTCCTGGGCATCCAGGAGGACATGCGGGCCCTGAGGAAATGCCAGCACACCTATGAGCTTGCCTCATTGGCCTGCATCATCTGGGGCAAGAATGATGCACTCCTGGTCCAGACATGGGCCGGCACACACCCCCAGACCTGCCAGGGGGCCTTACCTTGTGCTGGGAAGGCCTCAAATCCCTGGAAGTGTTCTTTGGGCTGCCTGCCTTTGCAGACCGCAACTGCGAGGGTCTGGTAGAGGGAGTGGAGGCCTGCCTGCAGCACTGGTGCTGGCGCTTGCCCACCCTTTCCTACCATGGCCAGGCCCTCATCAACAACCTGGTGGCGGCAACCCTGTGGCACCACTGCACTGTGCTGGACCCCCTGCTGGAGCTGCTCGAGAGGCTGCAGCGGCTCCTAGTGGACGTCTTTTGGGATGGACCCCACTGGCTCCCGTGAGCCGCCCTTTACCTGCCCACCACCAAGGGGGACCAGGGCCTGATTGACCTGTCCAGCAGGGTGGCTGCCTACCACCTGCAAGCCCGTCAATGGCTCCTGTATGCTGAGGGCCACATCCCATGGTGGCACCGGGCATGCTGGTTCCTGCACTGGGTGGGGGCTCTCGGCTTTGACCAGGAGCTGTTCATGCTGGACCTCACCATCCTGAACAGGATGGTCCTTCCCCCATTCAACCACAGCATGGTGCAGGCCTTGAGGGCTGCCTTCCATCTTTGTCCCCAGGCCAGACACATGCAGTTTCTGCAGCTG
>NW_017728886.1:226160813-226189707 GCF_001723895.1 Crocodylus porosus
CCGGGCCCCAGAGCCTGAAAAAGGGACAGGCAGCCCCCACAGCCAAGAGCCAGGGGCTCCGTCTGCGTGGAGCCGAGAACCATGGGCTCCATCTGGGCAGCCATCTCTGAGGTGGCCAATGAAGGGGCCACAGAGACCAAGGGGACCCTCTTGGTGTGGTGCGTGCCCATCCGTGTCATGCCTCTGGTAGGCTGGCTACGGCTGGGGCTGGCTATGGCTGGGGGGGGATCGCACTCAGGGTCTCGTGCCCAGGAGCTGTTCATGCTGGACCTCACCTTCCTGAACAGGATGGTCCTTCCCCCATTCTACCACAGAATGGTGCAGGCCTGGAGGGCTGCCTTCCATCTTTGTCCCCAGGCCAGACACCTGCAGTTTCTGCAGCTGCTTCAGGAGTCCCTGATCTACAACCTGGCCCTGTAGCATGTCGTGCCAAGTCTGGCCTCTGCCAGCCTGATGGCTGCCCTCATCAAGGCACACACCACATGCCTGGGGCACCTCCTGGACCCTGCTCAGTCGGGTTGGCAGTTGGCTGAGGCCCTGGCTGTCCAGCTGGCCCTGTGTTCCATCCACATCTCGAGCTGGCTTCTGCAAGCCGTTAGAGCTGCTTTCCTGATGGAGCAGCCACCTTGAAAGGTTACTTCTAGGCCCACCAGGCTCTCCTGTGACAGGAGTCTCATTTTTGGAGTCTCTCCGCGCACGCAACTCCAGACTCCTGCAATGGGCCAACCACCCGCCTATTCTCGCCTGCCACGTCTTGATCTTGTTTATAAGTGAAGAATGATGAAACTTAGCTGGAAGCTTCCCATTTGTACACACCCCGATGGCAGGGGCGCTGTCTGCAGCTCCTTTTCTTCCCCTGCACCGCAGCCCGAGCCTCGCAGATGGTACTGGAATGCTCGTACTAGGGCCATGGTACTACGTCCTGGCCCTTTGATTGCCCTCAGGGCTCTTCGATGCCCCTTCTCACTCCCAGGGTCCCTCACTGCCCCCTCACTCTGTTCCTCACTGCCCTCAGTGCCGGGGCTCTTCGCTGCCCCCTAACTCAGGGGCTCCTCACTGCCCTCAGCGCTGGGGCTCTTCACTGCCTCTTAATTCAGGGGCTTCTCGCACCCCTTCTTTGGGGCTCTCCGCTGCCCCCCTAACTCAGGGGCTGGGCCAACGTGCCCCCCAAACAAAGCTGTGCCCTCTTTGGCACCATTGGCTGTGCCCTCTGGGCACCAGGAACCCCCCAGATTACTGGGGAGCTCCCGTGAGGGCTCCTCATACCCCTACAGCCTCATCTGTCCTCCAGTATAACCATAAGCAAACAAAGGAATCAGCCCGCCGGCTACAACATAATCCAAAAGCCTACCGGTTTATAACCCAAGCTCATAAACCCCGCTCCGCTCCACATGAGCTCTACCTTACCTCCATCAGCATTCCCTTGCCCCTGCATCATTGCAGCCCGTCTGGGTAGTCAGGCTCCGGCCATTGCCCCGGGCTGCTCAGCTCGCCCACAGAGCTCCTGCTCCTGTGGCTGCCAGAAGGGAACTGAACTCCTGGCCTTCTGCCCGGGCTTAAGAAGGGCTAAGCTCCACCCCTTCCTGGCTCCAGGCTTCCCCGGTCACCCTAGCAACCCGCACTGGCACAGTCTTAGAGACTGGTAGTTGTGCTTCCCCTTTTCTGCTGCTAGGGGCCTCTCCTGAGCCTTTTCCCCTCTCAGTCGCAGGACACCTAAGAGCCTTGCGACACCTCCCCACTGCAGATGCTTCAGGCAATGCCTTCCCACCACTGCCAGTCATTTCAGTGTTCACCAGTGAGCTGGCTGACCAGCCCAACACACTGCTGAGGCTCCTCATGTTCCCCCCCAGAAGTAACACAGGCTGCCCCTTTGGCACACTGCCCCAGAGAGGACTCTACATGTGGGTGGTGTGTACCTGGTATGCCCAGGTGCTGGCTAGCCACCCCAACAGCATGTGATGGTGGCTCCTGGTGTTGCCCGGGACCCCAGCATGGCACACACTATACAAGGCACCCACTACCAAGAAGACTGGTGACCTCCAATGAACATTGGCGCATGGCATCCTGGCCACTGGGACCTTTTTGCACCACCTGGACCCAGTGGCCTCAGCAGCCTGCCCCTTCTGCCCAGGGGCAGTGGAATATAACATTTTTCATGCCTTCCTTGACTGCCCCAGGCTGTGGTCACTCTTTGCTGCCCTCGGGGCGCTGCTTCAGGTACTGGGCCAGGACTTTTCAGAGGACACATACATCTGCTCTTTCCCATACCAGGCAGCTGAGCAGGACCCAGTCAGCCAGGCCAACTTCCAGGTGGGCCAGGCCAAGATGGCCACCCTGAAGAGCCACTAAAACCGGCTCACTGGGACTGGGATGGATGATGCCCTGCAGCTTTTCTGCCTGCTGGTGCGGGCTCACCTCTCACTTGAGTTCAAGCATGTGGTCCTCTGGCAGACGGTGCCCGCCTTTGAGAAATGCTGGGCCACTGAGGGGGCACTGTGCTGAATCAAGGTGGGACACGTGCTCCTTGCACTGTGATGCCACCACCTGCTCAGGGGGTGGGTTCAGGTCCAGTAAGTTGAGACCTCGGGCTTTACCCATGCGGGCAGACCCATGAGGGAGGCCCCCCTGGGCATTCCTGCTGTAGAACTGTATATATTTCTTTGTTCCTTTTTTTTTTGTTTGTCTAGAGTGTGCAGGCAGGCTTTGAAGGCCATGAGCCCAGGCTTTTCCTTGAGGCCCAGACCTTTGGGCCAAACTATATATGGTCTTTACGGCACCCCACTTGTCATCCTCCCCAGAATAAATGTTTCTAAAAGTCAAAGTCTTTCTTTCTTACTTACTTTCTTTGCTTCTTTGTGTCTCTGCTTCCTTCATTATTTATTCATTTGGATAGGCACCTGGCTGGGGTCTTATGACCCCTGCCATCCCCAGTGCTCCTTCTTGCCCAGGGGTCAGACTAGGTGATCTGTCTAGGTCCCTTCTGACTCATTGATTCTATGATAGTTAAAGTATGTGTTAAATTAAAAACTTTGTTTGTTAAAATTTAAGTTAACTAACATTATTAAATTATTTTGGATACACTATGGCCTTCTGTGTGCTTGTTGGAACTGAAAAAAATTGAAGGGGGTGGAAGAGGAACAGAATAAAAATTTGGGGGGCTGTATTTAATGGTAGTGGCTGTGGGTGGTCAATCAGCCATGATAAGCCGGGGGGAGGGGGGAGTGACACTGCTGCCTATCTCAGAGAAGCAGCAGGGGTGAAAACAGGGGTGGGAGATCCCACAACTCTGGGCAGGAGCAAGATGACAAGTTGGGGGGCTGATGGAATAAGGCTAAGGCTAAGGCACTGCCAGCCATCTTATAGTTTCATAGCTGATAAAGTCAGAAGGGACCTGAGAAGCTCATCAAATCTGACCCCCAGGAAAGGATGCTGGGGTCAAACAACCCCAGCTAGGTGGCTGTCTAGCCTCCTTTTGAAGATCCCCAGGAAGGGGCAAGCACCACTTCCCTTGGAAGTTGGTTCCAGCTCCTGGCCACCCTGACTGTGAAGTATTGCCTCCTGATATCTAGCCTGAAACTACTCTCAATCAACTTATGACTGTTATTCCTTGTTACTGCTGGTAGTGCTCGAGGGAACAGGGACTCATTGCCTGCTGGTCCCCCTTGGAGAGTTTATAGGTAGCCATCAGATCCCCTCTCAGCCTTCTTTTGTGGAGGCTGAACAGGTTCAGATCCCCTAGCCTCTCCTCATAGGGCCTACCCTGCTGCCCCCTGATCATGCAAGTGGCCCTCCTCTGGACCCTCTCAATACTGTCCACATCCCTCCTGAAGTGCAGCTTTCAGAAATGGATGCAGTACTCCAACTCCAGACTGACCAATGTTGCATAGAGGGGCAGGATCACCTCCTTGGACCTGCTTGTGATGCATCTATAGATGCATGACAAGGTGTAGTTAGCCTTCCTGACCACATCCCCACTTTGGTGTCCCATGTTCATCTTGGAATCAATAGTGACTCCAAGATCCTTTTCTGCCTCTGTGCTTTCAAGGAGGGAGTTCCCCACCCTGTAGGTGTGCTGCTGGTTCTTCATCCCCAGGTGTGACATGTTGCACTTGTCCATATTGAAACCCATCCTATTCTCATCCACCCACCTCTGTAATCTGTCCAGATCTGGTTGTAGCCTGTCCCTCTCTTTTAGCATGATTACTTCTCCCCACATCTTAGTGTCATTTGTGAACTTGAACAGGGTGCTTTTCACCCCCTTGTCCAAGTCCCCGATGAAGATATTGAACAGTGCAGGCCTGAGGACCAAGCCCTGGGGAACCCCTCTACCCACATCCCTGCAGGTCGAAAATGACCCATCCACCACCACTTCTTGATGAAGTGGTGGGGGGGAGAAGGGGATGGGGTTCTCCACAACTCTGGGAAGGAGTAGAATGAAAAGTTGGGGGAGAGGTGGTGGAATGAGGCTGAGGCCAGCCGGCTCTGGTAAGTGGCAGTGGGGGGCGGCACTGCTTCCTGTCTTGGCAAAGTGGCAGCGGAGGAATGGGGGTGGTGGTCCCCACAACTCTGGGAAGAAGCAGGATGAAAATTTGGGGGGCTGGTGGAATGAGGCTGAGGCTCTGATATGTGGCAGTGGCAGGTAAAAGGACAGCCAGAAGCAAAGTGTGTGAAAAGGCAGAACATGTTGGGGTTTTTTTAATAATTTTTCATTAATCTGAAATACCCAGTAAAATAATTATTAGTAAACATTTGCAATATTAGCACCTGGCATGCAGCTGAATCATTGCAGGAGAAATTCAATGGATTTCCATAGATTTCCATGGATTTATGAGTGAACCCAAGCAGCGTCTGGTGGTGTAAAAATAATTAAAAAATCCCTCATGGAAGAGATTCAGGAGCTAAAAATAAAACATGTTGGACGTGTTTTAAATTACCAAAAAAAAAATCAAAATGATAAAAATGACTGACAATATAGATCTGCAGATGCAAGTTAGGTGGCTTAAAGGTGATTTTTGTCATGTGGAAACAGGAAAAGTGTAACGTGGTAACAGGAGAGGTGTCACATGGACTAGTGCCCATAGTTTTAGGGAATTACATTTGAAAGTGCTGGCGTCAACCAAATAACTAGATTATCTTTGAAGCATTTGAACTCTCAGCCATTTCTATATGCCCCAACTGTCTAGAAACCTTTTGTCTCTATCCCATCAGGTCCCCAACCTTACACTGTTAGACTAAAGATCTTAAAGTGAATAATCAACTACATACATATGTATATTGGCAGGGACCTTTCTAAAACCTTTCTTATTTTCATGCCAAGAGAATAGAAGAAATCACTCTTCCAAGTTGAAGTGATAGATATTTCCTCTGTTTCAGGGAAATATATTCCATTAAATATACCCCATAAAGGATTTAGAGCTTTGTCTAGTACTAGAGATCTGGAATCTCAATTCATGCATCAGTCCACGTCATAATTCATATGATGACATTTTACTCTCTTATTTTTTCCCTCTGGTTGATTTGGGGCTTTTCATCCAAAAGAGACTTATTTTCCCATTGGCATTAGCTACATAAGTTAATGGTAGATAAGATCATGAACAATAGAAAGTCTGCTTGCTTGACATTTCCACCTTGGCTTAGATACACGCACAATATTTCTTTTAAGCAGTGACTCACTTAGGAAAGCAGGGCTTCTCTATCAATCCTTTTAAAACTGTTGGCTGATTAAAAGTATGAACACTTGTCAATGAGGAAAAAAACAAAGAACTGAAAGGGATCTTCTGGGTCATTAAGTCTCTTACTATCTTAGGCAACCATGTCATAAAATCTAGGTCACAAACTTATCAAATTCCATTCTTAAAATAATTAGGTTGTTTGCCCCCAGCACTTCTATTGGAAGTCTATATAATGGGCTCAGATCAGAGCCCAGTCAGTCATAAGAACATAAGAACTGCCGTTTTCTCAGTCAGATAATAGGTCTACATTGAACTGGGTACAAGCAGGGTTTTCTCCATTGTTGCTCTTGCACTTGCAACCTCCAGCAGTCCTAATAAAATGATGGGGGTAGCCTATCCCCTGAAGGAAAGAAACAGCCCTATCTGCAGCACTTTCAGATCAGTGCCCTGGACCCAGCTAGTTTTATCTGGGAAATAAGGATATGTGATCCTCTGAGGCTGCAGGCAAAAGGTTCCTGTAACAGGCACTGGGAACACTTATTACATTAAGAAGGGCAAAGGCTCTGGAAGGAGCTGAGTCAGCAGACAGGGGAACACCTAACCAGAAAGAGATAAGGCTTAACCAGGAGATAAGCCCAGGGCCAGAGCTGGGGCAGGCAGTCCCATGCGGGCTGCTGATATGAAAGAAGCTCTTAAGTAAACAGAAGATGGAGGGAGATTCTGCACTCCCAGGGTTAAAGAGAAGACAGCCCTAGAGCTGAGGCAGGGTCCAGTGGTTTGGGGATTGAGGTAAGGTGTGGTGGTGGCCTCAACTGGCTCAGCAGCAGGGCCAGAAGCCTTGGCAGTAGGGCTAGAGCCTGAGAGCAGGGCCAGAGGCCCAGCACCTGGCTGTGTACCTAAGAGTAGCTAGAGTGGCCAAAGTGCCCAGGTGTGGATGGATAGGGCAGAAAATGTAGGCCTGAGATAGCAAGTGATTGATAACATCTGCAAGGCATGGGTGTGGTGTAAGGGGCAGCTGGAGTCATGTAATAAGCCCTTAAGGTGCTGAGTAGTGACACCTGAAAAGTAACATGGGATCAAGAATCCCTGGGGCAGCCTCCCTTTCTAAGGATCTAATAAAAGCAAGGCATGGCAGGTGAGGTTAAGGGAAGCAAGCCTGAGAAGTTAGAACAGAGCAGGGGCTAAATGGCCCCCAGGGTGCAGCCACCCCTGGGATGAGTACTTGTTACAGCCCTACCCACTCCCACCTTTAAAAGCTGGCCTAGCCAACAGTACACTTTTCAGACAAAGACTCTGAAGTTTCTTGACCTTCAAATACAGTCTGAGAACCAAGAAAGGTTCAAAGAACCAGTCCCACCAAAACTACTCAAACATAAGGATGCAAAATTTTTAAAGGGAAATTTAATAATAAAATACAGAAAAGATATAAATGATTAAACAGTACAACAAGGCATATTGAGCAGATGATTAAAATTATAAAGATATGCATTTATCTAAATAAATATTCTTGCTGACTTAAGAAAATTTTAAATTAATTTTGCTAAATCTCTAACTAGTGGCCAGCCTGTTAGGGAAAAGGACTTCTCACCTAGGTTTCAAATTAAGTTTTTAAAAGATCTCTTACCTTAGTTCTGCACTGAGCTATTCAGCAAGAACCATAGTTTGAGGTGAACCCCATTTCCCAGTTCCAAGGTGAACCTCATTTTTTTATTCTCTTTCTTGGTTAAAATATCAAAAAGATTACTAAACACGGTAAAAAAATATGAAGGCATTCCTAATAAGTGTTACTCCTGATCATTATCCATATGCTTATTTTTTATTCCATATGTAAGCTAAATCTCATGTAAACTAAGCCTTGTATAGCACCAAACCACTAAATATATTTTAAGCCACCTTCCTTCCATCGTTCTTGAATTTTCTAAAACGGTTCACATTCTGATTTATAATCTGGCCTGATAATTAGGGCTGGGCCAAACACCATTGTTTTGGTTCAATGTCTGTTTCACTATTCTGAAGGGACCATGACAGTTTTGTCATTTCATTTAGTTTTCAAGCACCGATTTGTTTAATTGAAACTGTTTCACTGTTTTGACATGGCTCAACATTTTGCCCATAGGCTATAATGGGGAATTTTGAAAATGCCTAAAACTTTGTCATCTCTTGCTTTCATATGAAAATTGCAGGGATGGTAGCCCCTTCTGAGGGCATGAAACCTGCCAAATTTCAAGGAGATAGGTGAAGAGGTTTGTGGGAAACTGCACCTCAAACTGTTCAAAGCAAAACTCATGACATTCGCTGGCAGCGGCAGCCTCCTGCCAACTGATGAACAGATCCAGGGGCCTGTTCCCCTGGGAGGGCTGCAGAGCTATGCTGTACTCCTCCCAGGGGTGTGGGCTCCCAGATCAGCATGCTGGATAACAGAAGGCTGCCACTGCTGCCTGGGACCAGCACTGGGCACAGCCTGCACCCAAGACCAAGGATGATTGCTGCTGCCACTGGCCCCAGGCAGCAGCGGCAGCTTCCTTTCATCTGGTGCACAGATCTGGGGGCCTGCACCCCTGGGAGGAGTCCAGCACAGCCCTACAGCCCTCCCATGGAGGAGTTCAGCAGCACTGGGAGGGCAGCTTGAGTTCCATGGGGCTGGTGGAGCTGGTCGGAGAAGAGTCCCGGCTTTCCCCATCTTCCACCACTACGCTGCATTCCAACTGGCTCCATTGCCCCATGGAGATCAGACCTGCAGCAGGAACTGGGGAGAGCCAGGGCTGAGCTCCACCTCCCACAGCCAGGCTGAGCTCCATGGGGCTGGTGGAGCTGCTCGGAGCACAGCCCTTGCTCTCCCCTGCCTCCCACCACCGGGCTGCTTCAAAACTTGAAACATTTCAAAACTTTTGAAACTTTTTGATTGCTCTCATTTCATTTCAAAACTGTTTCAAAACTTTTTGTTTCATTTTGATTGTGCTGTTTTGAGCTCAAAATGCATTGAAACAGTTTTGAAATGAAACACTTGGTGAAATTTCGCACAGCCCCACTGATCATTTCTTTTCCTCTTGTCCTAGCCAAACTGTGGTCAAAAGCAAACACAAATAACTCGGTACTCTACTATCATTAAATGGTTTAAGGTCTGCTATAGTCTAGAAATCCCTTGACTTGTTTATTGGACACACTAGTTTTGACCCCTGGCTCCCCATGAACCCAGGTCCTGGACTTCACCTAATTTTCAAGTGACCCAACTTCACCTGATTCCCTGGTTATCCATGCCACAGTCCTTAAGAGTCTGGTTGAAAACCTCACTATTCTATCAGTTAAAACCTTCTATTAATTTTTAACCTGAATTTATTTATGCTATATTTACCTCTGTTTGTACTTTTGCCAACAAAGGAAATGTCCTCTAGTTCTTTTAGGCTTTTTAAAGGTTTGGCATTTTTAATTTTTCTTTTGTTTTGCTTTTTTTGGAGACCACTCAGAATTATTCACTAATCAGAATTATTTAGGATGGACTCTGTATATCCACAATCCCTTTCCCCATTCCCTCTTTCTATCTGAATCCTGGTAAGTTCAGTTTGGAAACAACAGAAATGAGTAATTTTCCCCTATATTCTCATCTTCAGAATGTTCAGAGTTGGGAGGAAATAGAATATGGGTAGAAGATGCTCCTGTGGTCCAATTGGGCAACACTTTCAGAGATTTACACCAATCTGGGCTGTTCCACCAGTGTATCTCATAAGCATCACTATGCAGTGCAATCTCAAGGCACTCAGGTAAGTAATTTTCATATACATATGAAAGATAATATGAATAGTATATTTATATAAATGTATATAATGATATGGTATAGATATATATGGTATATGCATATATATAAATTATGTCATAGAGGCATATGAAGATATATATAGAAGAGTATTAAGATATATTATATATATAATTTATAATATTAGATCTATATACATATATATATATATAAGATATATAAGATAAGACCATGGAGCAGCCCAGACCTCACCTTCAGCCCAAGGCAGCGTGGAGAGAAGGGTGTATGGCCCTGGCCCCAGCCTAAGCAGCAGGGGGGAGGTGGGGAGTAGCTGCAGCCCCAGCCCTGACCCAAGGCAGCGGGAAGCGGGGAGGGGACTGGACACAGACCTCTATCCCCACCCCACCCTACACCACAACAGTGATTCTTGACAGGCAATTTGCTAGTACTGTATAATCATTTGTATCTAAGGCTACAGACAAAGGTTCAAAATCCCTTAGAAAGAATCAATTCAAATTCCTGTGTTTTTTCTAAGCTGAGAAAATTAAACCAATAACAGATCGTTGTCCCTAATTCAATTCAGCTGAATCCAAATCTGAAGATTCGATGCTGATTCAGAGAATCAGTGATTTGGACATAGGCACAGCTTTAAAAGTTTTTTCTACATACCTTGAGGTAGCAGGCATGGCTCATGATCACTGTAATGCTGGGGCACATGGAACATCCCACAGGAGTGGGGGGGCTCCATGCGCTCAGTGGTGAAACCAGAAGTGGAGAGCATGCTGGGGGGGCCCTGCACATCCCCAGCTTGGCAATCAACCACAGGGGGAACCCCAGGTGCCTCCCCAGACCCAGGAGGCACCAGTTACCAACCTGGGAGGGCGTGGGGGGGGGCCCCCGGATGCTCCCCATCAGACCCAGAAGTGGACCTGAACTGCTTCTAGCCCACTTCTGGGTCTGCTGCTGAGTGCACTGGGGACCCCCCCCCACACTACTGTGGGACGCTCCATGCGCCCCAGCATCACAGCATTGGCAAGAGGGATGTAGAAAAAACATTTAAAGATGCGTCTATGTCTGAATTGCTGAATCTTTCCGAATCTCTCCAAATCGACTCTGAGGGTTCTGATTCAATTCAGAGAGATTAAAAGGTCCTTTGATTTGATTTGGATTCAGAGCTTCAGCCACTGAATTGGGATGATTCTCCACCGAATCGAATTGGGGACCAAAGTTTTGCACAGCCCTAGTACTAATGTTCAGCCTTCATGTGGCCAGGATGGGCAGAAACCTGCACTGGCCCAGGTGAAGAGCCTGGGTTGCTCATGTGCATCACCCCTCATGGTAATATTGCTTAAGGCAACTGAACCAAGCAGAGTAGCAGCCCATGCCTGATTGGTTGCCAGACACACAACTCCACCCCCCGCTATCAGCCACAGGGAGGGGAAGAGCCAGCAGATAATCTCTCCCTAGCCTTGCCCCCTCGCTAGCTGCCTACCTCTCTGAGAGTAGAAGGGCAGGGGGTGGGGGGGAACATGCTCCACTGCCTGGCACTGCCCCCATGCTTCTCTGAGAGGTGGGAAGTTGGCAAGGGGCTGGGGTGATCCCAGGCCAGCTTCCTGGGCTGAGGGCAGACAAAAAGCCCCTGCTTCCAGGTCTTCCCCCCAACCCCCACCCCCACATGCCATGCACACCTTGGCTCGGAGAGGCAGTGGTGGGGTGGAGTGTGTGTTTCCCTCTACTTCCCCTCCACCTTTCAGAGAGGTTGCTGGACTGCAGTAGGATGAAAACCCTTTACTCTGGGGCTTTCCCTCTCCAGATACTGTGCAGACCCAGGCTAGGTTGGCCCTGCTCCACTGAAACAGACAGGGCTGCAACTTGAGTCATGTAACTTGAGTCATGAGAGGATCTGGGATGGAAGTTCCATAAACTGGTTTAACCTAAATCATTTAAGTCTGATGCTACATCTATCCAGGTTTATTCTAAACTGGGATTGGCTATTTTAAAACTGGTTTGTGTGCACTGAACTTCTGTTCTGCTACAGGTTTTAACTGGTTTCCAATCACTTATAAACTGATCACTTACACTGCTGCCTCTAGTTTAATTCTTGTGCTACTAAAATGGAAAGGTCACTTTCCAAACCTGTGGCACCAGAATATTACCAAGTTCCTTCTTCAAGCTGGTAGAATCATAGAAAAAGGATGCTAACTTAATTTTTGTATGCAGTTTTCACATTGAGAATAGTTCCAGATGGTGATACTATGCCTCAGAGAATTCAGTTTGTTAGACAAGTTTTCAGTGATGATATTTCTTCCTTGTGGAGCGCAACAGCTCTAAAATGCTGAAACTAGACACTAGATGAAAAGCCCCAAATCAACCACTGTCTCCACTACAAGGGACTACGAACAGTTTCAATAGACCAGGAATTAGGTTAAAGAAAAAGATTTACTTAAATCTTGGTGAAAATGAGGCTTATCTCTCAGTGTTGACAGTGGAAATGTGGCCCAAGAGATTTACAAACTTTTGAAATGTTTTTTGGTTCCCTGGAGTTTCCGAAATACCCATTGGGAGATTACCGACTTTAATTCTCTTTTCATTTTATCCAGAAGCTTATCAAAATAAGATTCTCTGTTTGGCTTCACTTATTTCTGCTATGAATAAAGCAGATTGTAGTTGTATGTGTTTCTAGGAATGCAGCAGTTAAAGTTATGTTGAAATTTGTTCAGAGAACAGTACTATAATCTTGCTCTTTCACACAGTAATGGTGGAATTTTGTCTCCAAATTTTCCCATAATAATTATTTAGAAAACAATTCAATTAAACATGCTATTTGTTTGGTAAAAGATTAACTTGTACTTGCTGATGAAACAGTTAAAAACCATACCTTTTTTAAAAAAAATCCCTGAATTATTCATAAACAGGTGACCACAAATTCTAAATTTCACATACATGTATAAGTACACATCTCATGACATCTCAGACACTCACAAAAAGTTATTTTATTTTTTATTTCTCAATATTTAATTTAGTTCAGCAAAGTCAAGCCCGTAGAACTGCCAAAAATTGCAAGATATGTTTGTTCTTTAACGCTCTTCCTTTGACTTGCTAGCCCCTGTGCTCTATCTTGCTCTCTAGTTTTCTGTAAAAAGGCTTTACAATTATAAGGCCCTACCTGTCATTGAGCTTTCTACCTAGTCTCTTTAATAACTTTATTGTGACATAATAACTTCAGCAATGGAGTTCCAAATGAACTGGTCGAAGGCTCATCATTTCACCAGACAGGTCAGTAAGATATCTCTATAGTACAATTACAAGCTTTTTTTCTCAGGTAGTGTTGACTACATGTTTTCAATTCCCCCTTCGCCATTGGCAATGGAGGGATAAGACATGGTAGAGAAGGAGTAATGCAGATAAAAATGCTGATAAGTATATCTTTGTACTCCGTTATGAAAATGGATTCTTCCTCTGGTGAAGACCTTGTTCACCAGAAGGAAGTCTGAATCCCATGACCAGAGGTCTATTAAACTGAACTCCATCTGATGGAAGTTTGACCTGTGGAGCAGGAACTGGGGCAATGAGGTTGGTTTGAGAGCTAAGAAACATGTCAGGGGGGAGTATCTACATGTGTGCTTTACTACAGAGTTGACAAATTAGCTTCTCATTAAAACATTACTGTCTACATGTGCAGGGCTATTAGACCACAGTAGACTAACTAACTCCACTGTAGGACACTACTGTCTGAGCCAAGTACTATCCTATGGTGGAGTTATTTAGTGCATTGCAACATGTGTAGACAGTGACTGGGGCTGTCTGGGACACAAGGGTGCTACAGTGCGAGGGCTGCCTGCCACTAGCACTAAACTAGCACCCTCATGTCCCAGACAGCCCATGGGAAGCATGCTGAGCCAAAGCAGATAACATGTGTAATGCACCTGGGAGCAATGAAGTCTGGTATAAACTGCACTGGAGTTTACTCAGGTGCAGTAATTGCACATGTAGATGTGGCCAGGGAGTAGAGACTCCCCAGTATTCCCTAATTCCTACTTAGATATTATCACCAATCCCTTGATCTGTCAAGGTCTCTGGCCTACTCCATAGCTTTCTTATTATAGTTCCCTTGCTTACTTCCTCCAACTCTTCATCCTCTCTTTTACAAAATATAAATGAATTTTATTAGAATTTAAATGTTAAGAGAGCAGATGTGTACAATCACATAATTCTTTCTATGTAGAATATGGGTAAAAGTGTAGGAGTAATGGAGAAACATCCATTATTGACACTGGGGAGGTATGAAGTAAAAATACAGAGAAATGGGTGAGGTACTCCCATGGGGGGGAAAATGATCAGTAGGAGTAGCACAAACTCATCTTTGTGGCTCAGCCCCACAGCTCAGATTCATAATAGTTGGGGGAAATTGCTGTAGAATTGAGAATTTTTTTATTCTTTTTTGACATTCTCATACTTGAGAAATAAGACATGAACTGAAGACTCTCTTGATGGTTTGTCTTATCTGGTAACTTTCCTTATTTATTTATTTATTTAAAATAATTAGTGCTAGGAACTGAAACAAGCAACTTTCAATCAATACCACTGTTGGCTTGATATTTTAATTGTGGGACTTGTTATCTTTAAGAAAACTGCACTTTAAATTTCTGAATGACTCCATTGTAACTTTTGTGACCTCCTGTACCTGGTCACTGTTCTATCAAGACCAATCAGCAACCTTATTTTACAAATTATCTTATAAAAGCTCAATAACCTGTCATCCACGCAAAGGAACAACTTCTATTTGTAATTAAAATAACATATTAAGATTGAGGGCTGTTTCCTACCAGCAAAAAGCTCACTTATGGGTAAGCATCAGCAATAAAAACAGACAAATTTTCTACTGCCCAACTGTACTGCAAAGCAAAATAGAAATATCTTTAAAAATAGTGAAAATAAACTTAGTCTCAAATGCATAGAATCCAATACTGTAGTTCTAAACACCACCTATTTTACAACATTACTTTTTCTAACCATATGCCTTCAGAACTTAAATCATTAAATCTCAATCAAATGAAAAGCTTTCTTGGCATTCACTCTTAGTATTAATGTAAGACTTATATATTTCAGAGCAAAGCAAATTAACTAAGTCATCTGCAGATATTGGCTGAGCTTTGGTTTTTAATAAAGCCTGTCTGCTCTCTGTGAATAATGAGTTGTAAGTGCATTTCAAGCCTACGAGATATGGCATAGCTCAGGATTTTAGTATTGCATTACTAGAAGATTTTGGCCTACAGGAAGCACATGAATCTGAATCCTCCCCCTTGCTTATATATAGTAAAAACTATATTTTGTTACAAGTACTATTCTCTTGTTTGGATCATTTTTACAGCCTTTGAATGCTGGTAACCCTGGTAAGCCCACTCGTACCTCAAATATCAGGCTCCTTCCATACATTAGAATCAATTAATCATGATGTTTGCATACCTGTCTAATAGTCAAGGAATGTAAAAATATATATAAAATGTACCTCCTCCAACAAAGTCCTTAGCATCTAACATTGTATATGATGCTTAACATTAAGGCTCCTTAACAAAGAAAGCAAAATGCACTTTACTTTAAATTTGGCTCGCTCCTGCACCAAACCCACTGCATGTGCAGGAGTGGCAGCACGTTACTTCAGCCTGGCTCTGCTGCAGTTGTATAGATCAGGCACTTTAATGGGACTTTTTTAGTGTTTTTATCTAATAGCTGATTAAATCAACTATTAGATAAAAGCACCAACCCCCCTCCCCCCCAAAGCACCCGACCTATACAGACACTGCGGAGCCAAGTTGAAGTAACGTGATGCTTCTGCTGGTAAAGTGCAGTTTGTTCAGGGTTTTTTTTCATGTCTGTAGGCAACCTGAGTGAAAATGCTTCACCTCTTAAACAGATATAATAATGCACATGATCTTCCATGCACTGGGGCATGAGTGACATGTAGAGGAGGTATGGCGGGGAGCATTTCTCCCCCCACGATGGACTGCTGCCAAAACTGCCACTGGCTTCTGTGGGTGGTCACCAACAAACCCGCCCCCCCTTGCTGCCGCCACAGTCCCCCAGTTGAGGGAGGCACCAGTGGTTTACGCACTGGTGATTTCTGGGAGATGTTCTTTTTTGTGCTCTCCATGGGATAGTGCAGCTCCATTTCTCCCCTAAGGGCCTCCATACACCTTATATTGTGAGCCATGCAAATGTTGATTGATGTCAGTGCTAGCTTGAGTTTGGAGCAGTCACACTTCAGGCCATCAGGAGCCTGAAAGGCTGAAAGAAAGCAGAGAATATTTTCTCTCTTAACATTTCAATTCAGTCCTTCCATTCCAGGCTTCCGCGCTGCCCCTCAGGTTTCCCCATCATGCTTGGGGTCCCTCCTCTCCCTTCTATTTACTGGTGGCTGCCCGCACCATATACTCCAGAGTAGCAAGCAGGGAAAGCTTAACTGCCTGTCTAGCTGCCACTGCTGCTGCTTTTCCCCAGAAGCCTGCTTGGAGAGCAGCAGTGGCAGCACAGGTGGTAGCAGACAGGCTAGTAAACTCTTCCCTGCTTGCTCCCCCAGGACAGACAGCATGGGTAGCCACAAATAGCAGAAGGGGGGGGGGGGGGGGCAGTGAGCAAGTACATGGAAGGTAGAAGGGCAGTGAGCCCTATCTGGGCCAGGAGGGGATGGGGGGCAGGTGGGGTATTTACACTAAGTTGTAGCCTAAAGGGACTACAACTTAGTGTAACACAAGTTGGTTATCATGGATGAGAGAGAACCTGTTATTTTGAAATGCCCAGAAAGTGCTGAAAACTAGTTTCAGATGTTAATGTGCAGATAACCAAGGGGTTAAGAGCTCCAGAAGTCACCCAAAATTACCATGTAATAAGGCCCAGCATGGGAAGTCCTCTGGTTTTCTGAATCCCATATGAAAGATGAGGATATTCTTTTAAGAAAGAAATGCTGCTTAACGAAAAGTGATTGGAGATCAGATTGGGTTTCAACATTTTCCAAGTGACATCTCGCAAGGTCACTCCCTTATTTGTAAAGATCGGGAGACTAGACAATGAATTATGTTTAATTTGGTATTCAGTACCAAAAATACAATATGTTTAGTTTGATATTTCAGTTTGTTAAACTGAATTGAAACATAGTATCAGTTCAGTTCAATGTTAATCTGTTTCTACGTGAGCTATACCTTGTTAGCGCTATAGTCCAAGTGCTGTCTCTCAATTCTTTTTCTGTCACTTGACTCCCTGACTAGATTACATTGCTTGGGACATACTGCATTAAGTGAAGTGCCACATTACATAGGACCTGAGTGTATTAGTAAATATGCATCTCTTTGGGAGTTCAGCCCAGGGAAGAAAATGGGGACATGAAGTACCCAATTTAGAATTTCCATGAGGAAGAATAGTCAGTTGAGCAGACGCAATGCAACACAAAACTTAAGATGAAACCTAATGATGTAATTAAGTTCAACAAAGTGAAATAGAATGTTTCTTTCAGAAATGAAATGTCAAAATGAAATTGTTCAGTGTTTTCAATTGAAAATTTCTAGCAGTTCCTGTTTTGTGAACAATGTTGATACTTCGGCTTTCTGTCCCATTTCAGTATGAGAACAAAATTGAAAATATCAAAATTCCCTGAAAGGCAGGAATTCTCAGCTCTGTTTATCACAACTTACTATTAACTCAAAACATTTCCCCTCCTACAAAATGTATTCGAGTGCAGAATATTTCTTCGTGCTTTGGAATAGATAGCTTAGATTGTTCTTGTCAGTTTTGTAGGCTTTTTAAAAGTATGAAATAATTTGGCTGATAATTATTAGATATAACTGGGTTTCTTACAACAGGAAATATCACATGGATATTTCCTTCTAATATTCAGGATGTCTAGTACTGGTCGTGGTTCTTCACTCTGAACAGTTGTTTTAATGCTGTGTTCTTAGGCATTCACTACAAGCAGATGCAACCCAAGCAGTATCATACTGTGGCTAGACCATCATGGCTGCAACATCACTCATCACAACTAGGGGCCATGCTCTTCTTGATCTGCTGCTCACAAATGGGAAAGAATTGGTTGGGAATTTACAAGTGGATGGCAACTTTGGTAGCAGCAACCACAAGATGATTTTGTTCAAGATCCTGAGGAAAGGAAAGAAGGAGAGCATCCAAGTAAGGACCCTGGACTTCAGAAAAGCAGACTTCCACTCACCCAGGGAAATGATGGGCAGTATTACCTGGGAGGCCAGTCTGAGGGGGAAAAGAGTCCAAGGGAGCTGGCAGTACTTCAAAGAAATCTTTCTGAGGATGCAGGAATAAACCACCCTGATGTACAGGAAGACTAGCAAGCATGGCAGAAGACCAGGTTGGCCAAGAAGTGCAAATTTGGACAAATGACTAGGGAGGAGCATACAAGTATTGCTTAGGCATGCAGGGATTAAATCAGGCAGGTCACTATGCAACTTGCAGGTAGCAAGAGATGTGAAGGGCAACCAGAAGGGTTCTACAAATATGTCAAGAGGAAGATCAGGGAAAATGTGGTTCCCTTACTGAAAAGGCAAGCCAACTAAGTGACAGATGATGTGGAAAAGACTGAAGTATTCAGTCTCTTTTAGCTCTCAATTCCTTTTTACATCGATCTTCACATGCAACGTCAACTCCCAGTCTACTGCACCTAGAAACACAGTTTAGGGAGTAGGTGAGGTTCTGGCAGTGGTGAAAGAATGGGTTAGGGACTATTTAGAAATGCTGGATGTATAGAAATCCAGGGGACTAAATGCAATCCACCCAAGGATGCTGAGGGAGTTGGCCACTGTGATTGCAGAGCTGCTGGCTGTTATCTTTGAAAACTTGTGGTGATAAGGAGAGGACCCAGACAATTGGAAAAGGGCAAATATAATGTCTATCTATAAGGAAGGGAAGAAAGAGGATCATGGGAGCTAAAGACTTGTCAGCCTCACCTCAGTCCCTGGAAAAATCATGGGGCAGGTCCTCAATGAATCTGTTTCTAAGCACTTGGAGGACAAGAATATCATTAGGAACAGTCAGCGTGGACTTGGCATAGCAGACCAACCTGATAGCTTTCTATGATGAAATGACTGGCTCTGTGGATGTGGGGAGAGCAGTGGATGTGATATACCTGGACTTTAGCAAGGCTTTTGATACAGTCTCCTACAACATTCTCACAAGCAAGCTAAATATGGGTTGGATGAATGAACTGTAAGGTGGATAGAAAACTATCTGGATGGTTAGGTTCAAAGGGTAGAAATCAATGGCTTGATATCTAGTTGGCAGGCAGTATCAAGTTGGTCCTGGGGACAGTTTTGTTTAATATTTTCATCACTGATCTGCAAGATTGGATGGTGTTTACCTTCAGCAAGTTTGTAGATGACAAACTGAGGGGAGTAGTACACATGCTGAAGCATAGTAGGGCTATGCGAAACAGCATGGTTTTGACTTCTGTTTTGACATTTCAATGGGACGTGTTTTGCTTTGAGTTTTGTTTCATTTTGAAAGTACTGTTCCATTTTGTTTCATCAAAATTGTTTCGCTGTTTTGATGTTTCACCCATAGGTTATAATGGGGGAAGCATGAAACTGCCTATAACTTTGTAATTTCTTGCCTGATTTGGATGAAACCTGCAGGGACAGTAGGCCCTGCTGAGGCCATGAAGCCTGCCATATTTCAAGGAGATAGGTGAAGGAGTTTCTGAGAAACTGTACCTCAAGCTGCTGACAAGCAAAACTTGTGACACTGTGTGTATGTTAAGGCGTGTCCTCACTGACTCTGGGGCCTCTACACAACATGGTAGTGTGCCCCAATGAGGTCTCCTTCTCCCCTACATCCTCATCCTGGTCTACCACTTTAAATGACACAGTGAGCAGCACAGTAGCACCAGTGTCATCTCAGGCAGCCAAACTGTCACAGAGCTTTTCTTTCCTTTCCTGCATGAGCTTCCTATCTAGCAGCTGCCAAAGAACTTTCCCTGCTAGCCCCAGCCCTGGGGCTTAGATGCTCCTGGGACCCTGCCTGCTTCTGGTCAGGTGCTAAGGGTGTTGGTCTAATGCTGAACACCCACTCACTCGGAACACTTGTTGGTGTACAGGATACATGTTCATGGGCAACTATGGCCAGATCCGGCCACATCTGGCTGCAACTTGCCCCGTAGGCCAAGAGGCCGCACAGCAGTGGCTCCATGTTGTTATCAAGATAGGCAGCCACCAAGGGCTGAGTGCTACCTGCCTTATGGTGGGGTATGGTGCCTCTGGACCCCACCATGGAAGCCATGGCCTTGGCCCACACTGACAGCACCTGTGGTGGAGGAGGAGACTGGCTTGTGGGTGGCATGCTAGCATGGGACAGTGGATCCTCCTCTTCCATGTCCCCCTGCCTCCCCAATCCCTGACTCTCTTCACCAGCACCTCCCTCCACTGATTTATGATTTGGCTGCTGCATATGCTGCCCTCCACCCTCATGTCACACATGGTGGCTAGCATGTGGACCGTACTGGACTACAAGGGATCAAGCCATTTCCTGAAGCCCTCCTTCATCTGCCTCACCAATGCCTGCACATCTGGTGACAGCAGCTTGCCCCAACCAGGAACACTGATCCCCTGGAAGATCTCCATTTGGCTCTGAAGTTTCCTCACCATGGAGATCACCTGACTAAGGGGGCCATTGCCAGTGCTGAGGATCTCAGTGGCCTCAAGGAAGGGCCTGAGGACCACCAATATCTGGGAGATGACATCTTGCTCATCTCTGTTAAGGGGAAAGCTGATCCCAATCTCCCCGAGCAAGGCCATCTCATGGATAGCCTTCTGTTGCTCCACCAGCCTCTAGAGCATCAGGTATGTGGAGTTCCACCGAGTCTCCAAATCCTGCACGATTTTGTGCTATGCAATGTAAAGCTCTGCTTGTTTGTCCTGCAGCATCTTGCCCCCTTGATGCTCTGGTGGAAGTAATCTGCCACCTTCCTGCATTTGGAAATGAGATTGCTGGTGGTGCTGGTACCATCATCATCAGCCCTGTCCCCCTCCAAGACATACCTGACAATGATATGGAACTTGTGTGCCACACAGCGGATGCCAAAAAAGTTGGCAACACAGACTACCTTGACCATATTGGCCCCATTGTTGATGACCATGAACCCACAGATGAGCTCACCCTGGCCAATGAACCACCCCTACACAACATGGTTCAAGGCCCCCATGATCTTTGTTGCTATGTGGGACTGATCCATCACCTTGGCTTGAAGGTGAGCCAACCAATGGCCTGACTGGCCACACCAGTGCTCTGTGAGGGAGAGGTAGGCCTGATCTCCACCCCAACTGCTCTAGATGTCTGAGATGAAGTGTATGGGGCCATGAGTGCCATGAGCTGCCTGAACTGAGGAGAAGGACTGGCTATCAACAGCAAGCATCTCCCCAATGATCTGAGTGATCTCACTCTCGCTTGCAACACACCTGGCTTTCTGTCCACCTTTCCCCCACTATTCCAGGGTGGCCTGCCTCTGCTTTGGTGGGATGGGGGCTTTGGAGTGAGAGGGGAACCTCCTTTTGGGCATGCTCCTGCTTGTGCCAGGTTGAGGAGCAAGGGCAAGGGGGTAGTGCCTGTGGAGATGTGCCAGCTTCCCTGTGGTGCTCATGTGTTTTCTTCCTTTGCCCCAGCTGGTTTTGGCTTGCCAGTGCAGGCAGGTAGTGCATGTGGGATCATCTGCCAGCTCAAAATGATCCCAGACCATACTACCCCCTTGCTTCTGGGGTGCAGGTACATGTGTGGATGCTGCAATTTCCCCCTCCTCAGTAGAAAGAGGCATAGCAACAGGAGGAAAGAACACAGCTGAGCTGCTTGCCTCCAAAACCTCTACCTCATCCTTCTCTGAAGTGCCTTCTGGGAAGGAGACCTGGCTCTAAGGGAAAACTGAGGGCTGTGAAGCCCAAACTCACCTGATACCTCCTCCTTCCCCAGAATTTCCTTTGCTGGGGCACTGAGATCCAGATCCAGATCTTCCTCTGGCACTGGAAGTCTTAGCATGGGAAGTAAAATGGAGGTGGAGGAGACTGTCATGCTGGTTCTGGTGCTGATGGTTGTTGTCATGGTGGTGGTACAGGGGGTTATGGCTGGTGCTTTTGGAGGGGATGTAATCTCAGGCACAGGCAGTGGCACTGGCACTGCTCTCCTCTCTTTGCGGCTTCTAGAAGCCTCATCCCTTCTAGTTGTATGAAAGAGGCTGCGTCTCAGTTTGGGTGGGGGGCGGGATTACATCTCTCCCTCTGCCCTCTCCTTTACCCCTCCTTGAAGACTTGTCAGCTGCCTTTCTACCATGCTTAATGGTGTGTTTCACAGTGTCTTGTTTTTATTCAAGTATATAAATGTATCTGCATTCCTATATAAATTCTTTAAGGTTTGTAGTCTATGCCGCAATGTATAAATGTATAGAAATAAAATATAAATGTTATCTCCCTTCCTATATAAATTAAATTGTATAGTGTGATCCTATCCTATAATTATAAAAATGAAAATAAAAAAATCAATGAATATAGTAATAAAATAAAAGGGTCTAGAAGAAAACAAAAGGTATTGTGGAATCCCACTTGCTAGACTAGGCTAGCAAATAGGAAATCATTCAAATTAATTCTAGTAGTGGACTTTGCTGTCTAACACTTCTGAGCTGTTGGAAGACATGGCTCAGTAATTATCAGACCCCAGAAAACAGGGCAGTTCAAACAGTGCTGTCTTTTATGCTGTTTTTGCATCCCTCCCCCAGAGCACTGGGATTGGAAGGGACCTCAGGGAAGGATCACAGTCAGTGGCCAGCTACACAGTCAATATGAGACCAGTCCTTCCCCCCTCTTCCCCCACCCTCTCCTTACTTTCTATTTCCCTGCAGGCAAACCCAGCTTGAGCTTTGAAACTTGAAATGTTTCAAAACTTTCAAAACGTTTTGACTGCCCTCATTTTGTGTTGAGGCGTTTTTGAAGCCCTTCATTTAATTTAAGTTTTGCTGTTTCAATCTCAACATGAGTCAAAACAGCATTGAAATGAAACAGCTGGTGAAATTTGCACAGCCCTAGAGCATAACACTAAGATTCAGAGAGATCTAGACAAATTGGAGGATTTGATCAAAAGTAATCTCATGAGGTTAAATAAGGACAAATGCAAAGTCATGCACGTAGGACAGAACAATCCCATGCACTGGTATAATCTGGGGACCAAATGGCTAAATAGCAGATCTGCAGAAAAGGACCTGGGGGTTATGGTAGACAGTAAGCTGACTATAAATCAACAATGTGCCGTTGTTGTGAAGAAGGCTAACAGCATACTGGCCTACATTAGAAGGAGTGTTGTCAGAAGGTCAAGGGAAGTGATTTCTCCCCTCTATTCTGCATTGGTGAGGTCATTTCTGGAGTTCTTCATCAAGTTTTGGGTCCCCTACTACAGAAAGGATATGGAGAATTTGAAAAGAGTCCACTATGCTACCAGATTTACCCATTCCTTTGGGGTATGCTCATTTATTAGAGTTACATTTCTGGGGTCTCTGTAATTCTATCAATGTGCTGCTTGTGTCACTTGTGTTTCTACATGGAGCTATATCTCTCCCTTCTGCACGTCCTCACCCCAATGGAGCTACCTTGCAGGGTTTAGCTTCAATGGGGCTGGGTTCCTCCAGCTACTGAATCAATCAAACACTTACACATACAGGTTAACAGAGCACAGCTGAGTCAGGCTGGGTTACTCAGCATTTCCAGGCTGATAACCACATGTGCCCCAACTTCAGCACAGGAATAGAGTATGTCTCCTTTGGCTGGGTCAGCCAGCACTCACAGGCTGACCCTGTCATATGCCACAGCTCAGCACAATAGGACAATCAATAAAAAACAGTCAAACACATGCATGCAGGTTAATAGGGTACCTTTGAGTGGGCAGGGTTTGATCAACACTTTCAGATGAAACCCTCATGGGCCTCAGCTCAGCACACCCCTTATTTCAGCAGGACAATAATAAATGCAGTTAAGCACACATATACACACACTAACAAGGTATGTCTGAGCAGGCTGGGTCTGATAATCACTTTTAGCTGAGACCCTCACACACGTCAAAACTCAGCATGCCCCAATCTCTTGTCATAAGTGTCTTAGTAGTAACTTCCTTGATGAGCAGACCCCACAGGATCTTTGGGCTTTACAGGGAACTTGTGCTTAGGTAAAAGCAGCATTGCTACAGAGCAGGTGGGGAGGTAGAGGAGAAGGAAGAGTAAACAAGGTTGAGAGAGAGAGAAAGTATAGCAGCCAGTTTGACTATAAAAATTATTTTATTGCCAGGTATGTGAAACTTATGATGATACTAGTAGTAATAGCCATACAAGGAAAAGCAAACAATTACATTGCAGTTAGCTTGCATTACAGAGCTGAAGTTTGATCAGCAAAAGTCAGGAAAGTTGTGCCTGAAGTGAGAGAGAGAAGGAGAGAGAAAGATTGAACCAAGTCTGAGATTTAGAAAGTGGGCTTAAACAAAAGAGGGATAGAGAAAAAGAGAGAGACAGTTGAGGTCTCATCACTCCAAGGTTCTCAGGTGCTTGTTGATGGGCAGAGCCCCAGCACACTCATTGAAGGTATTCCAGGCAAAAAAGGAGTGGAACTGGTGCAGCTTTTGGATCCAAACACCAGGACACAGACTGAAGCTGAGGTAGGGGTTTTTGTAGGGGCTTAAGGGAGAACACTAGGTTTGTTTATGAGTAAACAATGGCTCATATGTTGGATAATAGGAACTGATCACCCCTGGCTATGGGTGGCATTACTCTGAGACAGTTCATAATGCAACAGGCAGATTCAGTGTTGTGGGTACCAGTAAAGGAATCATTACTAGGATTGGTTTGATAAATGCTGAGCTGGGTGTGTGTAGACAAAGGATTGATTAACATTTGGAGCAGGGATCCTCCATCATGCAGTGCTCCCTTGCTTCTCTGGTCCCAGAATTCAGTGTGGTCCTTGCCTTGGAATCTCTGTTCTCCATCCTGAATGCTAATGAAGGTGCTTTCCTGTCCCATCTTCCATGTAAATGAGGCCAGGGGAATTGCTTCACTCCTATCATCTTTGTTTGGAGGGGTTTAGGTGTGCTTCCCACTGCATCTTCATTGTCATTTGTAAGTCCTCTAATCAGTTCTGCCATAGTTCTTGTTCAGGCAGAGGTGGGGGATGAGTCCATTGTGAGTCAGGCAGGCTGCATACCATGTTAGCCACCTTCACAACAAGGGCACACTGTTGACTTATAGTCAGCTTACTGTCTACCAAGAACACAGAGCTGAGAGGTAACAAGCATAGGGCAATGAAAATGGTCAGAGGGCTCAGGAATGTGATTTATGAGCCAGGATCCTGGTTTTTTCTGTTTAAAATCACAAATTCTCTAATTAAAATCTCCAAAGTCTGCATATTTCCATGATTAAAATGTAACACTACTATATACATAAGTATCAGTTGAATAAATTGTTTTATTGATATGTTTATAATTTTAAAGGATTTAGAAGCCTACCAGTGCTTCAATCATTATAATAAAGTAAGTTATAAATACTTTGGGTTTCTGCCCAGTGTGTGGGGTTTGAGGCCTGGGACCAGAATGCACAGCTGCAGGCTCCGGTGGGGCATGGGACAGAGATGCAATCAATTCATTCGGGGCGGGGGGCCTGGCTCCCTGCCATTGCATGCACTCCCAGGAGGCTATGGGGGGGCATGTGCCCCAAAGATTTATGCATGGAGTGGAGGCGGGCTGCCTGATGCAGGCTTAGGGATCCCTGCCCCACTGTCCTCCCCCTGGGGCCTCTGGGGCCCATCAGGCAGGACCCAGCATGGCAGGGCAGAGCAGGATGGCAACAGAAAGCTTAATGCTGCTGCCTCTGGGAGCCCCGCGTTGCTATGGTGAGGCACCCCCTGATTGCCTGGCAGTGTAGGGCTTGCATCAGTGGTGCCTGGCCCAATATGCTCTGCTATGCTGGGTCCCACATGATGGGCTATGGAGGTCCTAGGGGGAGGGCAGCAGGGCAGGGAGCCCTTAGCCACAGCCCACACCCATTCCACACACAAATCTAAGGGACACATGCCTCCCCTCATGCCTCACCCCAGGAGTCCATGCAGCAGCAGGGAGCCACACCCCATACTCAAGCCCATAGTGGGCAGCCCACATTTACCCCATGATGGGCTCTGCTTTGGCTGTGCTACCTCTGGGGGAGGGGGAGCCAGGTTCCATGCTTCACTCCACCAGAGCAGCTGCCACATCCCACAGGCAGCAGCTGGGGTTAATGTATTTCTGTGGAGGGAGGGGGCTGCAGATCCAGATCCCTAGCCCTGCAGCCCTGACAGTTGGTGGCCCCCTCCAGCAGGGGGTTGCGGGTGGAGAGTGAGGAGCATCAGCTGGGCCAGGGGACTATGGTTGGGAAGCGAGGGGCACAAGCAGGGCCAGGGGGCCATGGGTCCAAAGTGAAGGGCAATGGCATGGTCAGGGCACCAGCATATCAGGGCTGCTCAGCACCACAAAACAGTGCCAGAGGGCAGATTCAGCTGGACCCACATCCTGGTGAGTGAAGGGTGTAGGGGGAGCTCTGATTTTCCTTGATAAAAACCCCAAATCAAATGCCAAATATAATTTATTTGACTCTTCTTGGCTGTCACATTTGGCAAAACTATATCCTAAATATAAGGTTATATAACAAATAAGGTTATATGACATATGAAAGGAAATAAGGTATATGCATATTTTGAAAAAAAAACTTGTAAGTATCTTCCTTGTACAGAATTGCTAATTCTTCAGAACTCAAGTGTTCAGTACCAGTAATACCACCTCATAATAGCTTCCATTTTTGAACATTTATAAGTAAAGGATAGGATCAATAAATTTGACAAAATGTAGGGGGAAAGTAATTATTTCTTGAAGGGGAGAACTTCAGGGCTCCTGAAATGTGATTTCATTTTTTCTCTATAACTTTTCTTTAAAAAAAATTCTTTAATCTATTTCTTTTCTTCAGGATTTTCCTACAGCTATTTATTGATCTCAGTGCTAACTTGCATTACTTTCACAAGATGGCTGGCACTTCCTTTTCATGCCTGACACTTCCTTTTGATACAACCACTGCCCACTCTCTCTCTCTCGCCCTCTCTCTTTTTTTCTTGCCTAACACAAGCTAACTGCACTTAAACACTACTTTTTTGTAACACAGGTGTTCAGGACCAACATTCAGATTGGCAAACCAGTAATTAGGAACAGGTCACCTGAATAATGTTCTTCAAGCTCTATCTGGCTCTTCCTCCTATTTATAAAATGCAGAAAACCAAGAACAGGTGAATAATGGAAACAGAAGATAAACTCATATAAACTTAAGGTGCAGACAGAAGTGACAAGTTTTGCCTGATCTGGCCTCTGAAAGTTGTCTACAGCTGTGACCAAACAAAAGTGCACAACTGCAGAGTGCTTTAAAGGGGCCCAATCCCATCATAGTCTGGCCCCTCATTAAGTGAGGGTTCAGGCGAAGGCATTCCAAAGCAGAGCACCTTCGTTAACTTCTGTCTGTATGCATTGGGAACAGGGCTTGACTCACATAGCCCAGCCTGGCTCCCAGTGCTGTTTTCAGAATGGAAGAGATGAAAGGAGCAGAGGAAACTCATTCCAGGATGTTTTCAGCCCACACTGGAGGGTGGGATGGGTGGATTGGAGCTCCAATCCCACCCCCACTCCAGCACAGCTGGGGAAACCCCAGAACAGACCTCCCTCCCCTTCCTTCTCTCCCTTCCATTCTGAGATAGAATGGGAAGGGGAGGGGAGAGGGGAGCGCAGAGCTAGGCAAAGAGGTTGCAGAGATTCAGCCTCTCTCCCTGGATTGGATCCAAATTAAAAATGTTTCTCCCATGTGAGGATTGATCTCACTCATAGCACTTTCTATGAGTGCTATGAGTTAGACCCACAAGCTACACTTCTGTATGGGTCTTTAGGTTAAATACAGTCAAAAAGTCCCAGGCTGAATCAATTCAGTTTTTGCAGATTTCTCTAAACTGCATAGATTGAACTGATAATAAAGTGAACTGATGTTCACTTTTGAAACCTGAAAGGCAGCCAGATGCCTGTAGTGGCCCATATCAGTATCTGGGGTGCACTAGACCACACCTGCCAGCCTGCTGGCCACTTCTGAAAGCACCCTAATGCAGGCTGAATTGTCAAATGCTCATTCTTGATTGGCTACCCAGCAAACGCCCCACAACCACTTGCTATCCTCTCCGGGGGAGAACAATTCCTCCAGCCCAGGGATACCTGGATCCCCTGGCCTCAGAGGAAGTTCCCTGCCTATACCAGGGTCCCCTGAGCCTTCCGCTGGTGCAGAAAGGGGATTTCCCCTTCTCATCTCTCAATATGGTCCCGTATGACTTGGTCCCATGTCAGGTAGACAGGCAGAGGCCAGGTAACAGAGGCTTTACTGCCTCAGCTCTGTGAAAGCCAGCCCTAATCTTCTGGAGAAGATAGCACATCCTAGGGCTGCAAAGCATTCTGGGATGCTGGGGGACTGTGAGTTAATTTGATTCAGGGGCGGATCTGGGACAGAAATTCCATAAACTGGTTTCACATTTAAGTCTGATACTATATTCGGGTTTATCTTAAACTGGTTTCAGCCATTTTCAAAGTGCTTTATGTGCACTGAACTTCTGTTCTGTTACAGGTTTAAACTGGTATCTGATCACAAATCAGTTTATGTGTAGCTTCTGTCCCTAGCTTTAGTGTCCTTCCTAGAGGGAGGAAGCTGTAGTTCAATCCCGCTGCCAAATTGTTAAACCATCCCAGACAAATGTTCATCCTACCTCTTCTTGAAAACCTCCAATGAATGAGATTCCACAGATTCCCTTGCTTCATCATCCTACTGCTCTTGTGGTTAGCAGGTTTTTCCAGTGATTTCATTTAAGCTGTAGAAGTAAAGCTGGACAGGAGAAAATCAAAAGGTAAAAGAACAGGTGTTTAAAGGGAAGGGAACATAAGTAAAGAGAACCAGTCATCTGAATTATATGATCTGAAGCAGTCGAGTGACTCTTCTGTGAATGAACCTCAAGTGTTCTATTAATCTGCTGATAGTCCTAAAGAAACAGAAAAGTAATGGATCAAAACAAAAACTAAAAAGACTCAAAAGAATCTCTTCCACAGGGAAAAAAATATTTCTGCACAGAATAAAAATTACTTTAGTTATTTTTAATTATATGAATATGTAACTTAATAATAAGAAAACCCTGTGAAACATTTGGTGGCTGTTTTGTTTCAATGCTGTTTTGACTAGTTCGGAGCTCAAAACAGCAAAATTGAAATCATGGAATCATAGAATCATAGAAGTGGGTGGGGTTGGAAGGGACCTTGTAGATCTTCAAGTCCGACCCCCTGCCTGGGCAGGAGAAAAAACTGGGCTCAAATGATTCCAGCCAGGTAGGCATCAAGCCTCCTCTTAAAG
>NW_017728886.1:226189942-226222480 GCF_001723895.1 Crocodylus porosus
GGCCCATGTTCATCTTGGCATCAATGATGACTCCAAGATCCTTTTCTGCCTCTGCACTGACGAGAAGGGGGTTCCCCAGCCTGTATAGAGGGGGAGTATCACCTCCTTGGACCTGCTCGAGATGCATCTGTGGATGCATGACAAGGTGTGGTTGGCCTTCCTGACTGCATCTCCACCCTGCTGGCCCATGTTCATCTTGGCATCAATGATGACTCCAAGATCCTTTTCTGCCTCTGCACTAATGAGAAGGGAGTTCCCCAGCCTGTAGGCTGGTTCTTCCTCCCCAGTTGCATCACCTTGCACTTGTCAGTGCTGAATCCCATCCTATTCTCATCCACCCACCCCTGTAACCTGTCTAGCTCCAATTGTAGCCTATTCCTTCCTTCTAGAGTGCCCACATCCCCCGACATCTTAGTGTCATCAGCAAATTTGAACAGGTTGCTTTTTACCCCCTCATCCAAGTCACTGATGAAGATGTTGAACAGTGTGGGCCGAAGCCCTGCAGAACCCCCCTGCCTACATCCCTCCAGGTCGAAAATGACCTATCCACCACCACCGTCTGGGTGTAGCCCTCCAGCCAGTTGGCGACCCATTTGACTGTAGGTGTTGACACCACAGTCCCCCATTTTTTTTTAACAAGAACGGGGGGAAAGACAGTGTCAAAGGGCTTCCAAAAGTCCAGAAAGACTATGCCCACTGCTACCCCTCCATCTAAGGATTTAGTTGTAGAAGGCCACCAGGTTAGTCTGACAGGACCTGCCTCTAATGAACCCGTGTTCGTTGCCCCTAAGCATAATCTCCCCTTGCCTTAGAATCTCTGTTCTCCATCCTGATGCTAATGAAGGTGCTTTCCTGTCCCATCTTCCATGTAGCCATAACATCAGTGCTGCCAGTGGAAGCAAGGAGGTGGGAGCAGCATCTGCACCTGATGTCCCTGCACCTGCACCACCTCCAGTCAGTCCAGAAGTAGGCACCAGCAGTGGAATCACTGTCTCCTCCACCCCAATTTCATCTCTCAGGATAAGCTTCCCACTGCCAGAGGAGGAGCTGGAGCTGGAACCACGGATGCTGAGTGCGCTGACTCAAACAATTCTGTGGACTGAGGGGTAATCAGAGTTAATGCTCAACACCCCTCAAATTTCCCCTAGACCCAGGTCTCCTCTGGAGCAGCACCTTGGAGGAGGCTGAGATTGTGGAGGCAAGTGGCTCAACTGAGGCAGTTCCTCCTGCTGCTGAGCTTCAGCCTGCTGAGTAGTGGGATAAGGCAGGATCCTCACCTTCAACCCAGAAGCGGGGGAGTAGTGCAGTGTGGGAGCATTTTGAGCTAGCAGATGATCCTAGGTTTGCCATCTGCCAGCACTGCCAAAGACACATGGGCTGTGACAGGGATGTGAGACACTTTTCCACTACGGCCCTACTGATGCATCTGAGAAGGCAGTACCCCCTTGCCCTTCTTCCTGCTCTGCCTGACACCACTGTGAGTGTGCCAAAAGACAAGTCCCCCACTCCCCTTCCCCCCAAAGCAGAGGCAGACCACCCTGGACCAGTGGGGGAAAGGTGGACAGAAAGGGGCGCGTGTTCTCAAGGTGAGTGAGATCACCCAGCGCATTGGGAAGATGCTTGTGCTGAATAGCCAGCCCTCCTCCCTAGTTAAGTGGCCAGGGTTGAGGTGGTTTGTAGCACTTCTGGCCCCATTTTACAAAGTGCCTGCATGAACCACCTGTAGCAGGACAGTGGTGCCCTCCCTGTATGAGGCATACACTTGAGGGAGGAGCTGTGCAAGGCAGGGCCACGGGTAGCCTTGCACTTCACCTCCAACATCTGGAGCAGCTGGGGTGATCCCTCATGGAGCACTGGTATGATCAGCCAGGCTGTCGGTGGGCTCTACTGCAAGCAGAGGTGCTGGATGAGTCCCACATGGCAAGGGAGATCATGGGAGCCATGAACCACATGGTGCAGAGGTGGCTTATTGGGCAGGCTGAGCTCACCCACATGTTCATGGTCACCAACAATGGGGCCAATATGGTGAAGGCTGTCCATGATGCCGACTTAGTTGGTATCCACTGTGTGGCACACAGGCTGCACCTAATAGTGAGGAATGTCTTGGAGGGGGACAGGGCTGTTGGTGATGGCGATGCCACCACCACAGCTACAAGTCAGTTGATTTCAAAATGCATGAAGGTGGTGGGCTACTTCCACTGCAGCATCAAGCGTGGCAAGATGCTGTGGTAGAAACAGGCAGAACTGAGCATCCCACAGCACAAAATTATGCAGGACATGAAGACTAGGTGGAACTACACATACCTGATGATCAGAAGGTTGGTGGAGCAACAGAAGGCCATCCATGAGATGGCCTTGCTTGGGGAGATTGGGATCAGCGTCCACCTGAACAGAGCTGAGTGGGGTACCATCTCCCAAATCTTGGTCATCCTCAAGCCCTTCCTTGAGGCCACTAAGACCCTTAACACTGGCGATGCCCTCCTCAGCCCGGTGATCCCCCTAGTGAGGGAACTGGAGAACCAAATGGAGACGTTCCAGGGGATCAATGTTCCTGGCTGGGACAGGCCGGTGTCACCAGATGTGCAGGTACTGGTGAGGCAGCTGAAGGAGGGCATCAGGAGATGACTGGATCCCTTGCAATCCAGTACGGTCTACATGATGGCGGGCATGCATGACATGACCCAAGGGTGAAGGGAAACATGTGCACTGGCAACCCCAAACCCTTGATCACTAGATGCAGGTGCTGATCAACAAAGTCAGGGAGGCTGAAGTGCAGAGGCGCGGGGATGTGGAAGAGTGGGATCCACTTTCCCGTGCCAGCACTCCAGGCACCAGAGCCAGCACCAGCACCAGCCAGTCTCCTCCATGCCAGCCACTGCCAATGTGGGCCATGGGCATGACTTCAATACTGGGGTCCAAACGCACCAGACCCCAGCCTTGCGCAGGTAGCTCCAAGGCTTCAGTGGCTACCTATCTCACTGAGGATGTGGAGCCACTGGACTGTGACCCCTTGGCCTACTGGGCAAAACACAACCAGATGTGGCAGGATCTGTCCATGATTGCCCGGCAACACCTGTCCTGTCCACTGACCACTGTTCCAAACGAGAGGGTGTTCAGCATTGCTGGGGATTATGTGACTCCCCACCACACCTGCTTTGGTGGAGCAGCTGGTGTTCCTAAAGGTGAACCTCCTGCTGCTGGGGTTCCCCAAGGTCCACCTGCAGATGGACTGAGTACCACCCTCCTCATTCCATCTGCACCAATTTCCTTTTTTGAGTTTTTTAAAAGCCAAGTAATGCCCTGCTCTCAGCTGGAGGGGGCACTAACTATCACTAGCCAGCAGGGGAAGAACATGTCCCCACTGGGCTCATTCCCCTGCCAGGACAAACTTGGAGGTATGGGATTGGGGCTATGGGGAAGGAGGAGACCCCATGTCCTGAGCATGACCACTAAAACTGCACCCTGCCAGGGTATGGAGGCCTGGTGGGACTGCTGGCAGTGCAGCAGCCCTTTAAATTCCAGGACCAACGATCCCTGGTGAAAGGCAGGTAGGAGACATCATAACCTCCAGCTAATGCATGCACGTGCAAAGTCCTGGCTGGGGAACACCCAGACCTGTCATGTCTTCGACAGGCCTGTTGCTTGCTGGTTGCAGTGCAGTTGTGAGGCTCCCAGTGAGCTCAGCTTAGGTGCCTGGGATGCCAGCTTTAGGGTTGAAACCCCCTTTGTCAGGCTGAGGAAGTACCTTCAATTGGTCCTAGATGGAAGGAATAGTAAAGAAGCTGGAGGCTGGCCTGGCATGCAGTGCAGACAAGAAAGCCAGTCAGTGAAAATGGAAATGGAGGTGTCAGGTGGGGAGGGACAGGCTGGGGTGGGGAGTTGGGGGAAAAGGGAGATGTAGCAGTGCAGATAAAAGTGTAGATATGCCTGGGGTGTCAGATGTCCAGCAGGTCTTAGCATGCAAGAATTCCACTAGGAGGCTGATGAAGTGCAGTTCATAGGCCCAGCTCTAAAAAGTGGTTTGCATTGTAATTTGTTCCCTCTGAGGATCAGGCCTGAGAGACTGGAGGCAGAGTGTTTTTTTCATGAGGAATGTGCCCCCACAGGTAGCTGGGTTTTGTTGTCTTTGATAGATTCTGGTGTGCAGTTTGTGGGGTACCGGAGATAGTTGGCAGGTTTTGTGTTTTGAGCTGTAGGAAGTTGGCTTCAGTTCTGGTGATGAGGTTAGGTGTGTGTTTGAATGTACAAACCACTTTTCAGAGCTGGGCCTATGAACTGCACTTCATCAGCCTCCTAAGTAGTAGGTATAGAAACTCATGCACTCAATATACAGTGGAGTCACATCATACATGCATTTAACTTACACTAATTCAACTATACATGCTCGGCAAAAAAAAGAAGAGAAAAATAACAATTTAAATTACTGCAGGCAATTCCACCTGCCATTCCACTCAATGAGCATATGCCCCGGAGTGAGCACGAGATGGGAGACATGAATCTGCTGTTCCCTCAGTCGGTTTCAGTTCCCGTGTGCCTCTCATAGTGTGAGCATCTCGCCACGCTGAGTGTGATTCTAGTGATTTGAGATCATACCAAGAAATGTTTGAGCAGCTCAAGAGACAACAGTGACAGTTGTGGATCACCATGTTTTTCAAGAAAAAACAACTAGCAGCAGATGAGCCTACGCAATCAACTTCTCAAGCTGAACCGGACCTAACCACTTCGTCTATGACTCGCTCTCCATAATTTTGACTTTACACGATTTTCGCCTTACGCGCTGACTTTAGAACTTAACCACCGCGTAAGATGTGACTCCATTGTACACAGTGGCGTTCTGGCACACTGCAACCGGCCGGACATCTGACATCCCAGGCATCGCTGCACTTTTACCTGTGCTGCTACATCCCCCTCCCCCCCTTCTCCACATACCAGACTGTCCCTCACCCCCTGATGCCTCCATTTCCATTTTCACTGACTGGCTTTCTTGCCTGCATTGTGGGCCAGTATAGCCTCTGGCTTCTTTACTATTCCTTCCATCCTGGACTAACCGTAGCTACTTCCTCATCCTGACAAAGGGGTTTTCAACCCTAAAGCTTCCAAAGATGCATTTTTTTAAGTACGGGGTTTTTTTTTCATAATACACATATATACATAAAAACAGAAGATAAGCCATCATACACCATGAGTAACATCATATGTCCAACACAACATAACATCTTTACTTCTTGCTGTCAATTCCATTATAAAAAGAAAGGCTCTGTGACAGTTCCATTTGGGTACCTTTGATGCTGCTACTGGTGCTGAGCCAGCTAAGTTATTTTACCTGTTGTCATGTAAAGTGGAGGACTGGGCATGAGGCTGTAGGGGAGGAGGAGGCCTCACTGGGGCACACCACTGTGTTGTGCAGATGCCCCAGTGCCAGGAAGGGTGCACCTTCACATACACACAGTGTCACCCACCCACATCACGAGTTTTGCCTGTCAGCAGCCAGAGGTACAGTGCCCCAGAAGACAGACTCCCCCAGCAAGACATACACAGAGCTGGCAGGCTTCATGGCCTGGCAGGGCTCAGCAGCCAGGCCTGCACTAGATTCCACCCCCCTGTGTCCCAAGATAGATGCAGTTGCCCAACCACCCACCTACATCATGAATTTTACCTGTCAGCAGTTTGAGGTGCAGGGCCCCAGAAGACAGACTCCCCTAGCAAGACACACATGCAGCTGGCAGGCTTTGTGGCCTAAGCAGGGGCCACCACCCCTGCAGTTTTCAGCCTGCTGCACCTTAACACACACAGGGTCATCTGTGTCATGAGTTTTGCTTGTCAGCAGCTTGGGGTGCAGTCCCCCCCAACCCCTGCAATGAACTTCTTGAAACTTGGCATGCTTTGTAGACTGAGAAGGGGCCACAACCCCTGGAGTTTCATCCCCCTGTGGTATAACACATAAATGTGACATAAGTTTTGCTTTCAAGAATTTAGAGTGCAGTTCCTCCTAAACCCCTCCACCTATCTTCTTGAAACTTGGCAGGCTTCATGCTCTTAGCAGGGGCTACTATTTCTGCATGTTTCACTCAAATCACATACAAAACAACAAAGTTATAGATATTTCATTGATTCCCATTGTGCCCTATGGCCGGATCTCCAAGGCTGCTCCGAAGCTTTGGAGCCACTTCAGCAGAATCAAAGGGGCAAACCAATCCAGAGCTCTGGATCAGATCACTGACATCCTAAGTGGCCAGATCCGAAGCTGGATTGAATACCTGTCTACTCGCACAGGCCTATTGGTCACCTTGCAGTTCACAGGTCTATGAATCTTTGTGGGTGCATGTGGCACAACATTGCTGATCTATTGTGTATAGGTCACTATAGATCACTTAATTTAAGGAGAAAAGGGAAAGCAAGATTGACTGCTTGAAAAACAAGCAGCTTTCAGTAATGTCTTCACAAAGCTAGTCTGCAGTCATAGAACATGCCATTGCACTTTTAAGTCAACTTTTCATAACAATGTCATTTTCAAATACTGTGCCAGTGTTGTCATCCCTGTCACCAACTATGGATGAAGGAGTAGAAAAAAACTTATTGAAAATGATAGAAACCTTTCAGCTTTAACAGCCATGAAAACTATCCTTTTAGTTCCATATGGAAAGCTTGCGTATATATGATGTGATGATTTTACCATATCATTGCTGCTGACAGCTTAAATAGCCTTGCCCTGAGACTCCCTGACAGTCACAAATGACAAGCCATTTATCTGGAAGTAAAGGACAGAATGTTATTGATGAATACATATAATTTTACAACATAATTATATCAGAAACATCAGTCATAACAAGAAAACCTTCAACCACAAAAGTTATTATCTAGTTATCCACGGAGAAGGTCATTACTATACATACTACTTCCTGGTGGAACCAAGTTTAACCCTTGGAAGTTTACACTGTACTTTTGGACTAAGATAGATGTAAAACCATACTGATATTTCATGTTACTTGTATGACACAAAGAAAGGTGTGAGATCATAACTTCTCAAGATTTGGAAGCTACAGTTAAGTTCACTGGGAAGGATTATTTACAGGTTTTATCATCTGATGCAGGTTTTGTCAAGCTTTTTGCCACTGCACTGTCTGGCAATCATCGGATGTTGTGGTGGAAAAGGCAGGTGCTAGGACCTTGGTGATACCTCCTCTGCTACAGCAAAGAGAATAAACTGAAAACAGAAGGCACTAAGACCCTGGGGAGCATGGCTGGAGCATGCTGTTGATTCCCTGAGCTCCTAAAGGTCAGATCCAGTCTCTTCATGGGTGGGATCCAGGCCAGGGGCCATAGGTTGCTGACCCCTGATCTGATGAGAGAAAGATATCTGTTAGTATAGTTTTAAATAAAAACCCAGAAGCACATGTGCGAATTCCCCAGATTTGCCATTTTCTCATACAAGTATTCATTTAATATACACCATTTGATGACACAATAATTGAGAGGACACTATGGTGTCAGCTATATATTTAAAAATAGGCCAAAAATGGAGCATTAATTTGCAATCCATTACACCTTTTATCTTCTGCACTGTTTTTTTATATTAAACAATTTTTTATAAATCATACATGTTGATACATGTTGACTTTTTTGTTTGGGGAAGTATTTTCTTTAAAAATCAGATAATCTTAATATTAAAAGGGCATATTAAAACTCAACATAATCTATTACTTGCATCGTATTTTCATTCCCTGCTCTCAAGACATTTTACTGATTCTGAGTTTTATTATCACTATTTCACATCTGCGCAATCTGAAGCTCTGAGAATATGCCAAGGGCACACAGCATGGGAGAAGATCTTAGGTGTCTTCATCTAGTAAAATACCCCATATACTGGACCTAACCAATTCCACAAAAATATATTGTACCTCATCCTGCTTCCTACATCATGATAACAAGTACATTCTTTCAGTACATCTGATTAGATATTTTCTACTTAACTATTTCAGCATTATCAATGATTTAACAGAATTATAAATACAATTAGAAACAAGTGTTTTCATTTAAGCCCAGGACATGGACATGTATTACTTTCATACATGAGATTTATATAGCTATTCAAAACCTAATGAGTCACTTTGCTCGTTTTCCAACCCATAGTACCATGAAGTGACCACAAATCTTTATACCTCCTGGTTAACTGTGCTTAATATGTATTGTTTAAGGAAACGCACAAGCTGCATATACTTTTAAAACCCTTTTCCTGTTATCTTCATTATTAGTTGTCCATGTAATTACTTTAGTTACTTTTAATACTTGGTTAAAAATGTAGGGCCAATACTGTCACTGTAGCCAAAGGGACAGCAGGTCTATAACTGAGGACAGAAGGTAGCCCATAGATTTTGACCCAGGATCCTTTATTAACTCCTTAATTTGTCAAAACTATTTTGTCAGTGAGAATTTTGCCTGTGTAAGAAATGAAAAGCACAGACCAATACTTTTCCTTCCTTATCTTGTATAAGACCATTATTTATTAGTACCTATTCTACAAAAAGTAACTTTGAACTGAAAAATGGAATTTTCATTTAGAAAATGTTAAAATAGGCTGTATAAACAATCTTGTATTGTTTCTCCAATAGTAAATCTGTTGAAAGTGAAGTTTCCTGAGAAAAGTTTTGTTGTTGACAAATCTCTGTTAAGTAACCATTCAGAAGTCATGCCTGAAATTCTCTGTATGATTTTACAATCTCTTATATTTTCTTTCATGTGTCTGTCCACCCGTGACACTTGCATGAAGTTACTCCCTAAAAACAAAATGGATTAATATTGTCTTCTCTTTAAAAGAGAGCCTTTTCGGTTGTGCAAGCCACCTGCCTTCATCAAGCATCATGAGAATTATGCAGAACTGACATTTAAAAAAATGTCATGCTTATAGCTTCTAGTCTATCCATTGGTTGCAGTCTGGAATGATGTAGGAAGGTTCAGTAGAATAATATTATATCATTAGTCATCAAAAACAATATGAATGAAATAATATTAGCTGCTTGCAGACATTAAAAAAATCAAGCAAAACACACTTTAATGGAAAAATACATTATTTCGACCCCACTCTGCAACTTCTATGTAAATCAGGTGCTTCAGTAGGGCTTTTTGGCTCTTTTAGTTAAAGCTGATTCCAGTCATCTGTTAGATAAAAGCACCAAAAAACCCTACTAAAGCACCTGATCTTTACAGATGCTGAGTGAGTCGGGTCCAACTAAGGCACTGCCTCTCCTGGGCGTGCAAGGGACTCACTGCAGGAACATGCTATATTTAAAACAAAGCATCATTTTTTTGTTTTGGGGTTTTTTTTCATGCCTGCAAGCAGCTATTGTTATTTGGAGATTCTCAAGATACTACAAAACACATCTTTTTCTAGCCTGTTCCAAAGTACTGTTGATGTTGAAGGAAAGCAAGATCCCAACCAATGTCCAGATGGATAAAATATTGCAAAGAAAAAATATGAGGATAAAGAACAATTAAAAGATATTGAATAGATTATAGAAAGAGAATCAACTGGTTGTCAACAGCTTAAATTCTTCTAGCACCGACTGCCTTCATAGGTATCTGCTACCCCCTTCTTCAGAAATATTATGACCTGGTCAAGAGGTCTTTGTTACCAGATTTGCTAGAAACTTACCTCAGAAAATATAGATTCTTACATAATCATTACTTGCAGAGTTTTAAGAGAAATATTTCAAAAGTTGGCAGCTTTGTTAGCTAGTTACTGTGGAACCTAAGCTTTTAGCCTGGTCCTTTTCTTTTTGACAAAAATTATAAAGTCTTATTGACTTCAGTGGGAATAGGTTTAAACTTGATTTCACTGTTGATATTGTCACCGGGCACTAAGGTGCCTGCTCCTTTAAGAGCAGAAACTGCCTAAGGAGACGGCCCTAAGAGCCAGACAGAAACCCCACAGGTGCAGGTTACTATGGCAGCAGGCTAATAAGGGAATTAGCCTGCACCTGCACCCGGTCAGCTGACTGGAAGAAGGCAGGGCCCTGGGCATATATAAACGCCAGGGCGGAGATCAGCAATAGCCAGGGGAAGGAGTCTCTACAGAACAATTGTCCAGAGATGCTGTGGCTGCCTGATATGCTGCATATATGGCTAGTGGGGCTCTGGGAGCTCACCAGGTACCCTGGCCTACAAGGCACTTAGTGTTGGGGAGGGGGGAGTTTGACTCTTTTAAAGAACCAGAATGTACCCTGAACTACTTGTATTGTGTTATAGCCCAGGGGCTCATATTTTGGTTGCTGCTTGTAAACTGGTGGGCTGGACTGAGGCTATTGGGGGAGGAGGAGGCCACCTCATTGGGGGCCCCCTACAGTGTGGGAACCCCAGTGTGAGGGGGAGCAGTGACAAAGGGGCTGCAGAGAGCCCAGCACCAGTGTGGGTGCAGAGATAGGGCTGTGGAGAGCCCAGTGCTGACAGGAGACTGAACTATAGCAAGGCCCCAGAGTGGCAACATGCCATGTATCTAGCCCATAAGGCTGAGGGTGTCCTGTGAGGCAACCATTTTGAGCTGGACCCAAGAAAGGGTCCAAGAACCCACAGGGTTCAGTGGGGTACATCAAGGCTGTGTCCAAACACAAACTTGAGGACAGCCTCCTTATTTATTATAATTCTCAAGAAGACATGGCAGATGAGGAAAAAGGTGCCCATTGGGCAATATTGGCAGGGTCACTGAGCCCTAGGGGCATCACAGCCATCCCTGGGGACCCTATCCCATGATGGATATAGAAATGAGTAAATGAATTGATCCATATTTAGCTCCAAGAGTTATTGGGCATACAGTAAGTAGATATGCACCATAGACATTAGGTGATCTTTGAGAAAATGATGGGTTTTTCCAGTGGGATTCTTTGCCTTATTGCCCCCATAACTGGTACAAAGAAAAGGATGAGAAACCCCCAGAAAGATTTTGGCCATGGTTAATAAAGGAAGTTGACTCACTGTAAAAGATATCATAAAAAAAGCAGCTTAGATAAACAGTGGATTTGAAATATCTTATATTATTGTTTGCTAATGATATCCTTTTCTTCTGCAATGTCCTGCATGACAATTCAAAAAAGCTGAGACTAATTGTCTCTGATAAAAAGATTATAATACACATTTATACACTTCTTAATTTTAACACATCCTATCCTAATGCATGAAGAGGATATATATGCATCCTTGTGAACAGAAATAAGCATGATCTCCATTTTGAAAATGAAAATGTTAAGGTGGTCAAATGATTGGATGCTCCATAATAGAAGTGAGGTTGTTCCACCATATGTACTATGAGAAGAGGGTATACTCTATTGTTATATGAATATGTGAATACCTAATAGCTATATTGGTAGGTTGGTTCTTGAAGTAGAAGAAAGGCAACCAGGGAGATAAAAGACATGGTACACGGATAGGATGTTGGTGGATCTCAAGGAGAGCATTCTGAATAGCAGCCTGCCACTCTGCCATAAATTGTGGCAGAAGGCTGTAGAAGTTGCCAAACCTCCGAAATTATTTTTTAGGATAACCACAGCAACAAATACTGCTATCTGTAAAAAAAAAAAAAAAAAAAAAAAAAAAAAAAAAAGTGGGATCACACAACTCTAGGGATTTAAACCTGGAGGTTCCTGGCTAGAGAGTCTTGCCTCATTGTTTATGGTCTAATTGATCCCCACATTTGAGGTCAAGAAGAAATAGTCTTTTTATGGTCAGATTGGTATTGGCTGTGGAGGTTTTTGCCTTCCACTGTAGTGGTGGACGTTCCCCTCTTCCTTAGATCTCTGAAGTGTATTTTAATAACCCTTGTAGCTGTAAGATACTAACTGCTGTTGTCCCTCTGATTTACTTGTGGCACGTTAGGGCAGTACGTATTGTAGTCATATGATAGGGTGATTGTATAATTTTAGATGAGGGTTTGTTTGAGATAGAAGGGCAAGGATCACCCTCATCCAACTATCCCTACTTTTCTATGCTTCAGTGGACTCTTCTGTAAGGTCCAAAGGTCCCTGTCCAATAATGGATTCTGCTGGTCTGGATTCTTAAAAGACAAGTTTAAACCCAAATTTATCCCTTGGTCCAGGATAATGGAAATCCTGGACTTCCCAGCAGTTTACAAAGTAGGCTGCTGGACATATTGAAAGGCAAGCTGACAGGAACCAAGCAAGTTTCTGACAAAACCACGCCTGTGCTCCATCATACGTTTATCAAAATCAAGCCATTTCCATCCTATGTTTTCTTTTCATGAGTCAGCAAATGCCAAAGAAAAAATGTCTGAATGTTTGACAGTAGGATTTTTCACGGTAGTAATTTTCCACAAGTATTTTCTTTTTTAAAAATCGTGATATAAAAATCTGAAGGTTTTACATTCTGTGCATTTTGTTATGAATGTTTAGTTGTCCTCTACTTTGTGACTGATGTAGATATGCTCCATTTTAATTAAATGTCATAGTAATAGCCAGCTGAAGCATGATATTATAGAGTGATGTACCCACTCAGAGCCCAATATGCTCACTACCCTTTTAGATCTGATCTGTTTTTCTTATGCATTCAGAAAGAAAACTGAAAGCTGTTTTTATGCAGTGACTTAAAGTTAAAAACTATGGAGACACTTTTCAAATAATTATATGGGGTTTTAGAAATGTGAAATAATGAATGAACATTATGTGGTAGAATCCCAATACAATATTTTAATACTTTACCTACTGAAAGCCCCTGTATTTCTCATAAATTGGCCACAAATTCCCATTGGAAGTTCATCATTCTTTTCTGCATTGAGGATTGTTTTAAGGTAAAGCTTTAAAGAAAAGAAGGGATGATAAATTTGCTAGAGAATTGGGAAAGTTTTAAATCAAAAGTACTAAAATGTCTTTAAATGTTTCTTAACTGTAACACCTTTTACTTTGTTAGAATACCAAGTGGCTGAAGGTGCAAACAGGAGACCATCTCTATTCATATCAGCCAACAGAACGCCACGTCATGGAAGAGAATTAAAAATCCCCTCTCAAACTAGATACAGACATCCGGGGAGGTTGGGGGAGGTTAGGTCATTTAATTTAGTTTGCCCAGCTGTGGACGTTACATTTAGATCCCTAGTTAGGTCAATCTGAGTACAAACTGTACAGAAGTTCCAGGAAGGTCAGATTGGTCTAAAACTGGCTGACCTGATCTAAGCTAACCCTACCTCAGAGGTAGTCTAACTTAGATTTGGTCTGGTGAGACCAATTTAACTGAACATCTGTACAGTTCCCAGAGTTTCCCCAGGACTGGGAAAGCCCAGTTGCCCAGCTCTGGGGCTGTGCTTTTCCTACCTACCCCTCTGCACCAGGCTATTTTTAGCTATCCAGCCCACTGCCCCACCCCCAGATGGGTGATTTTTCCCCATGGACCAGCCAACCCCACCCAAGCCTGCCAAAACCCCCATCCTGAAAGCCCCTCCTGCTACTGGTTTTACCAGTATTGGCCAGTGCTGGGAGCTGAGAAAGTAAGTGGAGATGGGGGAAGAGTTAAATAGGAAGGAGGGGTTGAATTGCAGGGCAGGGGGGAGGTTGCATAGTTTTAAAATAGCCTCTGGTCCCAGCTGTCGGGGGGCGGGTGGGGCAGAGAACACCCCCACAGAGATGCCTACCCCTCCATGCATCCCAGTTTCCATCAGTCTCCCAGGAATGGTGAATGCTGATCGAACCAGCCCCAAAAGTGTTTTGCAGAATTGGGACCAGTTTGGCAGTATTGGCAGAGGAGGCATCAGGAGGTGGATGGTGGGATTGGCTAGATCAGAAAGCCTTTCTGATCCCACCAACCTTTCCCCCTGCCCAATTCCCCAAGCATCACTGTGGACCCTGATAGCCCTCTAGATCCTGCCAAACCCTGCTGGGCCCTCAGCAAATGCCCCACTCCCTCCATCTCATTGCCACAATCCCTGCTAGCCCATGTGAGCCTGCCAAGCTTCCCGTCATCTCTGTTAGCCCCTCCAAACCTGCCAAACTCTCTTGGACCCCACCAACTCCCCCACCACTGATCCTACTTGCTGTCCCAACTCCACCCCTCAGCCCCTCTGTGGACTCTGCTTGCCCCCTGATTCGCCTAATCCTCCTGGTGGACCTGACTTCCCCCCCCAGTTCCCCCAGAGATCCTGCTTACCCCACAAACCTCCCGTATGGATACCACTTGCCTCCTGATCCTCCCAAGACCCCACTAACACTCCCAATCTTCTTAAATCCCCCACTGACCCCACTATCCCCACCCCCTTCACAATTTACCTCAATTGGGTGGCCATTTATAACTCAACCTAACCCCCCCGCCCCCCAGCCATCCTCCTCAAATTTCTGTATGTATACAATGTGGTACTACCTCACTCGGTGATTCACACCAGCTTCCAGGTAGAATTCTTTTTGAGTGGGCCAGAATTCTTCCCTGCAATATTGCTGTAGTGCTGCCTTCTTTAAAAGGCTGATTCTAACCCTTTCAAATTGCACTTCAGTGGTAACAGGCTTTAAGTAAGAAGCTTTGAGCTTGGTTGATAATTTTTATTTCATAGCACAGCTCTATAACTGAAAAATGCAAAGCGGGGTGAAAATAGACTTTATGGCTCAAGTCTTAGTGCTCTGTTTTGCTCTTGATTGGAATAGGGCCAGGAATTTATTCCAAACTTTCATTTTTTTTTAATGTTACATCAAAATAAGGGTCTAAATTGTGCTTTCTCCCATGGCTTATATTTATTCATTTCCTGCTGCAGGACATTGACAGTGTTAAGGTTATAATTACAAGATGAAGACTTTAAATCCATTCTTTTTCCTTGCATTAGTTATGTGAGAATTGCACTTTAGCATTAAGTAGCTTTATTCATACTTCGGCCTGCTATTCAGTTTATCTAACTCTCTTCTACTGTGATGAAGCACATTACCATTCTGAATTATATCTTGGTATAGCCCCGGACACAGTTATACAGCAGAACTGAGTGGAATCGTATTCTTCTCTGGTTTTCAGAACAAAGGAAAAAAGCAGCACAGTATGTATTTGTAAATCTTGGAAACATTGGTTCAATCTGCATTTATTTTATACTATAACAATTGAATATGATACACATGAACAGGGGAACAAGAAATTAATTTTGATTCATATAAATTATCTGCATTACATTGACTTCAGTGTGGCTGAATTCAGCTTAGACTGAAGTAGCAAGCACAGTTCAAAGGTAAAGAATAGCATGGTCATGAAAATCCCATGCTGAGAAAGCAGAAATAGTTTGGTTAAAGTAGCTGTGAATAACTATTTTTTAAATTTTTTTTATCAGACAGGTGACAATAGGGAAAGTTCAATCTTGCTTACCCTGAAGTCAATTGGAGTTGTGCTATTGACTTCAGTAGTGTGATATTGGGCCCCAAATATCTGATAAGCAGGATATAAAAAATTATAACACATACCTTATTAAGGCTCCCAAGCATTTCCCATTAAAAGCCATTGTTTTTAGTTGCTTAAAACTTTGCCAGGCTAGTCATCCAGGTTGTTATTTTCCATGCTACATAACAGCCACAAGCAGAGATGTGATGGGTTTTTCCTTCTTGCTAAAGAATTCACCAACCTTTTCCTTTAATGGGTCTAAACTTTTAATGATTTGGAGTAGAAATTTCATAGACTTGCAATTTTCATGAGAGTAAGCATTGTTTGAGGGATATTCAAGGGTATTCGGGAGTATCACTGTTGCTCTAAAACCCTGTCTAAAGTTTACATGTAAATATTGGCAGGCAAAGTTCTTTGAGTAGATGTGGTATCTTTTTTATTAGACCAGCTGAGTAGTTGCGGGGGGGGGGCGGAGTTCTTAGCAAGCTTTCGGGTGTTGTCGCCCTTTCATTGGGCATAGGGAGTCTCTGCTGGTCTGAGACTCCAAGGAATGAGAGAAGCTAAAAGTGTGGAGGGATGTCAGTGAAAATGTAAATAGGTTTAGTTAAGCAAGACAAAAGGAAAGGCTGGGAAGGGAGCAGGGGGAAGAAAAAGTAAGGAGACAACTGAGATAAAATACTAGGGAATTTGTGAAAAAGGGAATAGTTGGAGATCGGGAAAGCAGGTGACTGCACCTGAAACTTGCTAAGAATTTTTTTCCAATTACTCAGTTGATTTTATAAAATATATCACATCTACCCAAAGAACCTTGCCTGCCTATGTCTTTAGATCAACACGGCTACAGCCAAAGTGCAGCAACATGGAAACATTAGAATTCTTAAATTCTAGCATCTAAATTCTCAAAGGATTGTGGCCACTCCATCTAGACATATCAGGACTATCCTGCAACTATTACTTAGCAAATACTTATTCAAATACAAGAGAAATTAATTGTCTGAATCTGAATTTTTTTTGTTAGAGGTTTGTCTCACTTCCACTGACTGTTAGCATAAGATCCAAGCAGAACTCATCTAAAGCATTTCAGTTTTGGAAAGGCAACTTGCAAATTCACCAGGACTAAAATGATCCCATATTTTTTTTAAATTCTAAAAATGATAATCTCATTAGAGGTGTTATTTGTTGCTTTATTACTGGAATTTAGTGAACTTTAATTTTTACAAGGATGTTTCAGAAACTAACAGCAAAATAGTTGCCCATGTTGTACGTCTACAACAAGTCACACAGTAGGGGGGAACACCAGTGGCAGCAATGTCAAATGTACCCCTTGTTTACAACTATATGTAGAAAACTGATGTCATCCAGTAACTGATCACTGCACACACAGTGGTTTTATTTTGAAATTGCTGTTAGTTTCTGAAACACCCTCCTATTGTTATTGTATCTTAGGAGCAAGAGGAAAATAGGAGTGGAAGGGACTTTATGTGGTTATTTAGTCTTGGCACCCGCTCCAGTCAAGATAATCCCTAACTAAACCATCCCAGGTAAGTATGTGCCTAACCAGCTGTTGCAAATTTTCAGGGATGGAGATTCCACATCTTTCCTAAGTAACCTGTTCCAGTGCTTAACTGCTCTCATAGCAAAAGCAATCTTAATCTCCGATCTAAATTTCCTCTGCTGTAGTCTGAGGCTATTGCTCTTACTTCTGTCTTCCATAGCCAAAAATAATAGTCTGTTGCCATTCTCCTTATCCTCTGTCTTCTTTTCTCCAAGTTAAATAATTTTCTTGTTTTCATGTTCTTTATAATGAGGCTGCAGGGAGCTCATTGATTTTTTGTTTTGTTTTGTTTTTTTTGTTTTTGTTTTTGTTTTTATACCTGGTTTAATTTTCTGTTTCATAGATTTCATAGACATTTGGGCTGGAAGGGACCCCGGAAGATCATCGAGTCCAGCCCCCAGGGACAGGAAGTCAGCAGGGACCATAGGATCCCAGCAAGATAAGTATCCAAATGTCTCTTGAAGGCATTCAAAGTGGGCACTTGAACCGCCTCAGGTGGCAGTCTGTTCCAAACCTTGGGGGCTCGGACAGTGAAGAAGTTCTTCCTTATGTCCAGCCTGAAATGGTCACAGTGGAGTTTGTGACTGTTCGATCTTGTCATTCCTTGGGGGGCTCTGAACAGTCATTCCCCCAGATACTGGTGATCACCCCTGATAAGCTTATAGGTGGCCATCAGATCACCCCTGAGCCTGCGCTTTTCCAGGCTGAATAGCCCCATGGCTCTCAGCCTCTCATCATAAGGTCTGGTTTCCTGACCTCCGATCATGCGTGTGGCTCTTCTCTGCACCCTCTCAAGCTTCTCCACATCCTTTTTGAATTGCAGAGCCCGAAACTGGACGCAATACTCCAGCTGCGGCCTCACCAAGGTCGAGTACAGCAGGAGAATGACGTCCCGGGATTTGCTTGAGAAGCATCTATGGATGCAAGCCAGCGTTTTGGTCACTTTACTAGCCTCAGCATCACACTGAAGGCTCATGTTTATCTTGTGATCAATCATAAACATAAACCTTTTTTTTATCATTTGCCTTGCAAATGTAACAATGATATTAATATGACTCATGAAAGATTAGTTCTTTAAGGTGCATCTGTTGATGCTTAATGTCTGAAATATAATTAACACCTTATATATGAGCTCATTTTATTTATTTCTTTTCAGGCTCTTACCAAAAAGAAATGACTCATCTCTTCATACAGCATAGTTGTTTTTATTATATAAAAGATGAACGAGTGCAAAATTGTAAGAAACAAATGAAAATGTTTTCTTTATTACAAATATTGTAGTGTTCATACTACAGATACTTTGGTGCAAAAGTGTTTGTTATATGAATACACAAAGGTGTTAATGTGTGGATCAAAGGAATGCACAGCAGTTAATATTTACTTGACTATCATAGTTTTGGCACTTCCTTACAGGATTTAACATTTTTACAGCCTGTCTTCTTACTCCTGAGGGAGTGTGCAGAGATTTGCCTACTAATTTGTGCACATTCTTCTACCCAGACAATCATATTATAACAGGTGGATTGAGCAGCTGTGCTTAAAAGAAAGGGATTATTGTAGCTGGCTAGTGAATTTGGTGTAGGTGTTGGGAAGATCTAGATTAGTATTTCTGAGCCATGGAAGAATCTTCTGCAAACTTATTAGCTGGGGAAGTTGCAGGGCTGCAACCTTTACTACTTTGAGAGTTTAAGGGGTGATTATATTGAGCAGCTTGAAGGAATGTTGTGGAAATAATACTCAAGGGGCTGGATGGTCCAAGGGGGAAACAAAAGAGAGGAAACCAGATTATAGTATCAAAGTTCCTCTCAGGGAGAGGGACTATATCTATATGTCGGCAGGGGGTAGTTACAAAAAGTAAGTTGTGTTAAGAATAGCTATTGCACTGTATAGTCACAACTAATCATTTGTATGGATGCTGTTTAGCACAAAGTGAATGCAAGGTAGCTTAATCCCCTGGAAATATAATGGATCAAACTTTGAAAGTGGAGTATCCCTATGGGGAGTTAGCGGAGAACAGCTAACGTTCTGTAAATTCATACCATACCTTACTTAGTGGTAACTTCCTTGTGTAGATGAGCCCTGTGATAAATATTAATCAAGTTACTCAATATATCATTGGAAAGCAGTCAGATATCGCAGCTATAGGGATTGTCTAAGAACCTAAGTAGAACATATAGTCTATGTATAATTTGTGCTGAGATTAGCATCTAAAGGTATTGTCTAAAACAGGATCCCATTGTGAAAGGCACTGTACAAACCTGTAAGTCCTACTCCAAAGGGCCTCCAGTCTGAGAGGGAATACCTGCCTAGTAAATCAAACAAATGTAATGGGCTGGGATGGAAGGAGGAAGTAACAATAGCTATTTGAGTATACTCTAACTTTGTAAAGTAAACTGTTTAGGAGTGTTAGAGAGAGAACAAGAAAAGGATATTTTTAGTAGGCACTTGATGCTTGTTTAAACTGTCACAACTCTGAAAATGGAACCTGCACATCCCAAAAAACTTTGTCAAAAATAAATTGATTTGGAGAAGTAATGCACAGCTACACAAGTAACACAGTTTTTCTTCATGTGATCACGTCCTGGGATGCAAGACATTCTGTCTTCTGACTGGAAAATGCCTTTACGCTAGTTGAATTTCAGTGGCAGTTTTTCCCTGTTATTTTACCTGTTCTTCTCATGGCTGGAATCTAATTCCAGTAGGAGTCATACCATGTGGTTAAGTAAAGATCACCAGTAAGTGTTGTTTAAACAGCCATCTCAAAAAAACAAAAATGAAAAATTGTCCTTTTCCTCAAACATTAGACATTCAGAGCCATGACTAATACTAGCTGTTGCTGCCTTTCTAACCTCTGTGTCCTATTTACTTCTGGATAGTATTGCTTTATGGAAAAAATATAACAGTTGAAATGTGGGCAAAACTATTGAAAATACAAATAGTGAAGCATAAAATTGTACAATATTAGGGAGATCTTTATTACAAAGACCCAGGATTTTCTTAGGTATGAGTTTTTTATATGCTTATAACAACCTCACTTCTTATTTATTTATTTATTTTGTGTTCCTCTATAAAATTTAATTTGAAATTTGGTCTTTATTTAACATCTAGTCTCATTTTTGGACATTTTTACTAACTGGAGTCATATAATAAACTTTGGTTCCTTTGTTCTTAAGGGCTAAGTACAGATAGCCAAAAACACCAAGGCTGAATTGATTCAATCTTTGCAGGTTAGTCTAAACTATATAGGTTAAACTGAGAGCACGTGAACAGACATTCACTTTTGATTCCAGAAATGCAGCCACATGTTTGCAGTGAATCAGGCCAGAAGCTGGGGGTGCTAGAGCATGACTTCCCTTCCATAGTGGCCGGGAAGCTGGAGACAAGCCTTCTGAGGCTTTTCCCCTCCCCCATGCCCCCCCAGCTGAGGGGCAGGCATGGCCAGGCCCCAGCAGGCCCGCTAAGTAGGATGGAAGTGGGGGTTTAACCTCCACCCTGGCCTGCATGGATCCCAGATGGGGTACACTGGTGGACCATGATGGGAAGCAGCCCCTGCCAGCCTTTTCTACTGCTCCCTCCTGGAGCCGAGGGGGGAGGGGGTGGCCAGACTCTGGCCCAGGCTGGCATGCTGAAGTGGAAGGGAGTGGAGGGGACAGGTGTTTAAACCCCTGCCTGGCAGGGGTGAAGCAGCCCCTAATAGGCTTTTACCCTGCTCCCTGATCAAGCAGGGGGAATGGCTAGACACCAGCCCAGGTCAGCGCACTGAGGCAGAGGCGAGGGAGGAGGATTTAAACTCCCTCCCTTGCCCACATGGGACCCCAGACAGGATCTCCCTGGATTTTTTCCACTCACTGCTTCAGCAGCCAGTACACTGAGGTGAAAGGGAGGGAAGGGGGGTTATACCCTCTCCCCCAACCACTTGGGACCCCAGCCAGGGTCTGCCTGGTTTTTCTCCACTTGCAACTCCAGTGTTGAGCAGGGAAAAGACAAGCAAGGGCTGCTCTGCCCCTGCCAAGCAGATCCCAGCTGTGGTCCCATGTGGGTGGCCGAGGGGGGTTAATTTTTTTGCTACTTAATTGTTCTTCGGTGAGAGTGTTACTCTTGCTCTGAAACTTTAATGCCATGTGAAAGGACTGGAATATCATAGAAGGCCCTTAAACCCACTATATCCAGCCAGGCAAAGATTCTCCCAGGGCAGGAATTGCAATGGACAAGAATAAGGCTGTGTCCTAAGGACTCTTGGTTTCAAGAGTATGAAAGGTATATCAGGGACAGGGCTGCAAAACACAATGCTGCAGAGACATTGTGGCCCCTAGAAGACACACAATTAAAGATGTGATGGGATTGGATGCATGATCCCCATAGTCACACTTTCTGTCATGCCACACATGCATGGCAGGAGGCGCAATTGTAGGACTGAGCATCAGATCCTATCATGCCATGTTGCTTGTGCAGCAGAAGCCTGAGATCAGGATCCTGGGCTTCCCCTGCACTGTCAAGGAGCAAGCTCCCACAGATGGCACCCCTTTAGTTGATGGGGCTACCAGCCATGGGGGCACATGACATACCCCACAGCTTGGAGTCCCAGCCTGCCCACATATTCAGTTAATGGTGTGATAGGAACCAGCCACAAACTTATGACATGTATTTTATATAATAAATGTGGCTTAGCCCTTGCTTTATTATATCATTAACTGCATTAATGTGTGGCCAGGTAACTACTTAAGATGTAATTAACTGCTGCCTGAATAGCACCGCAGCTGATACAGCAACCCAGGGAAACTGCTGTAGTTTAGATGGGCCCCTACCATAGCTATCAAGGTTATGCTAGAGAATTTGTGCAGTCCCTAGGGACACTTAGGAGCAGGAAAATGGAAATGTAACTTTACAGGCACCTAAACACCTAAATGTATTAAGAATTTAAGTATCACTGAAAGTCAGTGAAATGTAAGCTTTTTCTAGTACCAATGTGATTTCTGAAAATGGAATTTCAGAGTTAAGTAAAAGGTTCAACATGAATAATTCAGTCTGCATATTTAGCCATTCTTTCTGCTTTTCATGTGTTTTCAAGCATATTACTGCTGCTTTGAGTGTGTTCACTATTTGAATTTACTCTGAGGTCTTTTTGCTTTTTGTTTTTACTTGTTGGTCAGTCTCAAATAATTCCTGTAAATATCCAGTGCTAATTAGTTGGGATTAGTCACATAACTTGGGGCCCAAATCCTCAATGCATTTGGTACTTAACTCCCATTGCCTTGGTGATTGGGGGTCAGCTTGTTTTTGCTTCCTGACTGATAACTAGGATGGAAGTATGAAGCCTCCATCTATGAATTACACAAGAAATTGCAGCAGTTTATGAAATACTAGTGGACAAGCAAGTTTATGAAATTATTAGAAGATGACAAACCTTTCCTTTCAGGGACACCCAGACTCTGCCAAAGACATTACTTGTAGGAAAACTTAGCTAATGGAAGATATATATTGGCTGGATGCAGAGTTTAGATTTAATTTTCTGTCATCACATTCAAAGTAGTTTTGTGTGTCTGTTTGGCTGTCATTGTACAGGGTGTCATAAAATCCTCCTGAGGCTTACTTAATTCACTTTCAATTAGGGATGTGACAAAGATGTTGGGGAATTCTTCTCCCTGATGTACTAGGACCAGGCTCTGTATAATTTCTGTTGGTTGTCCTGTGCACAAAACCATGACTGAGAATGAACAAGGGGATCTGAATGTGTCCTTGATAAGCAGTGTCCCATCCCATAGAAAATACTATTTGCACTCAATATTTTTCTCTTGGAGTAATTCAGGGAAAAAATAAAAATAAGGACCAGGATACTATATTTATGCCCAAACAAAACATTTTAATCCCACAAAATTCTATATTAAAGAGGTTCTTAAAACAGATTTAGGTAAGAAATGCTCAGTTCAGGCATCCAAACAACCCTAACCCTGCCTGATAGTGACACCATACATATGAATGTGATTAAAGCATTTTAGTGTAATGTGGTCCATTTTAGCTTAAAAGATGTATTCAATTTTTTGAAAAATATTTTCCCTTCTTGACATCACTAAAGGAGAAGATCAGCTCTGGAGAGTACATGTTGTATTTTTCATTTGAAACAAAGAAGTTGAACCTGTGCTTCAGGTAGAAAATGGCAAGCAGCCTTCAAACTATGGCCTCATACAGACATTGTTTCTCCTAGGAGAGGAGCTGCTCTCCCAGGAGAAAAAAAGAGTGTACAGATGTTCAGGCATTTTCTCCTAAAGTAAAAATGGACACTCCAGAAGGAAAATAACCTGGGAACACCCTGGATTCAATCATGCCCAAGATCATTTCTTCTGGGAGAATAAAAATCTGTATGTGTCATAGTTTCATAGTTGTTAGGGGCTGGAAGGGACCTTACATATCATCAGGTTCAGCCCCCTGCACTTGGGCAGGAAAGACTGCTGGGATCATATGCCCCCAGCAAGATGTTTTGGCTTATCTCAGAAGAAAACATAGTCTTCGAATATGGAGACAGTGGATGCATCAACATGCACTATTAGTGTGACACAACAAACTACAGTGCAGTTTGCACCAGAATTTATTGCTCCTCAGTGCTGTTTCCATGTACACCTGGGACTGCAGCACATTGAGCTGGGTTGTAGAAGCCCTAAGTGGCAGGGATTCGAAGAGGTCAGCCTGCCAGCCTGGGGCTGCTCCAAACCTGGCTTAATTGTGTTGCAGAGGGGCTGGCTGGGGCACAAGTGTGCTTCAGTGAGGGGCTAGCCAGTAGGCAGCCCCTGCACTGAAGCACCCTCATGCCACAGCCAGCCCTTTCAACATCTAAAGATGCATTTTGGCACATTAAATAATGCCACCATAAAATAGTACTTGCGTTTTCAAGTACTATTCTATGCAGGCATTTGTTACTTTTCTGTGCCCTAATAGGGGTGCACTTGTACACACCATGCTAATCAGCTCCACTTTACTGTGGAGCTAACTTTTCAGCTCCAGATAAACATTTTGTGTAGATGTGCCCAGTATGTCAGAAACTGGACTACTGCTCCAGCAGAGTGTAAACACGTCCCCTTCACAAAACCCATGTTGTGCTGCAGGGAAACATAGGCTGACCATGGGCAGGCTGGGCCAGCCAAAGAAAGTTACCCTATTCACTGCCGTCATCTGTCACCAGGCAGTCTAAGGCAACCTGTAGAGGATTCTGGGACCTCTTCCACACCCCAACTCTACAGTGTCAGCACTGCAAGCTTTCCACTCTTCAGGGTCTCAGCATTCAAATGTCTGTACATGTGGCTCTGGGTATGCTTCTTTACAAGATTTCTCCCAGATTATATGAATGTGTGTACACAGCCTCTTTAAGTAACACCTACATAAGAGTCCCTTTCACCTCTACAATTCTATGATTCTACGATAACACTACTTTTGACGTATTTGCTTGAGCATGTAGTCTCAAAAAAAAAATTACCATGACTATGTAATATTTAGAATTAGTATGTATTTTGAGAGGCAAGAATTTTTGTGGGTGATATGCTTTACTGGACCAATTACGTGGTTGGAATAGACATAGACAAGCTATCAGGAACCATAGTAACCTTTCCTCAAGCCTATGAGAGAGAAGCAGGCACAGCAGAGCTAAATAGCAGATGGGACAAAAGCTTGTGTAAAACTCCATGTGAAAATAAAAAAATCAGAGAAATTATCAAGCAGTCAAAAGACAGGAGAGAAGTAGTAAAAACCTGATAATGGAAGAATAAGATTGTTCAGAAGGGTCGTTCCCACCTGTAAACTGGAGAGATTAGTGAGTGTCAGGTAAATTATAGTAGACCATAAAGTCATTGTCTGTGTTAAGGCCCTGGTACTTAGTGTCCAATAGACTAATGAATTTCTGTTCCCTTGGTTGTCTTTCAAAGTTGTCTGGTAGATTTCCTTTGAGCAGGAGAACTGCGAGGTCAGATAAAAAGTGATTTTTTTTTCAGTGAATAGTGCTCTACTATGTATGCTTTGGTGTCTCTGTCCTTTATTCTTTTCCTGATATATTCTGATATTCTGTTTATTGTCTTTATTGAGTATATTATGCTTATTCTCATTGCCATTGCCTTTCCTAGGCCAATATCCCCTTGAATTATTATTATTATTATTCTAGGCCTTTTGATAGACTGTGGCCACGTCTACATGAGATGTTGACTATGTAGTCAGCCCTGCACAGTCATTTAGCACTTGTATAAACAAGTAGTAAATGACTACGCAGTAACTGGAGTACCTGCACAGTCACATCGGCGAATGGCTTTTCTGGGATGCTGAGTGCACAGTAGCTTGTCAGTACTGTTCAGTAGCATCATGTCACACTTTCTGCCATGCAACACTACTGTGCAGTCAGTGTCTTATATAGATGCACCCTGTGTGTTGTTAGGGCACTTGTGCTGATTCCCCTTTTTTTCAGACTCGATCCTCAGGCAGTCTGCCACTCAGGGAGTGAATATGCCCTATTAAGTTCAGTTATAAAGCTGCTTTCCCAATAGTTGTAACTTGGCACCATTGTGCCTGTTTGATATTTGGTATTCTTATGTATTCTGATATGTTTAATGTCTTAATAAAGTATAATATACTTATAAAAGCCATCTGAAATCAGCAAAGAAGTTTGGGGGTACAGTGAAAGTAAGAGGTGGCTATGTATGTACAAGAAGCTGAGGGATAACCCAGCCAGGAGCAGGCAGGATTTGGTACCAAGCCAAGCTAGTTAATTAGCTTTACTGTGCTTCAACTTGTGATAAACACATGCATTTCATAGCATACATCTAAAACCTCACACACCAGTACTTAAAATAAAAAAGCAGTGGGAATTTTGTTACTAATTTCTAAACTATATTCCTCGTCTAAGCCAAAAGCTGCGAAGGATGAAACCATGGAATAATATATAGCTAGATTTGCATGTGGTTAGACAATATATTCTTTATGAACACTGTGACTAACTAAGTAAACCTCTGTCTATACCTAACCACTTACAGATTCATAGACTTTAAGAACAGATGAGACCACTATAATCATGTACTCCAAGCACCTCTATGACTCAGACCATTGAACTTCACCCTCTCAGCAACTCACTGAGCAGAATTCAGGCATTTCGTAATTCCATAAATTCACTGGAATTACACCTGGGATGATTATGCCACAGTAATTCTAAAGCAAGTTACAGTGGTGCTAAATCATGAGCAATTTGTTTAAAACAAGGGTTACACTGGTATAAAAATGGTGTAGGAAAGATCAGAATAATGTCTTCTTGATAAACAGATGCAAAGTCATGGCCAACTCCTGTAACAATTTGGACTAGTATTGAAATGTCCATTTACTTCAAAGGTATGAAAGTCAGGGCCTTAGAGATATATTAAAAAGATAAATGTGGGGGTTGAAGGAACAGGTAGTACTCTTAACGAATAGGAATAAGTGGAATTGGAAAACTAATAGGGAAAGTGAATCCAGAATCCTGAAAATATTACTGGGGGGGGCAATTTTACTTTATGATAAAAAGGCATTTTGGAAGGCCTAACTATAGCAAGTATGTTCTTCTAATCTCATCATACAGTGTCAGACCAGGCAATAAATCCTGTCAGCATATGCAGGACTCATTGGATTTCAGTATATTTGCTTCTTGCAAACTAATCTGAGAGAGGTTTCTTTAGGATCTGTCAAATTGAATAGCATCTTAGTGCAAATTTGTAACTAAACACATTTCATCTAATTTTAAAATATTCTATACTAGCAAAAAAATTCTAAGACATTGTCATGGTCTCTGATAACTCCTAATGTCTGGAGAACTGTAGGGAAGATATCTGAGGAAAAATATTCTCCTTTTGCTTGTCATAGATTTACAGGCAGAAACATTCCAGAGGATTTTCTGGCTCCCCTGAAAACAGGTGGAGGAGGCAGGGGAGGCTTTATGGGAGGTTCCAGAGGTAGTGAGAGGGGAAGGGGTGGGAAAAGGGGAATGGAGGTCCTCAGCTGAGGCAGCTAGCTGTGTCTGACGGGAGGTTGACCCCAGGATTTTCACAGGAATAATTACAAGGGCTAGGTGGTAGTCCGTTTTCTTTTACCCTGTTGTTGTCAAGCATCTGATCAGTTTTCACTTTTTTTATACCATTTTTTCACCCTTGTAAGAAACCCTTTTGTTTTTTTGTTACTTTACCAAGGTGCTTGTGGTGAATCATGATTTCTGACCAAATTAATAAACCATTCAGCAGAGTAGGGAACCAGTCATCTTGCACAAACCTGGGATGTATGGGTAGAAACAGACATTGCCTTTGCATCACCATAAAAGGCCAAGCAAACACACACATATCCTTTGTTGCACCACAAATGCCCAAAAGTTGTGGCTATGACATAGATGGTATCAATTTGTGCCACATCATTGTGGCAGATGTCTATTAGGCTTATCCACGGTTAGGTTTGGGCTTCGGGGCCCAATCTTGCATGCCCTGTTTGGTATTTCTTGAGATCCTGCATGTCCCATTTGGGATTCAGCTGATTGGTGGCCCCAGGCCTGGGATCACAGCAGAGTATCCAGCTCACTCCAGTGCAGTCTCTGGTGCATGTCTGTAAGTGAGAAATAAATCATATATTGTCCCACAAGATCAACAGGCTGGACAATGGACAAAATGTGTTTCGTTCAATGAAGTGGATCAAATATGCCAAGCACATTCTAACACAGCTGATCCAGTTAATATGATGATGTCTATTTCTAGTCAATCTCTGGAAACATCCTCATATCTCATACAGTATATTTCATAATGTGCATGAGATTATAGAGCTCTATGTAATACATTCATAGAGAGTAAATTTATAGCCTAAATTGAAAGCTTTAAGCCCCATAGGCAGAGCTGGCCTTAGGGGACTGCCCAGGATGCCATGGTCAGGGGCCACCACACACATGCACACACACATGCTGTGAGCAGCAGGTAGCAATGCCAGCTCGGAGCATTTCTCAGGGCCCCATGTGACACTGGGGCAGGGTGTGATGGGGCCTTGTAGAGGCAGGATGCGCAGGATTACACATAAAAGAGCAGCAGCAGCAGTTGCTCCTGCCTAGCTAAGGCAGTATAGGGCATTACAGAGTGGTACATGCAGGGAGTCCTGGGCTGGGGCTCACAACCAGCAAAGGTGGACTTCAGCCGAGTCTCACCTGCATGCAGCCAGTTGCACATCAGGCCCTGGAGGAGCCCTATGGCATCTGCAGGGCATCAGAGCCCCCATGCCAACACTCACTGGCTGCTTAACGCAGGCTCCTACTCCCTCCACTTTGGCTCCATGGGGCTGCAGTCAGTGATCCCTGCTACAGGCAGGCACCCTGGCCTGTCAGACAGAGTCCCCTGTGGCAGGGCAGCACTGCTGGTGATTTAGGTAGGGGTGCTGTCTATTTTAATCACTTTACTTGACTCATTTGTAGTATTTGGTTCTTTATGAAGACAAAGCGTTACGTCATATGCAGTACATTATATAAATTATGTGTCGGAGATCTTCATTCAGGCACAAAGGGATATCCTGTCGACATCTACACCTTTTCCTACTCAGTACAAACACAAGACAGGGTGCAAATCAGAACTTAAGAAATGGGTGGCTTTTTCATCACCATGGGATGAGTAATGTGAGAGGAACCCATGTATTTAAATTAAACTTTCTCTTTATTGAGAGAATTATCTAAAGTAATTCTGTAAGTGCAGTTAATATTTAAGTTTTGTGCACACAGACTGACTTCCTTGTTCAGTCTCCAAACTCCTCCTACTACAACCTGTGCTGCTGCTTCCAAAGTCTGTGTAGTCTATTCCATCTTTACTTTTAATAACATCTGTTGTGGTGTCTTATACTTATGCATTTCCTGATTTTCTGGGGTTAGAACATACACGTATTAGAATATAGCATATACTTATTTCCAGATGTTTAATGCTTTCATTCTGTTTGGTGGTGTCTTGTTGGTCTTTTGTGTTGTATGCATACCCTTTTTTTTTTTTTTTTTTGTCATCAGTAAAGGTTGCTTGGAGTCTTTCCAAGACCTGCTCTTCTAGGCCTGGTCCCATTTATCCAGACAAATCTGCTATTGTCTTCAGTTTTATCCCCATCATGTCATTAGAAGGGTCTGCGGGACCACGTAACACACATCCATGCTCATCTGGATGTGGCCTATTTGACGGTTGGACATACTCTGTATATAAAGACTTAAGGTCCTTGCCTCTTCTTTGTTAGGATTAACCTTGTTTGGCATTTTATAACTGCAACTGACTACTGTCTGTTGTTTCTCTATTGGCCTGCAGCAGGATGTCTTTTGTAGAAATTAGTACATCAGTATTATAACTTTAACTTTACTGCTAGGCTACTATCTAGTGTCTGACAGGATGTGTCACAATGGTCCAACAAGAGTCCAGGTAAAACTCCCATCCTAGCTAGTTTGCTTTTCACATTAGACTCTTTAGTGTCTTTACTTTGGTCTGATTTCCCACTGCTTTATGGGTACCAACAGGTATTCAAATTCCCATTTGGTGCTCAATTGCTTGAATTCTATGGTAGCGTGCCATGGCCTATTGTCTGAGCATAGCATGTCTGGTTTACCATACCTTGGAAAATCCACCTTGAAATTACTGATGAAAGTTCTTGCCCAAGTGTTCTCCAGATAATCCTTCTCCCAGAAACTGGAGTAGTAATCTAATATCGTTCCTTTCATTTAAGGAACTCACTTCTGATGCTTCCAGGGTCAAAATGAAGCAATGAAGTCTACTTTTGTAAGTCACTAAATTCTTTATACACCTTATGCTGGTCATAAACAACTGGTAATTCATATTTAAAAGTAGGACATTGCCTGGCTCATGTTATACAGGCCCCTTCCTATCTGTGAAGTGTATATGTCTTTCTGTGGCAACTGTTAAATCTGCTGGGATTATTGTTTGGTTCTATTTCTACAAAATTATGCCTTGTGTTCACAGCTGTCCCTCACATGGAAATTGGGGGTAACATCCTGATGACACTAGCTCCTTGAGCTCTTGTCAGCCATGGATTCTTGCTAGACAGAACAGTAGTTCTTTTTCTCACACCCCAGACAGTTTTGCCCATACATAGCCAATTTTTCTTTCTGCTTCTTGTATCACTGTCCGTTATATATAAACCGGGCCAGGATTGCAGCATATTCAGTTGCTCTGTCTATCACGCTTACTTTAGTTTCCATATTCCCTTCTTCTTCCCTCCCATCCCTTAACTTCTGCTTTTTGGTTTTGATTTTTGGATTAGAATTTGTCTTTTTTTGCCGGTCAGATATTAAGTTTAACTTTCTATGTGTATCTGCCTCCACTGTTCTATGTATTAGTGCCTACCCAAACTATCAACCGGTACTCCCTGGATTAATATCCTGCAACCTCTAATGTAGGGATTGGCAAAATACAGCCCTCAGGTCATATCCAGGCTGCCAGGTGATTTTCATCCAGCCTATGGACACCAGCCAATTAATTCTTTCCCACCCAGCCCATATGCTTTACTTGTGCATGGGAGGGTCCTGGCCCTGGCCAGCATACACAGCTTCTGGGCAGGACTGCTGCAGCAGCCATCAGGGAACCTGCTCAGCTTCACTGTCTTCCAGCAGCTCCTTCTCATGTCCCTGCTGCAGTATAGGCTCTGGGAAGCAGGTAGGGAAGCTGCAGCTGGGTAGGAGCATGAACAATTTGGCTGGGAATGGAAGGAGCACAGAACCCATGCCCAGTGGGATGGTGGTAGCATGTAGCTTGGGTGAGCAAGAAGTCAGTGTGTGGGGTGTGAGGGAGGGTGTGGAGACCCCAATACATGCTCCCCCATGATGTATAGCCTCTGCCACTGGGTGCCTGTGGCCTGTGCAGGCACTGCCACCTGGCAGTGCATAGCTCCAGTCAGTTCTGGGAGCTGAATGTGGCAGCAGGGAGCAGAGCCAGGCCAACCCGCCTCTATCACATGGGCCTCACATGCAGTTCCTGGGACTCAAGCACCACCAAAGGCAAGCCCTACGCAGTGGAGATGGCTGTCTTCCCTGCTCCCTGATGCCACTACCAAGACTCCACCAAAAGAGTTGGGGAGTCCTGTTTCCTGGTGAATTCCTGGAACCTGCACATGGCAGCAGGGAGTGGGGAAGGCATCGGGCTCTATCACACATAGCTTCCCTCCGGTGGTATGGGAGTCCCAAGACCTGCACATGAGCCCCGTGTGATAGAGGCAGGCTGTCCTGGCTCCTCTCCTTCCTGCCACATGCAGTCCCAGAACTGGCTGGAACTGCACACTGCCAGGCAGCAGTGTCTGCACAGGTCACAAGCACCCTGAAGGCCTGCCACCTACTGCTGCCACTGGTGCTGGGGACTGTGTGCCATGGGGAAGCATGTGGGGGGTCTCCACACCCCCTCACCCTCCCTCACATCCCCCCACATATACACACAGCCACACCCGCCAACATACCCTACACCCCCCCACATTCCCTTACAAACCCAAACATACACATCCACCCACATACAGACCCCACACCCACATACACACCCTACATTCACCACACACAACATATAATAGTAAGACTTTGTTTTTGAGCTATCATGAAATCATCTCTATATTTACTATGCAAACACACATAAATCAGGACCAAAAATATTTTTTAAAATAAAATTAAAATATGTTATAGTACATGTTTGACTTTTAGTAAGTGATATTTGGGGGGGGGGGTATGGTTTCAAGCTGGCAACCCTCCCCCAAAAAGACTACTTCCAGGGGTAATAGGAGGAACTTCTGGTGGCAAAGGTCAAGGGTTAGGAGGCAGGACTTTTGGTCACAAGATGGTGACCAAGGGCACCTGCCCTACCATTGCTACCCTCGACAGCTCACAAAACTTATTAAGTGACTCTCCAGCCAAAATGATTGCCCACCCCTGCTCTAAAGCATAAATAATATAATTTGCTCATTAAAATTATTAAAACCTCAGATTAACATCTGTCTTAAAGATGGGCTTTAATGGAAGAGCATCATCTAAAGAATAATCAATACTTTTTTCCTACAAGATATGACTTAGTCTCATAAAGGTTCTTCCAGCTGTGATATGCTTTCTGAGAGAAGCACATTACAAAGTGTTAGGCTTGCTGCTTAGAAGCAATGTAATGTGTCTACATAAGTGGACCATGAGTTCAGTGCTGTCAGCCAGGTATATTCAAACATTCCTTCACAAGGTGAAGAAACACCTTGAGAGGCTGGATACCTTCACGTCAGCCGTCCCTGACAATCTACACTCCAGGGTACTCAGGGAGCTGGCAAGCATTATAGCCCAGCCTCTGGCATGGATCTTTAAAAACTCCTGGCGCTCTGGTGTAGTGCCCAAAGACTGAAAGAAGGCCAATGTGGTGCCGATCTTCAAGAAAGGGAGGGAAGTGGTTCCAGCTAACTATAGGCCCATCAGCCTGACTTCTATCCAGGGGAATATCTTAGAAAAGTTTATTAAGGAGGCCATGCTTAATGGACTGGCAGATGCCAACATCCTGAGGGATAGCCAGCATGCATTTGTTGCAGCTAGGTCTTGCTCGACCAATCTCATTACCTTCTATGACCAGGTGACCTATCACCTGGACAAGGGAGAAGAGATTGATGTCATATATCTTGACTTCAAAAAA
>NW_017728886.1:226222940-226230187 GCF_001723895.1 Crocodylus porosus
ATGATGGTGTTTAACACCGAAAAATGCAAGGTTCTCCACCTTGGGAAGAAAAACCTGCAGCATCCTTATAGGCTCACCAGTGCTATGCTGGCTAGCACTATGGAAGAAAGAGATTTGGGGGTCATCATTGACCACAAGAAGAACATGAGCCTGCAATTTGATGCTGCAGCTAGTAAAGCGACCAAAATGCTGGCTTGCATCCATAGATGCTTCTCAAGCAAATCCCGGGATGTCATTCTCGCCTTCTACTCGGCCTTGCTGAGGCTGCAGCTGGAGTACTGTGTCCAGTTCTGGCCTCCACAATTCAAAAAGGATATAAAGAAGCTTGACAGAGTCCAGAGAAGAGTCATGTGCATGATCAGAGGTCAGGCAAACAGACCTTATGACGACAGGCTGAGAGCCATGGGGCTCTTTAGTCTGGACAAGTGCAGGCTCAGGGACGATCTGATGGCCACTTATAAGTTTATCAGGGGTGACCACCAGTACCTGGGGGAATGTTTGTTCACCAGAGTGCCCCAGGGGATGATGAGGTTGAATGGTTATAAACTACTGCAAGACCATTTCAGGCTGGAATAAGGAAGAATTTCTTTACTGTCCGAGCCCCCAAGGTCTGGAATAGCCTGCCATTGGAGGTGGTTTAAGCACCTACATTGAACACCTTCAAGAGCAAAGTGGATGCTTATCTTGCTGGGATCCTATGACCCCAGCTGACTTCCTGCCCTGTGGGTGGGGGGCTGGACTTGATGATCTTCTGAGGTCCCATCCAGCCCTAATGTCTATGAAACCTATGAAAAAAGAAGTGTCAGGCTTCAACGTATTATCTAAGGAGCTCATAACTTATGAGATATTTGTAATATTTTATTTTTCTTTTGGTTTTTGACCTTTAAATTCAAACTTTCCTCTGCAATTATGAGGGCTAGAAATGTATTCTTTCCTTTAAATAATGCTAAAAGCCTTATATAATCAAATAAAACCGGGAGCTGGACCTTTAAGATCACACTAAATATGACAAGACTGATAAAGTCATGAGAGTTGGCACCAGTGCTTCAAGGAGTTACTTAATTTATGTGCTTTAATATTAGATGCGTACAAAAAACACTTTCCTGGAGCTGAACCTAAATAAAGCCACTTACAGCTGTGGCTTAGTAGAACTGTTCCACATATTGTAAAACCAGGTAATTTATCGTACTTCATGCAAGGGTTGGTCTCCAAATCTCTGGATTACTGTGGGGTGGGGATAAGGACAGATATAGAATCAAATGTTTTTATTTACAATTTAAATTTACTTTAAAATTAAATTTTTAATTTAAAATTTTACTTTTAAATTACTTTTAAAAGTGTGACTCTAAGGTTCCTAGAGGTATTTTATAATTTCATTAAGTCATCTAATTTGGTATGCAAAGCTTCCTTTCACACACTTATACTTGTCAGCTGAAATGCTCATGAGGAACCTTATAATTCAATAATTTGTACTTCATAGGCACATAAAATGAATGCTTAAAGAAAGTCTAAATAGTAGACTGGAGAAAACCAGCTAAACAATATTTTATTAATAATGTTGGAAATATTTGTTATGGACAGGTTCATTACAAGTTTCCTTTTGCTTTTCATCATGACTTTATAAGACAGATTAGTTTCCCATTAAATTATTTGGTATCTAAAAAAAACATGCCTCCTAAATATTGGCACACATTTATCCCTTGTGTAATGCTTTCAAGTTCAATGGAGTTACACCAAGAATGTTTTTGGTCCATTAAAACTTATATTATTGCTACAATACAAAGATATTAGGCTGTGGGAACTCATAGTGTTTTGAAAGGAATTATTCATTTCCATTCCTTATGCTCAATTAAATTGAAATAATCAGCCCCTTTACTTTATTAATAGATTCTCTTTCAAGCCTTCTTTTGTATGAGAATCCATTGTATTACACCATTTGACTCATATCAAATAGATTTTTACACTTAGAAATAAGCCTTAAGGGGGATTGATTAAACAATTTACCAAGATGTTACTTCAGACAATCTTCTTGTCAACATTTATGACTTTGTAAAAGTCAGTATAAATGTTCAGAATAAAGTGTCTCTATCTGGCTGTATCTCTTTAGACTGAAAGCTAATTTTACTTCATTGACTCCTGCAGAACTGAATGCATTTTCAAATACATAAATGAAGCAAAAATAGTAGTAAATATTAACATTTCAGGCTCAGATTCCATATATAGCATTTCTTACTTTTTTTTCTTAGACAACCCTGAAAATAATTGAGGTGGGGGGGTAAGGAGGAGAAAATGAAGCTCTGTAACCTTGCATGGGCATCACTAGTGCAATAACTCAGTGAAGTTGCCATCAAGCTGTCTTGAGAAAATGTTTCAGAAAGCTATTTTCAGTATAATAACATTAATGCTCTTGAGAGTAAGTCAGTATTTTATCAGGTAACAGTTTTCATGATTGGGCCCATATTGCACTAGGGGTTTTCTAGATAATCAAGAAGGGATGTGGAGCTCAGGGTGCCTGTAGATGTGCAGGAAGGTTGCTTTGATGCACTTCACTTACAACACATCGGAGCAGACTCAATTAATTGAGTTTGCTGAAGCATGCTAATTAGTGCACTGCCAGCAGCATCTATGTCTTGTCTATCAGGGTCCCAATGCTTGATAATGGTGGCAGAGGCACTTTTAACTAAAGCTTGTCAAACAAGCTTTAGTTAAAACACTCCTGTTGCCATTTTGAAGCATGGGGGCACTTTAACATGAGAGGCTCTCAGAGCCACTCTAATTAAAGCACCCAGTCATCCTCCCCCCACCCCGACATGTAAAAATGCCCTCAAAATCTAATAGTAAACGGATGCACAGAAGGAAAATATACAAATGGGGCAACAAATACGAATTGTATAAATGAACTTAGTTCGTTATGGGCAACATGGCAGGCAATGCTTGCAGCAAACTCAGCTAAAAATCCTAGATCATATTTGCCAGAGCTACCTTAGGCATAGACATAATGCAAATATAAAGGAGCCTTGGCGCAGTACAAGTGAGACTTTTGCAGAAAACCAAGTCTATATAATTCTTTCTGACACAACAACCTAAAACATCCTCACTTCTTCCATGCTACCTTTTAATTTACTTTCCACATGCTTCTCGTATGTTGAATCACTTTAAACTATAATTAGAAACCTGGCTTATTCTCTCTCTTTTTTTCCCCTTTAAAAAAAAAGCCGCTTACAAATTTAATAAAGCATGTGCTCTGTAAAATAGATTCAAATGAATATTAAATGCTTATTCCTGGAAAATATGTTTGCTCATTAAATTTGACAGTCATTGCTTATGTGGTAAATGCTGTTAGTGCCAAGAACACTTTGGCATTGGTTGCCAACTACAGGTCCATTATTTTAATTGCCTTTAACCTATAATCAATATTTGCTGTATTCCATGAAAGTAGGTGCATAGCTAAGCAATATGAAAAGTGGGATTTTTATTCTTTTGCATCTTAGATTGTGCTTAAATGTGTGTGGAAGATACAGTACATTCTAGCATTGTAGTAAACTTTCAATCATAACAACTGCATCTACTGTTTTAGGGAACCTTTCAAAACATAAATGAAAACCTCTGTTCAGTCTCGCTACAGAAATTTGGCTTGGCCTTTTAGGATAAATGCTATTCTCAGTTACTCTGTTGTGCATCTTGAATAAGTAAACTGACTTTAATGGAGCCACTCCAGTTTTACAACAGTGTAGATGAGATGACAACAGAATTTAACCCTTAGGATTAGACAGTATGACCTTTTATTCACACTGGAGAGCACTCATGGGGCACATCCCTATGAGCATGCATGTGCAGTTTGTGGCACCACAAACCCATCTGCAGCACCACAAACCACATGCACTGCATATATATACATTCACGGCACTGCTGACTAGCAGCATGGTGGTGAGGGGGAGGTTTGACACTTAGATCTCCCAGTGTCAAAACAAACTGTGCCAGAAAAAAAGCAGGGCAGCACAATGGCAGCAGCATATGCTGCCTGAAACAGGAGCCTGGCCAGCCAGAGCCACACTCCAGCTGCTGGGCAGGCTCTGTGCACCTAGATTACCACCACTGCAGGAGGCCCCTAGGACTTCAGGTAAGGATGCTGAAGCCAGCCCAGGTGCTGGCCTCAATTTCTCCAAACTCACCTGGGGCAATTTGCTGCATGCCAGAGCACATATGCAGGAGCATTCCCCAAGAACAAGCAGGAGTGGCAGAAATATATGCCGCTGCTTTTTATCCTGGGGAAATGCACAATATGGGATAGAGTTGTGACAACAACATGAAGGACACCCACAAATAACAGTAATATTTTTTTCGGAAACTGTATACATTATGGGTTGCAGTCCTTTGTTGGAAGTGACTCTTACTGTAAATTAAGTTGCAGTTTTGCATTTCTGAGCTATGTATTGAACTTTAAAAGCAAGGCATCATTCCCTTTGTGTGTGTTGTTTATATCTTTGGCCAGAAAAGGAATGACATTTCTTGGAATGGAGGGCATTTTGAGGTGCAGCTTAATGAGATGTTGCTCTGAATCATGCAAGTACTTGTTTAGTCAGGTTATAACTTACCCCTTGCACAAACCTTATTCCCACTGACTTCCATTGAGGCGTGACCTAAAAATGAATTTCTGACCAGAACCCTCAGAATCATGACTCTGCACTAGGAGTTACGTGTCATCTTCTGTTGCTGTTGAAGTAACAAGATTCTTGGGGAAATTCTGGCCCCACTGAAGACAATATAAAAAACTATTTGACTTAAGTGGGGATTCCACCCTCTGAACTTTAAATAACTTATCAGAAATTGCACAAATAGAGTACCATTTTAAGTTATTTTATGTATATAATGACAAGTATGTCACATTACAAATATCGGTAAGGCTTGCAGTCCAAGAATGGAGTCTAACTGCACGAGCAAAATGATCTGGGTTCATTAGCAGCTAACCCAATTACCTGTGGGAAGAGGAAACAAGGAATGAATGGGTGCCAAAGCAAATGCACATACAGTAAGACAAAGGTAAAAATGTTTTTCTTCCTTTTTACTTCCATTAGAAATGAGTTGCTAGAGGTTTTTCAAATTTTATTTTTATTGTGTTTAAAGAGAATGGAAATTTTGCTGTTGTTATTTTTCATTTCTTCTTTTCTCTCTCATACATATATCATGCATAAACAAACACACAAAGCCTACAGCCTCCTACAAGCTCTCCTTCAGCCTACAATACGCAAATCTGCTCTTGCAGCTGACACAATATTGCTGCTTGGCCAGCTGGCAGAATATACTTTTACATGGGACCAGAAGATCCCCAGAGATCATAAGTCCATCTCCAAACTGTAGCTGCACTACTGAGCCAGTTCAATAATTTATGCCTATTAATAATGCATCTCAGTGAATCATTACTCCTTTAAATTTTAAAACAATTGTTTTACTGGGTTTTTTTAATGTTTCTATGCCATCAGTAAATGACTCAATCATTTATTTCAGCTACAGATATATGAGGACCATAACAACAAAGCTACTCACTCTCAAAAAGACAAAAAACTACATGCTGGTAATGAGTTGGTCAGGCTAATAATTACTCAAGAAAAAACTACTGTGTACTCAGTAAAAAGAGACCTGGCTGCTTTGAGAATGCTACAGCCAGCCTAAACAAAGAAATGTGAAATTTAGAAAATTCTGATGGAACCAAGAGACTCCATCCAAAATTCTTTTCTGTGTCCATGCCCTATATATGCTAATGCATACGGATATGCATATGGAATATATCTACTGAAGGGTTTTTTGTAAGGTGGAACAGATTTGTTATGTCAAGCAACAAGATGCTGAAAAATATGATTACTATGTTCCGTTAGCTATATAGCCCCCAGACTTATCAATTCTACCCCTTAACATCACACATTCATATTACAGTGCTATTACATCATTTGCCACAACCTCACTGGTTATTGTTTGTATCATATACAAAATAATTCATGCATTAGCCATTATAACAACCTAACGCTGCTAGTGGCTATACAGTGGCAACCATAGCAGCTCTGATGTAACATTAATGTTTTCAAATACTGCCCCTTGGTGGTAGTTTATAGATCTAATGAACATTTTTTTCTCACAAATGAAATGGAGTGTACTTAAGAATAAAAGCAAGTTGTTTCTAGTCTCAGCATAAATTGATAGCTCTCAGTCTCTATACTAAACTAGTAATGGATTAACAGAGTAGGTTAATTGAACAGCCAGATTCCCATCCTTTTAAGAATAAAGCTTCCTACAGGATTTTGACTGTCTTCCAAAAGTATCAAGTATACAATTCAAACATAGATAGAAAAGCAACTCAGAACACTTTGTCTTTGCAATCGATCATTTACATCTATCAGAAAAATAAAGTATGTATCTGCAGAAGTAAAAGATACAAAAATATAGAGAACTAGTATGTACATCACCTTTTTTTAATGGACAGGTAAGATGTGACCAAGATGACTTGTGCAAAAGCAGGGCCAAATGTACAGGTGGTAGAAGAAGCTGTAAATCTGATGGAGCTGTATGCTGTTATGCCAGATCTAATTTAGATCTTCTGCTTTAAATGACGCCTTTTCATCATTGGCTACCTGTATTAATAATCCTGTTGAAATATATCAACTTCATGGCTTTTTTACAGAGTACCAAAACTTTTCTTGACATGACTTCCCTTGCTGAGCACCTCTAGCTTTTTTGTACCCTGAAGTCTCTGCGTTGGTCTTCCATTCCTCATTAGAGTTTAATATTTACCAGTAATCCATATATATCATAAAATATTGTGGATTTGGACCAGTATCTAGCCCACCACTGAATCAGAAAAGCCATTAGGGAAAAGAGACCACAAAGAAGCCAAATCCATTGGAAGTCACAAGCTAATAATCCCTAACTACTATGAGATTTGCATACTTGTGGGGCTATCCTTCATCCCAAATTATACTTCCAAGATTGTAATACATTTAGGCACTTTCTTACCTGTCACCTCCATGTTCTTGGGGAAGCCTGACACAGGACACAGACTGTCTGACCCACAAAGACTCGCCCCCCCTCACCTAAACAGAAACTGATTAAGATGCAGTGAGAGACGCACCTAAATCCCTCCAGATAAGGGTGACAAAAGTGAAACAACTGCCCTAAGTCTCATTTGCATCTGAGATGGGAACAGATGACCATTCATTTACATGAGAGATGGAGAACAGAAAACCTGAAGCAGAGAC
>NW_017728886.1:226230198-226250817 GCF_001723895.1 Crocodylus porosus
CTGTTTAACTGTGTGCTTGTGTCTGACTGTGGTTATTGTTGCTCTGATGAACTGATTCTTGGCATATGAGGGTGTCAGCCTGTCCATGCTGATCAACCTGGCCAGGTCAGGCATGTCACATTAATCTGTGTGTGTTTGTGTGTATGACTGATTTGGGGACTGGAGGAACCCAGCTCCACTGAACTGAGTCCTGCAAGATAGCTCCACTGGGCTTGAGGGCTTGCAGAAGGGACAGATACAGCTCCATATAGAAACACAAGTAACACAAGCAGCACATTGATAGAATTACCAAGACCCTAGCCCTAATAAATGAGCACACCCCAAAGTAGCTGGCAAATCTGGTAACAACTTAACCAGGACACCCCGCAGTTAGAAAAGACAAAATGCTATTGAAAGAATTATGTCAGGGCTCCTAGATTTTGAAATGCACTCTCCATCTTAAAATACAATAATAACATAGGTCTACTGATTTTTAGGGTGTACTGTATAGTTTATTCATTTTCTCAAGCTTTGGGGAAGAGGTAGCATGAAAGGTTTGTCTTGTTGAGGAGGACTGGCTATTTGGTAGAACTGATCATAATTTATTTTTCCCTATAAAACTTTAACATTTCATCAACAACAACAAAAGGAAAAAAAACCAAAGAACCAAAAACCTAACAATCTTTTCTCCTTCAAAGGTCATTTTTAAAAAACTGCAATGTCCCCCTTCCCCCCCAATATAGATAGATAGAGTTTTAGATTTATTGTTCTTGGTTTTCTAATGAAAAGTGGAAAATTCTTTAGAGAAAGCAGAAACTTTCTGCAATTAGTTCATTTGGGGGTTGTTTGAGGTATTTTTATTAACATTTTTCTGACAGAGGAAAAAGATTTGATGGATTTTTTCTTTACTGGTCCAAGTATAATTTCACAATTGTAATTTCCTGAATATTTCATTATAGTTATCTAGATGAGGATAAGCCACCATTTTGTTCTGATGTTTATGCATCTTTCAAAAGTACTATAGTTTGGGCTTTTTGTTGTTTCGTAAGTCTTAGAATAGAGTCCCTTGGGAAGTTGTGGAAGCTTCACCACTGGCGGTTTTCAAGAAGAGGTTGGGTAAGCATTGATCAGGGCTGATTTAGGAGTAGCTATGCCTGGAGTGCTCTGTATAGACCAACAGTTGGAAGCCCAGGGGCCTCCTCTCCATGCACACATGAATTGTTGGGAGATCACAACAAAACCTTTGTAGCCCAGGGCAGCTAGGTATTGGAAAGGACCGTGTTAAGCTACAGAAGAATAAAGCAGAACTCTACAACTGGCTTAGTTATGTGAAAAAAATTAAGCAGCTGGGACAGATTTATGGAAGGGACATGGAAAAGGGAACTCTGGGTCTCCAATCAGATGGCATGATGCCTGCTGTTCTCAGGTTGTAGAATAGAGTGGAGTGTGTTTGGTTCTTCCAATGCTCCTTTTGGAACTAGAACCCAGAGATTCCTTAGTAAAAGGTCCTTTTCTTCTGCTCATGGTCAAACCAGTCATCACATTTTGGGGTCAGAAAGGAATGTTACCCGTGATTAGATTGGTACAGACTCTGTGTGTGTGTGTGTGTGGGGGGGGGGGGGGTTGCTTTCCTTTATATTGAGATGGAAGGGGAGGGATGCCTTGCCCCTCAGCTTGGATCTCTGGAATGTATTTTAACAACCCTTGCAGTGGTGGGATACTGACAGCCCTTGTCATCCTTCTGCTTTACCTGGAGCAGGTTAGGGTGCTCTTGGTGTTTCGGAGCAATATGCCTCATAGTTGTCTATTCTATTCCTAAAACTACATAATCAATTCTATGACTTGTATTGGATGGTTTGGACAGGGATCATCCTGCCTTGAGCAGGTACTTGAACTAGACAGGGTCTCTTCCAGCCCTACTTCTTTATGATTCTGGGTATTTTATTTTCTGGCCAAACCAAGGCCCTATAAGTAACCCAGTGTCTCTGCCAAAATGTAATGTGATCTACTGTAGGTTTTTGTTTTCTTTCTTTCATGGAATTTAACAGTCTAAAATTATTTGAAATGCAGCTTTGACGTTTTTGGACCTGGTAAAGGGGTTCCTACAGTAAAAATGAAAATCATTATACACAGTATATAAGTTTCAGTTGAGTAAAAGGTTGTAATTCAATTTAAGGGTTTAATAGGCATCATAAACCACAAAAGCCCAACTTAGTGAGTCACTGAATGGCAGGAGATTTCTTTGATTGAATTAATTTAAAGATTATACTCAATTTAGACTTACTATTTATGACAGTGTACTAAATGCCTTTCAAAATGATGACCATATGTGTAGTTTTTCACACAGGTAGTTGCTCATCAATTAAAAAGACAAAAAGAAGGATTACCAAGTTAACTGACTATTTCTGTAATATTTTTAAAATTCACAATCACACATTATTATTTCCACAAGACTCCCTGTCTCATTCAATACTAACTGAAAAAGGCAAAGGTGATGTTTAATCACCCGGTAAGCAGAGAGATTGTTGGACAAGCAGAATTCTGCATTCATAGAAGTAGCAACAGCATCTAAGACACTTAGGAATCTATTAGAAAATATGCTCTTTAGCCTGGAATACTAATTTTTCTGGATATAATAAATATAACACAGTCTCAGAAAGCTAGTTATTACATTTCAAACAGAGTAGAGGCTGAACGTGATTTCTTGACCTATATTAAGTTGTTTTTTTAATTCCAGTTTCTGGTCTCTTCTGGACATCTTTCCAGATACATCTGACATTAATACTCAAGTCTTGCTTTTGTAGGGGAAAAAGAGGGACATCAGACACTCAGATCTTAATTGCACTATCATTAATTTAGTGATGGTAAACAGAAATGGGACAATAATGCCGCTAATATTTAATTAATATTAGACAAACTCTGGGAAAGGTCATTATCTACTCACTACATTAAAACTGAACCTAGGTCTTAGCCCACAGATTTCTGCTGTTATTGCATACACTAAGGTCCTGGGGCAAATAAACCAGGCTCAGGCTTGTCCTTACCTCGTCAATGCCCCATCTACTACCTAGCCCATGTGTAAGGATGGTAAGCATAGTTTTTGAAATTGAGCCACAGAAAAGTTTATGTCCAAACTCAAGTCCAAAAATGTTGAGAACCATTGGCATAGACAATATGGTCGATCAACCCTGCTGACTGCATGCTACCAGAGTGGGTGCAGTACACTACCATACTCTGTCTTTCCTCAATTGTTTTGTGGCTCAATCCTGCTATTGTTTCCTTCCTTTCCTAAAAATAAACTTATCAACTCTCAGCAGCTGCTGAAGGATAGGCAGGAATACATACAATGACAAATAAATACAACATGTTCTATTACAATCACTAGAATAGTCAGTTTTTGTTTTTGTAGCTCTCTACACGAACAAAAAGTAGTGTATGCACATATAAATGCCAAGTGAGTGTGGTAGTCTGTAGTATATTCAGAAACCCTCTTTCAATGAATGGATCAAAATACTCCATCCGTTAGGCATTTTTAAATCCCAAAGAGAATGCTGCAATCCAGGCCACCCCTCTGGATACATTTGCTTGATGAATCTTCATATAGTCTCCTTCTTCTCTGTCTGACTGTCTAAAATCCCTCCACATCAGCCCAGTCCACCAGATTCTGTATTTCCTCGGTTATATGTATTGCAACCACCAACCAAGATATTCAGATTTCACAGCAGAGTTTTGAATACTGTCATATTTAGTGTAAGAGTTATGTTGTAGGGATGATGGTCCAGAAATTAAGTGCAAGGCAAGGATTTCTTAGGGTGATATCTTTTATTGGACCAGCTATGTAGCTAGCAGAAAGTTAGATGAGCATTTGAATGCAAGTTATTTTATGTATCATATTGAAACAGGTTTTTTTCATGTTTGTCCTCATTCCTAATCTCTTTATAGACCCTAAAGATTTATTTAAATGATTACCTCTACTGCAATAAGCATCCAGCTCATAAGATCAAATGCCCACTGCTGGTCTCCATATGTAAAGTCTCAGTTCAATATGGATCATTTATATAACAACATGCCCGTTAATTAACACTAAATTACAATGCAGTACCTATGTACAGAGATGATGAATACCACACAAATTTAGTTTGATTACTGTCATTACACTGAATACAGAATGAAGTTGGAATGATAGGACATTTTAAGTGTTGGCAGATGTTTTTGATCAGTGTTTATCCTTTTATTCCTATAATTTAATGAGAGATCATATGTTAATATGCAGCTGGAGTAAACTACCTTTCAAACTCAAGAAGCTTGAGTAGAATTTCCAGCTGACGTAGCCTCTACAAGAGCTGTAATTACCAATCACCATAAAATAAATTTTGAAAAGCAAAACACCCAAAAAACTAGAATCTATACAAACCGACTACAGGTCCAAATCTGATATATTTTTAAACGTAAAAAAGTTCCAATAGATATTATTTTACAGCAACTGATTGTGCCCTTTTATTCAGCTGATTATAGTCAGTTTTGTTACCTTAAGTGTACACTGTGTGCCCGAGTCATCTCAGTCACCAACATCAAAGCAGTGACTTAGGGATTGACAGTATTACCTCCTATGACACAAGCCAAACACTCCAGGTCAAATCATTCTAAATCCTCTTCCTACCATATTTACTTGAATATAAGACAAAGTCTTTCCCCCTAATCAGCATGGAGGGGAAAAAGCCTTGTCTTAGAATTGAGTATTGGCCCAAGTCAGGCAGTGGCTCAGGATAGGTGGGCATGTGGCAGGGGGAAAGGCACAGGCATGGGGGGGCAAAGGTGAGGGCGGTCAGGCCTTTTGCCCCCTGCTGCTACTGTGGGGGGACAAATTTAAGACAGTCCTCTAATAATTAGATTCTATACATGGAAAACAGGGATTCTATATATGGCTTAAATTCAAAATTATCTTAGATTCAGATAAATAAGGTTCTTCTTTCCAAAGGGAAGAATTATGCTTCCTTTGGCTACAAGAATGTCTTTAGAGAACTTCCTGCAAATATAAAATTGATATTGTCCTGAATGTAAAAAAAACTTATTAGAATCTTTTTGGGCCATTGGCCTGCCATCTTATTATTATAGGCAGATGTCTTCAGCCCCAGGACTTCAATGGGTCTCTGAGTTTACTGGTTTTCTATTAAAATCAGATCAGACAAATGGGAACTTATATAATAAATTCCTTGTGCCCAACACAGTGTGTTTCTCTGTCTCTTTAAATCCCTTTTCCAGATACTGGGGACTTCCCATATACGTGTGCAACACCTACCTGTCATAATGTGGCCCTGTGGTACTATTGCAATGTAAATGGTAAAAATTAAAAAATGCTCTAATCATTGTATGCAAATTATGATACATTATCCTCTTTGTCCATAATGTGCTAAGCATTGTCCACACCCATTGAAAGATTCAGTCCCTGTCTTGAATACCACATAGTCAAAGATAAACTGCATCTCTCCCAGGTGGAGTTGAGTCAGTTCAGCGATTAAAATAACCTTACATTCTTGATCTGTCTCTTATGGTATCAAAGTCTGCCAGTCTCTTAGAATCACACTACCTGTGGCCCACCCCTGAGTCAACATCCAGTATCACCAACCTTTTTTCCCTTCTTTTCCTTCTGCTTTATACTCCTAACAGTCTTTGAAGTTGAAGTGTAAGTCTATGTTACCATATCAGTTGTGAAGTCCTGTACTATATTTGTGTTCTTGCTCAGGCATAGTTTGCAGGATTTAAAATAATCTTTCCACTTTGATTGTTAAAATCACATTCAAATAAAGGATACCATCCAAAAATTAGTTGTTCTGCTCTGAATTTCAAAAAATTCCTTCAGTTATATGTAGATGTCAGCAAATAATGCTTACATTTTCTTTTATGGCCCTTGCCTAGCATAAAGTTAGCTCATATATAGGTAATTCTCTCCTATGGCATCTTTTCCTGGGCACATTTTAAGATATAGTTCTGCTGCTTTGTAGGGTGTGGGGAGGCTCCAATCCACCCATCTTCACTCCAGCACACATGGGCAAACCCCAGCTTGCGCTCCCTCCCCTCTTTCTCCACCGCCTTCCTCCCCCCCTTCCATCACTCAGACACGACCAGACCTGGAATGCAGGGTGTGGGGCTAGGAGAGATAAGCTGAAGGTACAGCAGCTCCTCACCTGGATCAGCTCCAAGTTGGAGCTCAAACCCCCACCATCCTGACCCAACCGCAAATGTCTATTGGGTCCGTCTAACTCATGGTGCTTTTCATAAAGCACCATGAGTTAGACTGGGGAGCTGCACATCTATCAGCACCCTCAGAGAATCACAGTGTCCCCCCTACTCCAGAAAGGACGTAGATTGTGACAGGTTTATATCTACTGAGTCAAGACTAATGGGTACTGGATGAGTGGAACTACATTCCATTGCCTTCTCACCTCTTTTGTTCATTCCTGATCATTTTTGAGTTATGAGTGATAGCTTGGTTCTCATCCCATGTTGCTACTTGCCTTTGTAATGCCAGGCTAGCCGGGCCATGAGTCAGATCAAAGTATGGAAGGTTCCACTCATTTTTGAAAGTGGAGTACTGCTGAGTATTTGAAACAGTTTGTATTCAGGTGGATATTCTTCTTTCTGTGAACCATTAGAAAATCCCAGTGCACTTCCAGAAGTTAAACTTAAACAGCAGTCAACCTGATTAGGTAAACTCCTGCTTTACAAGTCCTTTACAGTTTTTCCAAAGTACTGATATTATTTCTGCCTCATCTATATTAGAAGAAAAAACTCATTTGGACCAGTTTTTGCTGGTTTATTTAATGTATTTTAAGACAGATGTCATTCAAATGATTGTTCAGGTTATAGTTAGGCTTAGGTGGGTCTGTGCTTTATAATGAATATATCCATATCTGGGAGAGTAAAGAGATTTTAGCTAATATGTCTAATTCAATTAATTTAATCACTATAACCATGCAAAAGGAGAAAGATTGTGTCTGTTCTGCTCTACGAATGTATTTCCACTCAAGCTGTTCTCTGTGCCAAATGGCAATAACTGACAAAAGGCACCCTATAGATTTGCACCATAAACTAAATCAGATATGTGTAGCATAAATTTTCATGAGCCTGAGATTACTTCATCAGATAACTAACAAGCCACTGCTGTCAGAACAAGGCTTTTACTGATAGGACCTTTTTATTGCAGAGTAGTATTGTACCCCACTACAATGCTCTTTGCTAAAACAATATAAAAGTCAGTCGTGTAACTGGGGAGGGGGAAGGGGCAACTGGATGTAGCCTTTGGGAGGTGGGAGCTGTGGGACAGCACAAAAAAATTGCCATATTGCAAACAGTGGCATGGTAGTTGGCACTACCCTGTGTACCTTCGTTGTCCATGGTGCAGAGCTGCCCTGTTATACCTCGGCTAAAAGCAAACACTTTTTAACTGCTATAATACTGTTAATGAGAAAGTACAGGTGTCCCACCTTCTTAATTTAGCCAATGATTCCAGTGTAACAAGACAGAAAGTTCTGAAAAGAAATACTGATTATGTAGCAGGGGTGAGAGAAGAGTGGAGCTATAGAAAACTATTTTTCAAATGTTCCATTCTGGAATTTAAGCAAATATTTAATATGTGAAAGCAAATATTTCCTCATCCCTCTAAGCTTCACTAAACAGACCCAGCAATGCCAAGTCCTACAATGCACAGTCTTCTAGAGATATCCTGGAAATTGCTTGCATGCATTTAGCATCAGTGGATAAAAAAATGAGAGAGAAGACCAAGGGAAGTATTGGAGGAAAGAATGAAGGTTTAAAGATCTTTAGGAAAAAGAGGTAAGGAAATAGAAGCCATTTAGGTAGTAAAAATAAAGATCGTGTCATTCAGTTTGCATCTCCACAAGTCTAAAACAATTAAAGGATAAAAAAAATCTTATTCCTCTGGAAGCATGCTAAGTGCTGCAGGAGTCAGAGCTTCTAAAAGTCTGTTCTATTTCGCATCCTCCACTGCCCCATAAGGTACCCTAGTTTACGCTGTGCACTGAAGTCCGAAGAAGTGGTGGCTGAATAAGCACCTGTCTGAGATGGTTTATGCCAGTGGTCAGCAACCTATGGCTTGCAAGTCAGATCTGGGCTGAGGAAACATTTGTTGTAGCAAGTGGATGTGGGGCTTCAGCAGCATTTGGTGGCAGGGAACTTTGGCACAAGTCGTTCTTCCCATGCCACCGTGGAAAGAAGCATTTGCTATAGGCACTTTGCCCATAGTACTGTGGAGAGAAGTGGTAACGGCAGATGCTTCCCTGCACCACTGTGGGGAAAAGTGGCAGCAATAGCTGGGTCTTAGTGTCCACCCATGAGCCTTCTGATCTGAACTAGGTCACTTTGGCCTGCAGCCTCAAAAGTTTGCCAACTGCTAGCTTAGACCATCCTGTATCAGTGAAAGGGGATGGCCTAGATATTCCCTGAGGTCTCTGCCAATACCCAAAGAAAACTTTGAGACTTTCCTCAAATATTTGAATTAAATTTCCATTTAAAATATCAGCACACTCATTCATCTTATGCTATATATCCAGCAAAATATGTTGTAGGCATCTAATATAAAGCAAGCTGTTTGATATCTATCTTCCATGCTATTGTTTGTTGTTTATTTTTCTTATTTAAAGAAAGCAAAATCACCGATTTGCTAAATTGTGTAGTTTCCTGTGCTAAACTAGTGTTTGTATGAAATTCTTAATATCCATAACCTCATGAAGAAACAGAGGGAACCTTGGCAACTAACAGCAGAGCCCTTCAGCTGCTTTAGCCTGAGTATACCATTTTGGCACTAGCCCATTATTAGAGATTTTTAAATGATGGTAGTGGCCAGCCTAATGTGCAAAACAGGCCATTTTCATGTTGGCCAGTCTAATCTGAATACAAGTAGTTTGTGGCTCACATAATTTATAGACTCTGTGCCAAACATATTTTGGATGGCAGGGCATGTCAAGTAATATAGTAATGGTCTTTCCAGCAGGAATACAGGATATTTCTAAGGCAGACAGGGTTCTTTAGGTGAATCTGATATCTTTTACTAGACCAACTTAAATAGCTGGAAAAATTTTTCTTACAAGCTTTCAGGTTTAAAAACACTTCATTAGGCTGAGGAAGCATCTGCAGTTGGTGTGTGCTCTTCCAGGATGGAAACAGGATTAGGATATTCCTAATGAATCACACTGCAATGAATTCCCAATAATAGTCTAGTACTCCATTATCTGATCTGCCTAACCCAAGTACATCATTAATTTTATTAAAAGTGGGAGAAAAAAGTGAAATGGTCCCATTTCTTAATTTGATAGCAAGATAGTATATTTGAATAATGTTTTTAATTAAATTAAGTGAGCTTAATTAAGATTGGGCTGCTTCAGGGAAGACAAATTACTGTTTCAGGTTTCATCTTTTTTTTCTGAGAAAGAAATCATTATGGTGTGCAAAAGTGCAAAAGTATAAAATCTTTTTGTTCATATCATCTAGTCCCACCTTTCTCTAGTTTCAGTCATGGAGTTGAAAATAATATTTGGCATGTAGCAAAGTAAAATTGTAGTTAACAGATTAAAAATAAAATTTCAGTGACATGTCGGTATGAAATGTGTCTCCGTATGCTGTATTTTAACTAGTCTGCTCCCATTGCTGTGCTATTTTCCTTATGCAACATGTTAGACATCTTTTGTTACAGCCTAAGGTCCAGATCCAGGTCTGCCCCAAGTCACCTAAGAGGCACATGCTTGGTTTTTAGTTACCTAGTTCACATAATACAAAGCTATGTGATGAATCTTGAGTAATGCAAGTACAAACATTGTGCTTTTTGCTGGACTTGTGCAGCATAGTCTGTAATGCCAGTCTCATTCTGATGCCTAATGCTTACGTGGTAACAAACATCTGCATTTCAGCTGAGTTCTCAGGGGATTTTGGGTACAGTCAGGAGTTAGGACCTCCCCAAAGCAATTAACTGTACAGAATGATCAGGACACAACACATCTTGCAATTTTGCCTTCTCCATACTAGACAAAATCACCGTAGCCTTGGCCATTTTGGTGTTGGGCTTATTCTAAAAAGGAAGTCAGTGAGTTCATGGTCCCCAGGGTTTTCAGTGCCATCCTGCACCTTCCTCTGGAACAGATTCCTGTTTCCACTGACTCTGGTGTCCAGAGCAGGGCAATACTGGAGTCTTCTCAATTTACAAACTCCCCCAAGTTCTAGGTGCAGTGGACAATACCTGTGTGAATATCTGCAAACATAGGCTGCAAACATGCAGACAGACATTAGTCACCCTTGTGCCTGAATCAAAATTGTTATGGCAGCACAAAACATGAGTGAACAGACATTCCTGCACCTTGTTGCACCCCATATGCCACAAAATGGTATGATGATTGCTAGTAGTAGTTTGTGCTGCCTTTTCACCTTAGACATCTGTTTGCTTAGGTCATGGACATGCAAGCAGCCCAGGACTGAACACACTCTCCAGCCAACCCAGCCCAGTGCTGTCAGGTCTTCAGGGATCCATTTTTGTGGGACAATGGCCCTAAGTACCTGGCCTTGACTTGTAGGGCACCCAAGGGATCCCCATGCTTTCCCCACTCTGTGCTTGAAGACACAGTCCCTGGGAACTGCCCTGGAGGGGGTTCATGGGGCACATATTTCATGCTGCAGATCAAGAGAACCCTACAGGAATTCCTCTGCAGGGGAACCCCTGGGGCACTTGTCTGCAAGTACAGAGTAAGGAATGAGTGGAACTTCCCAGGCTGGGGCCAAGCACCTTGTATTGTCGCACAGAGTTGGGACCCCAAAGCCTGAGGAGTGGCAGGGGCCTGATTTTATGGAGCAGTGGCTTTAAGCAACATTTATCTCTGCCAGTCAATCAGATTAACATCTGTCTGTAGCCATATAGAGGATAATCATGTTCTTATCAAGAGGCACAGACGTTGCATCATGTTGATTAGCAGTAGCGACACCAGCCTAGATCACTACTGTGATATCACAACACAGATATCACTACTATGTTTCTAGATTCCAGCCTCAATCCTGTGGTCTAGACGAACCCTTTGCAGACATTTCTGGAACAGGGAGATCCCCTTTTCTCACTGTTAATCCTACTACCACTGCCTCTGAGTCCCTCTTTTTCCACATGTGCACAGTGCTTTGTTCCCTTCCTGTGAAGTATTTTGCTGGTTCCTCAGGTATTGCACTAATTTCAGTGCTGCCACCATTTTCTCTCATGGCAGGAGAGCACTGCAATCCTCTCCAGCATTACCTCCTCACCCCTCCCCTGCAGCTGTACAACCTGCAGACAATGTCAAGCCATTGCTATAACCATCCACAGGATCCCATAGGTCACCTGTGGAGACAGTCAATGTTATTCTGACAGTGCATTGATAGTGCATCCATCTGGTGAACATTCCTTTACAGCCCTGAAAAGGTCAGCAGGATTTGTGTGCCTTGCTGCATTTTGAACAATATAGCTACATCTTGTAGAACTCCATTGAGAAGCAAAGCATTGAGGAAGTGGGGGTGAAGAAGAAGAGTCCCAGTGGTGAGCACTGAGGTGCAGGAGAGAGAGGAAGAGAACCCACAGGCTCCTGAAGTCATGTCAACTGCACTAACCTGATATTGCTGCAGTCAATGAAGAGCAACAGGCATAGAGCAGAAGTCTGTGAGAAGAGAGTGTGTAGAAAATTGACTATAGACCTCTTCAGCTAGCCTCATGAAGCCGTGGTCATCAAGAAATCCACAGCAAGTCATCACTAGGAGATAAAAGAAATATATTTTGACATAGATGGTCTCACCAAAATGTATATTAAGATGCATAGTCAATGCTATTTCTTCTCTCTCTCATGAAGAAAATAGCAGTTATTATAAGCTGAGCCTTGGAGAGGAGGTACTGAATGGCAAAAAGTCACTTTTCCCAATGTTTCCCAGAGTCCAGCACCAAAAAAGTCTTTGGCTGTCTTGCATAGTTTGGAGGATCAGGAGGGAGGGTTTCTGATGGTGTACAGGATATATGAATGTGTCATGTTTGGCCAACTCCATAAAGCAGGATTTCTTGGGAGCAGCTCCATGTCTTTACCCTCCCCCAGTAACCATCATTACCCTTCACCCTTCCTATATTGTGCACTCTGAACTGGTGTGAAAGCAGAAGGGAATTGGCCTCCCTGCCGTCAAAGGATGGCACTTTTTTGTGCACACACCTTGGGAATGGTGGCCTGGATGGTCACGGGACTGAAAGGATGGATAGTTGCTCTTCATCCACAACAGCCCTGCTTGCAGATGGCTCCTCCCTGATGAACTTCATGTTGGCTGCCAATGTCACAGGCAGCTGTGGGTGGAGGTTCCTTTGGAACAGTTCAGGCTTCTTTGGGAGGTGTAACATCCTGACAGCATCTGACAAAGTAAGCTTCAGCCCAAGAAAACTGGTGCTATATATATACTTTGTTTAGTCTATCAAGTGCAAATCTATCCTTCCTTCTACTTGACTTCAGCCTAACACAGCTAACTGTTTCTCACCTCTTTATATCCCCAATGAGTGCTTGACACTTCTTCCCATCTCTAATTGAGGGAAACTGCTGCCTCAGACCTGAAGTACCTGATGGAGAAGACAATTTATTCTGCATTACGGATAGCATGAGACCTTTTGGCATGTCACTTGCCTTGATGATATGGGTGGACAGCATACTCTGTCACAAGAAGACAATCTCTCAAGTGATTTCTGATGTTGAGTGTACCAGGTGTGGCAGCTGAAAATTATGTCTGTGTGAAAAAAGTCCTTGCTGAAGGCTCTATAAATAATAGACCAAGTGTTTTTTGTGTTTATTTAAATATTAAGCTGTAAGTTGTTGCTAAAAGCCTAATAATATTTTAAAATGTAGTGAGGCCTTGTATAAAGTAAGGCCTAGTAAACTTAGCAAAGCCTAGAAGTAGTAAGGCCCTGTGGTGCAGTTAAAAGTACCTTATCAAAGGAATGCAAGGCTTGTACTGCTATTGGTCAGTCTAAGGACTGTTAAAGAAAAAAGAATCTAAGTGGTCATACATTATCAGTGTTCTTCAGAAGCTATGAATTAGCTAGAATATCTAGAAACCATTCAGAAGAAAGACACAGCTCTGTGAAAAGGATTAGTTAGCTGTTGCCTGGATCAGTGGGCCCGTGGACCTCGAGGAGCCCAAGAACTGCATTCCAGGGTCCTTCCCGGCACTCCACAGACAGCGTTGCTCGGGGATGCCTCACCTCGCTGAACTTTGTGGAAAGAGAAGCTTGCTGTGTTTTGGGCATCAGAGAGACTACCAATAAGTGGCTGACGCAAATTGCTTTTGTCTGTCATTGTTTGTCTTGTTACTACGCGTAGTTGTATTTTTCTTAAGTCAATAAATCTTTCTTACCTTTCTACCTCCAACCATACTTTCAATCTAAACCCTCCGCAGGCAGCTGGAACACCAGGTTCCTCTGGTTGTGAGAACTACTGTGTTGGGTATGGAGCCTTCACCAGCATGGCAGTAATTCACAGAAATGCAGGTAGGTGCAGACTGGGTGTTCACTGAAGGGTTAGGGCCAGAAAGCAATTATCTAGTCCTGAATATTCCTAGGGAGGAAGATAATTACTCAAAGTGCATTAGTACCCTCTAACCCCACGGAACTGGATGGTTTTGCAAGGGTGTAGACCTGCATCAGTTCACAGGCAGACTGGAGAGGGACACTTGAACTAATTGTTCCAATGCTGCCATTCTTCTAGGTGGCATCAAAGTCCTTCAGATCCTTACAATGCTTGGTGAGTGTAAGGGTGGGGGTGAAAGCAGTCTTGCGGAATAAAGTATTAGCCATGTTCCTGAACGTGCAGAGAATCCAGATCAGCAGTTGAAACTGTGGTAAAAGTAATCTAGCTCTTCATCACACTGGCTGAGGCTTGCAATTACTCACAGGAGGCCTCACTCTAAAAAATGGGTCCAGTATTTGCCACCCTTCCATCCTTTTTAGGTGATCCTGCATGAAGGCATGAATTGAGTCTCCTAGGAAATGAAGTCCTAGCATAAATGAAAGCTTTTAGGGTGCTTAGCATGACAAAGATTTTGGGGGTCCATCCTGGTCTACAATTGATAATTAATAGCTGGAAAGAGCATGGTGCAGGCAAATACATCTATATTTGCATTATTTGAGTGGGATCCATAGCGATAACCTTACTGGGTCACATGGGCAGGCTCTCCCAATCAGTAATCACTGTGAACACTGTAGGTTGCATTAAGGTGCAGAGTGATGATGCAAATCACCCCAGGTGAGCTGCCTTCTACATCTGAGTTGCATGCATAAGACAAGTTACATGTTAGCTTCCTGTCAGAGGTTGCCTAGCAATGAGTGTTTAGTATGATGCCTGGAACAAAGGCTTGCCTGTGCTTCTACTGGAAAGGAAAAGAGAATGTGATTGCAACACCTGCATCTTAGTGCCTTCTTTCTGTGTTCAATTGTGAACATTTTTACAAGTTGCCTGTGGGGACACTTCCAATAAACAGTAGCACTGACTCTACAAACTCCTTCTCCTTTGTCCAATGACTAAAGACAGGTCTCACACACTGATCTCTCTGTATCCACTTCAGAAAGTCACAGGTTCCCGGAATCTATGTGACTGTGATTGGCTGTGTCTGTCCATGACACGGGCTTATTATGTACCTATGTGTTGTGTGGCAAGGTCTGTGGAATTGTTCAGATCTTTGGCAGCCTATCTGTAAACTGTCAAAATGAGTGTGGAGGAGCCCACACATGGAGCACAACATTTCTTTCAGCAAGTGGAGTAGGTGTCCTTGTGCTTTATGCACTGGCAGTTCACTGCTTTATCCCAGAGGTATTTGAGTGGCCCTAAAATATTCCTCAGGGGAGATGTACAGTAGTTTCCCACTAGTGTATCATTACCAAGGATGCAGGAGGAGATGCTTCCTATGCCCCCAGAACATCCGCCACTGTGCCAGCTTTGGGTCACCCTATGGAGCTGCATAAGAGAGGTATACATCCCAGGGTAGAATAAGATCAGCCTTTGGGTTGTATAAGCCTGCTCATTATGAGAATAAGAGAATTATGTGTTTTCCCCAGGTGAAATAGGAAAACTTTCCTGAGCTTAACATGCCAGTTTGACAACTGGCAGCAAAGACTTCAGATGACCAGGCTTTCAGACAGGGATAATTGTGGATGGAGGGATCGGCAAGTTTTTCCAAAGCCAAATACCAGGATCTAGAATAACTACTTGATCAGGGGGAGGTTCAAGGCCACCTACTACAAAGAGAGGCTATTGCCTCTATCTCTGTAGTAGAATAATTCCATTATCCTATGCAGGGTAGAATTTGACCTTAAGTAATAGAGAGAAAAGATCAGTATTTAAACAGATGATGGAAAATGGGAAGTCTGAAGTGTGGGAATTTGCAAAAATATGGGCTAGAACTTCAGCTGAAATAAACTGCCGTAGCTTCAGTACAGTCAAAGGAGATATCACAGTTTGCACCAGCTACAGATTGGCCAACAATGATATCCCTGACAGCTGGAACTGAACAAATGGCAGGAAAAAAATAATTAATATTTATTCAAATTTGATTTGACCCTTGGCTCATTCAATTCATGGTAGAAACTTGATTTGGAGATTAAGCCAAGCTGTGCAGTGAAAGGGGCTGTTATCTGTAGGCTTCTTGCCTCATTTTGGGCAAAAATTGGAAAGTGTATAATGAATAACACAGAAAACCACAAAAAGATAAGGGAGTATCTCATGGTTAAAGCATTGGAATGCTGACCTGAATATAGGGTCCCTTTCTGATGACAGACAAGTTACTTAAAGCAAACTTCTTATAAGTCATCACTAAATGTGTATTCTGATTGTTCTGGGTGTCTGGCTTGAGACCTTGAATTCTAAGTAGTCATGGCTGCAGATGAAATCAAAGACTCTGCATTTTGAACATATAAAGTGCTACCTATTGCAGAGTAATCAGCTCTAGGCATCTCAAATTGGGCACCCAGAATTATTTTGTATCATGATCTCAGGTCCCTGTCTATAAAATGTAGATAACACCCCTTATTTCACAGGGGGTTGTGAAAAAAATTGTACTTGTGAAGGATTTGGACATTATAGTGACTAGCACTATAAACAAGATAATGGGGAAATGAATATCTGTCTATAGAACAGGGCTTGAGCTGTGCTCAATAAATAAGGCTAAAGAATGTATGACTGAACAATATGTGGGGAAAATGCAGTAGCTATTCATTCAGTATGCCCCATCAGTTCTGTGCACTGAATGAGGACAGGATATTATGTAAAAGAGTATGCCCAGCTACCTTTAAAGATTGTATCACAAAGTCATACAGATAATTTCGGCATTTCCTAATCTGGAGCACTTGCTCTTGCAGTCTTTTAACATAGAGGGTTTTTCATTGTTCTGTTTTCTTTTTGTTATACAATAGGAAAAGGCATTCTCCTGTGTTTCTCAAACTTAGTATCACCAAACTAGTGTTCAGTTGTGGATAACATATTAGAAAAATCATATAAGTTTGTATCTCCAGCAAATGTATTCTTACGTCTTTGAACTGTTCCTTCTAAGGCTATCCATCTTCCAAGAAAAGGAAATAGTGTTGCAAGAGACTGCTGTTTATTGCATAACACAGAGAACATAAAATAAAAATCTCTTAAAATGAAGAGCATTGAAACAGTTTTAATGTTTAAATAGTCATTAACCTTTGGAGTTCACGCTCCATCAAGATGATTACAGCAGCTGGCAACTCTGACAGCTCGTTTCAGACTCTCTGTCTGTAGATTCAAGGAGATAGCACTGCATCCATTCACATATATAACAACTGAATAAGATACAAGACCAGAATCTTTACTGCTTTAACTACAGAGTTAAAGCCTAGAGGATGTCTTGGAAATAATAAAATCAAGGAGATTTCCCCAAAGCCACTAAAGAATTGAATTCTCATGGCAGATATTTTGAGCTGCCAATTCAGGGATACAATAGGGGAAAACACCACAACAAAACAAATTTTTTTCAGTGTGCTGACTAACCTTAATTTAAGGTAGGGGCCCTTAGAGAAGTTGTCAGTAAAGGAATTTTAAGTTCTTTGTCTTTATCAGGGCTTCCTGAAAAGCGATTATAAGAGCTAGATAGGACAAGCAAAGAAGAAACTTGCTTCTTGTAAAGTGTCCACTTTGCCAGTGAACTAGCTGCTGTTGTGGTGAAAATTCATTAGTGAATGTTGGTTTAATGTGATATACCACAGACCAATAGCAGAAATCATTACTTGGGTTTCAAACTGAGCCAAAGATCTCTTGTTTCAGAAAATGTGATATGCTTCCATCTATATTAATAATACAGTGTAGTGGATCAGCACTACTGGATGTAATTTCATCAGCAAAGAAAGAATAACTTAGGAATAGCATCGTTAAATGAGAGTTATTGGTTCCAGTGCACATAAGTAAAATGTAAAATGGATAAACCATTGCATATATAATCAGCCAGCTTTTCAAACTTCGATTCCAATTTCTTTTCAGTTCAATAGTTCCATATTTTTGTGTCTTTCAACCTCCCATTTTCCATTATTGTGTTTGTATCTGTGCATGGGCAGACCAGGATCACAGTGAAGTCACTATGTGCAGTGCACAGCCAAAGGAGACGTGACCACATCCTCTCACCAGGGTTCTGGATGCCAGTTTGGTGTCATGAGCTCTGAACTCACCAGCTGGTTAGCATGGAGTCTGCCCAGAGTCCTTGCTTTCAAGAAGTGACACTCTTGTTTGCCTTTTACTACCCTCTTCCTCCTTTCCTCACCTCTCCCACCAGGGGAAAATACGAGATGCTCAACCCCTGGGTTCCAGTGTTGTATGAAAACAGAGGTCAAACATTGCTACTGCCACTCATCCCCTTTCTCCTCCCCTGCTGAATTCAAAGGCAGTGGGAAAGAGGAGAAGGGATGAGCAGCAGCGGCAGTGCTCAGCCCCTGCCTTCATGCATTTTTGGAGCCCAGGAACAGAGCATCACACATTTTCCCCAGCAGTGGGGAGGAGGCAATGAGCGAACAGCAGCGGTGCTCACCCGGGACTCTGGAGCTGCTTGCAGGCAGTGACTCTGAGCAGCCTTCATGCTGACCAGCTGACGAGCTCAGAGTTCACAGCGTGGAGTGACAGTTCCTGCCAGAACTCTATGACATGCCGGTGAGCTTAGATAACTCACTGTGCACACAGCACTTAGCCAAAGGTTGGTTACCTCTGTACTGCCACCCCGCTCCCCCAGATCCATCCCTGCATTTGTTTTATAAAAACACCTAGGAACACACCAATCAAGGCCCCATTGTTGTAGAAGCCTTGCCCAATAACGTAAAATATAGGCTTGGCCCCTAGGAATTTTATCTACACAAGAAAATCCTTTTCAGTGAATCTTTAAGGTTTTTTGGCATCCATATTGCCAATTTTGGGGGGAATTTTGGTTTTTGCTGTATTTTATATGTCTTAACCTGCTGTGTTTAATCTGCTTTAGAAACTACAAGTCTCTGCTTCAGAATGACTTAACCCGTATTAGGTTCTGTGGCTACATCTCATTTTTAAATAAACACTTCAAGCAGCCTTCTGACTGCATAACTTCACATCTGGATTGACTTGTCTGAGTATCTTTGTACTCAGTGTTATAGTAATCATTGTTCCAGTGTTATAGTAATTGAATAATATGCCTCATTAGAATTTTGGCATATACCCACATGACTCTGTAACTTCATGTTTACAGACCCAGGTTGTTACCATGTGGTCATATCTGGAGATCCAGTACTCCCTTGTCCTCTGGGCGGAAGTTACTAGTAGGCATTGGAAACCATAAGCTGGTTATAAATTGCTGGTAGAGCAAATTTATGAGAAAGCTATGCCTTTAGTTCTGTCCCAAGGTCACAGAGCTGTAGCAGAGTTACAAAAAAATAAAGGCAAAACAATCTCTGTAGAAAGCCTTCAAATACCTTTACATATACTTTTGTACAATATTGTACATACTGTAAAAAGTTGGACTAGATGTTTTCTCCCAACCAGCTATCACAGAACACAACTGCCCATAGACAACCAGAGACTTAAAAAATAAGATTTTCCTGGAGAGCCAACATCACTTCAGTCCATCATAGAACCACACAGCGAGACAGCTCTAGAGAAACCACTACAGAGCTGCAGGTTTGCTGGGTGGCGAATGGATCCAGTACATTTTATATTGGCGTGGCCATTTTATCCATGCCACAGGGCATCTAAAAATTTTAGATAATTAATTATTATTTGCCTGTGGCTACCTGTCAAAGATGACAAGGTGCCAGCTCTAGCAAGACCTAGGAGAGGCCAGCAGCAGGACCCAGCAGTGGAGCAGCAAGGCCCGCTCATCTGACTCCACCCCCAGCCATCCCCTATCCCCAGTCCCCAACCAGAAATCTCTGCAGCTTCTGGTTTGGTGCCCCTTTGGCTATTCCCCAGCCCTCCTTCTGTCTGAGTGGAAGCTCAGATAAGATTGGATGAAGGAAGTGGGGGAAACCACCACAATCAGGCCATGCTGCAGGACCCAGGCTGGACCAGGACAGGCCAGATCCATGCCGCACTACACAGGGCCCACCCAGGGGGTGCAAAAACCAATGCACTTAGCACAGCATGTGGGACCTGGGCCAGGTCGGGCTGCCTCCATGCTGCACCATACGGTCCTGGCTGTACAGCTAGGAACCATGTGGTTTTGGTTGGAGCAGGCTTGAGCCAGAGTGGGGGTGGGGGGGACAGGGAGCAGTGGCAGTGGGTAGAAAACAGTGGCAGCAAGGTCAAGCAGGTGTGCAGGAGGGAAAGTAGGCAAGCAGCAGGGGAAGGGCTATAGCGATGGTGGGAGAGTAGTGGCAGCAGCAGGCAGGAGCGCAGGGCCTGTGCCAGTGCCCCAGGGTCAGTGGGGACCCAGGGTAGTGCAGCAGAAGCACAGAACCTGGGCATGGGGTCCATCTGGCTGCATCACATAAAGCTTGCATGCAGCTTGCCTGAGCCATGCGCATCTGGGGAGAGTCCTGAAAGATAGAGCCAGCAGTCCAGCACCACTCACTACTACATGCAAGTCATGGGGCATGGTGGGGAGCTTTGTGCTATGGAGCTGGGCTGCGTCTGCCCCTCTCCCAGCCACCCCAGCTGATCCCCATGACCTGCAGTGCCAGCTTCACTGTGCAGGGCTCAGTGGGGCTGACTGTGCTTCCTGCCACCACTTGCAGCTCCAGGGACTGGCACATTTCAGGGACTCTGAGCACCACCCCAACCCCACCCCCACACACATGCACCCACATCCTCCTACATACCCCATTCCCCCAGAAACACCCACAGCCTCCTGTACACACTCCCAACCCACCCACCATAACCCCTTAACCCTACCACATCCATACCTACCCACTCCCACATCCTCCCCCACACACCCAACCCACCATACCCACACCCCACATACCCTCCACACCTCACCCCCCACACAGATTTCATACATTTCATAGACATTAGGGCTGGAAGGGACCTCGGGAGATCATCGAGTCCAGCCCCCTGCCCAAAAGGCAGGAAGTCAGCTGGGGTCATAGGATCCCAGCAAGATAAGCATCCAATTTACTCTTGAAGGTGTTCA